>NC_136630.1:31296723-31341723 GCF_933228915.1 Telmatherina bonti | reverse complement strand
GCGCGCACACACACACACACACACACACACACACACACACATGCAAGTGCACACAGATGATGTTGGCTTTAAATTTTAAAAGATGACAAAATAAAGACGTTCATCCTAAAAGCTGTTTAACTTTTAACACAAACTGTGTCTGTGCACGTGAGTGTGCACGTTTGTCAGCCGCTGCTTCAAACTGAAGCATGTTTATTTCATCAGACGTGTCCTCCAGTCCTCGTTCTCATGTCCCCCATAAAATAAACATGATCTGGATCTGAATGTCTCACACGCTGAGCAACACCATCCCCACTCACGTAGACCTCCTGTAGACCTGTAGACCTCCCGTAGACCTCCTGTAGACCTGTAGACCTCCCGTAGACCTCCTGTAGACCTGTAGACCTCCCGTAGACCTCCTGTAGACCTGTAGACCTCCCGTAGACCTCCTGTAGACCTGTAGACCTCCTGTAGACCTCCTGTAGACATCCTGTAGACCTCCCGTAGACCTCCTGTAGACCTCCCGTAGACCTCCTGTAGACCTCCTGTAGACCTCCCGTAGACCTCCTGTAGACCTCCTGTAGACCTGTAGTACTCCTGTAGACCTCCTGTAGACCTCCTGTAGACCTCCCGTAGACCTCCCGTAGACCTGTAGTACTCCTGTAGACCTGTAGACCTCCTGTAGACCTCCTGTAGACCTGTAGACCTCCTGTAGACCTGTAGACCTCCTGTAGACCTCCTGTAGACCTGTAGACCTCCTGTAGACCTGTAGACCTCCCGTAGACCTCCTGTAGACCTGTAGACCTCCCGTAGACCTCCTGTAGACCTGTAGACCTCCCGTAGACCTCCTGTAGACCTGTAGACCTCCTGTAGACCTCCTGTAGACCTCCTGTAGACCTCCCGTAGACCTCCTGTAGACCTCCCGTAGACCTCCTGTAGACCTCCTGTAGACCTCCTGTAGACCTCCCGTAGACCTCCTGTAGACCTCCTGTAGACCTGTAGTACTCCTGTAGACCTCCTGTAGACCTCCTGTAGACCTCCCGTAGACCTCCCGTAGACCTGTAGTACTCCTGTAGACCTGTAGACCTCCTGTAGACCTCCTGTAGACCTGTAGACCTCCTGTAGACCTGTAGACCTCCTGTAGACCTCCTGTAGACCTGTAGACCTCCTGTAGACCTGTAGACCTCCCGTAGACCTCCCGTAGACCTCCTGTAGACCTGTAGACCTCCCGTAGACCTCCTGTAGACCTCCTGTAGACCTGTAGACCTCCCGTAGACCTCCTGTAGACCTCCTGTAGACCTGTAGACCTCCCGTAGACCTCCTGTAGACCTCCTGTAGACCTGTAGACCTCCCGTAGACCTCCTGTAGACCTGTAGACCTCCTGTAGACCTCCTGTAGACCTGTAGACCTCCCGTAGACCTCCTGTAGACCTCCTGTAGACCTCCCGTAGACCTCCTGTAGACCTGTAGACCTCCTGTAGACCTCCTGTAGACCTGTAGACCTCCTGTAGACCTGTAGACCTCCCGTAGACCTCCTGTAGACCTCCTGTAGACCTGTAGACCTCCCGTAGACCTCCTGTAGATCTCCTGTAGACCTCCTGTAGACCTGTAGAGCTCCTGTAGACCTCCTGTAGACCTGTAGACCTCCCGTAGACCTCCTGTAGACCTCCTGTAGACCTGTAGACCTCCCGTAGACCTCCTGTAGACCTCCTGTAGACCTGTAGAGCTCCTGTAGACCTCCTGTAGACCTGTAGACCTCCTGTAGACCTCCTGTAGACCTGTAGACCTCCTGTAGACCTCCTGTAGACCTGTAGACCTCCTGTAGACCTCCTGTAGACCTGTAGACCTCCCGTACACCTCCTGTAGACCTGTAGACCTCCTGTAGACCTGTAGACCTCTCGTAGACCTCCTGTAGACCTCCTGTAGACCTGTAGACCTCCCGTAGACCTCCTGTAGACCTCCCGTAGACCTCCTGTAGACCTCCTGTAGACCTGTAGACCTCCTGTAGACCTCCCGTAGACCTCCTGTAGACCTCCCGTAGACCTCCTGTAGACCTCCTGTAGACCTGTAGACCTCCCGTAGACCTCCTGTAGACCTCCCGTAGACCTCCTGTAGACCTCCTGTAGACCTGTAGACCTCCTGTAGACCTGCCGTAGACCTCCTGTAGACCTCCCGTAGACCTCCTGTAGACCTCCTGTAGACCAGTAGACCTCCCGTAGACCTCCTGTAGACCTCCTGTAGACCTGTAGACCTCCCGTAGACCTCCTGTAGACCTCCTGTAGACCTGTAGACCTCCTGTAGACCTCCTGTAGACCTGTAGAGCTCCTGTAGACCTCCTGTAGACCTCCTGTAGACCTGTAGACCTCCCGTAGACCTCCTGTAGACCTCCTGTAGACCTCCTGTAGACCTGTAGACCTCCTGTAGACCTCCTGTAGACCTCCTGTAGACCTGTAGACCTCCCGTAGACCTCCTGTAGACCTGTAGACCTCCTGTAGACCTGTAGACCTCCCGTAGACCTCCTGTAGACCTCCTGTAGACCTGTAGACCTCCCGTAGACCTCCAGTAGACCTCCCGTAGACCTCCTGTAGACCTGTAGACCTCCTGTAGACCTCCCGTAGACCTCCTGTAGACCTCCCGTAGACCTCCTGTAGACCTCCTGTAGACCTCCTGTAGACCTGTAGACCTCCCGTAGACCTCCTGTAGACCTCCCGTAGACCTCCTGTAGACCTCCTGTAGACCTGTAGACCTCCTGTAGACCTCCCGTAGACCTCCTGTAGACCTCCCGTAGACCTCCTGTAGACCTCCTGTAGACCAGTAGACCTCCCGTAGACCTCCCGTAGACCTCCTGTAGACCTGTAGACCTCCCGTAGACCTCCTGTAGACCTGTAGACCTCCTGTAGACCTCCTGTAGACCTGTAGAGCTCCTGTAGACCTCCTGTAGACCTCCTGTAGACCTGTAGACCTCCCGTATGACCTCCTGTAGACCTCCTGTAGACCTGTAGAGCTCCTCTAGACCTCCTGTAGACCTGTAGAGCTCCTGTAGACCTCCTGTAGACCTGTAGAGCTCCTGTAGACCTGTAGACTTCCTGTAGACCTGTAGACCTCCTGTAGACCTGTAGACCTCCTCTAGACCTCCTGTAGACCTCCTGTAGACCTCCTGTAGACCTGTAGACCTCCTGTAGACCTGTAGACTTCCTCTAGACCTCCTGTAGACCTGTAGACCTCCTGTAGACCTCCTGTAGACTTCCTGTGGACCTGTAGACCTCCTGTAGACCTCCTGTAGACCTGTAGACTTTCTGTAGACCTGTAGACCTCCTGTAGACCTCCTGTAGACTTCCTGTAGACCTGTAGACCTCCTGTAGACCTGTAGACCTCCTGTAGACCTCCTGTAGACTTCCTGTAGACCTCCTTTAGACCTCCTGTAGACTTCCTGTAGACCTCCTGTAGACCTCCTGTAGACCTGTAGACCTCCTGTAGACCTCCTGTAGACTTACTGTAGACCTGTAGAACTCCTGTAGACCTCCTGTAGACCTGTAGACCTTCTGTAGACCTCCTGTAGACCTGTAGACCTCCTCTAGACCTCCTGTAGACCTCTCGAGGCCTGTAGACCTCCTGTAGACCTCCTGTAGACCTCCTGTAGACCTCCTGTAGACTTCCTGTAGACCTCCTTTAGACCTCCTGTAGACTTCCTGTAGACCTCCTGTAGACCTCCTGTAGACCTGTAGACCTCCTGTAGACCTCCTGTAGACTTACTGTAGACCTGTAGAACTCCTGTAGACCTCCTGTAGACCTGTAGACCTTCTGTAGACCTCCTGTAGACCTGTAGACCTCCTCTAGACCTCCTGTAGACCTCTCGAGGCCTGTAGACCTCCTGTAGACCTCCTGTAGACCTCCTGTAGACCTGTAGACCTCCTGTAGACCTGTAGACTTCCTCTAGACCTCCTGTAGACCTCTCGAGGCCTGTAGACCTGTAGACCTCCTGTAGACCTCCTGTAGACCTGTAGACCTCCTCTAGAACTCCTGTAGACCTCTCGAGGCCTGTAGACCTGTAGACCTCCTGTAGACCTCCTGTAGACCTGTAGACCTCCTGTGGACCTGTAGACCTCCTGTAGACCTGTAGACTTCCTCTAGACCTCCTGTAGACCTGTAGACCTCCTGTAGACCTCCTGTAGACCTGTAGACCTCCTGTAGACCTCCTGTAGACCTCCTGTAGACCTGTGGACCTCCTGTAGACCTGTAGACCTCCTGTAGACCTCCTGTAGACTTCCTGTGGACCTGTAGACCTCCCGTAGACCTCCTGTAGACCTCCTGTAGACTTCCTGTGGACCTGTAGACCTCCTGTAGACCTCCTGTAGACCTGTAGACCTCCTGTAGACCTCCTGTAGACCTGTAGACCTCCTGTAGACCTCCTGTAGACTTACTGTGGACCTGTAGACCTCCTGTAGACCTCCTGTAGACTTCCTGTAGACCTGTAGACCTCCTGTAGACCTCCTGTAGACTTCCTGTAGACCTGTAGACCTCCTGTAGACCTCCTGTAGATTTCCTGTGGACCTGTAGACCTCCTGTAGACCTCCTGTAGACCTGTAGACTTTCTGTAGACCTGTAGACCTGCTGTAGACCTCCTGTAGACTTCCTGTAGACCTGTAGACCTCCTGTAGACCTGTAGACCTCCTGTAGACCTCCTTTAGACTTCCTGTAGACCTCCTGTAGACCTCCTGTAGACCTCCTGTAGACCTGTAGACCTCCTGTAGACCTGTAGACCTCCTGTAGACCTCCTGTAGACCTGTAGACCTCCTGTAGACCTCCTGTAGACTTCCTGTGGACCTGTAGACCTCCTGTAGACCTCCTGTAGACTTCCTGTGGACCTGTAGACCTCCTGTAGACCTCCTGTAGACCTGTAGACCTCCTGTAGACCTCCTGTAGACCTGTAGACCTCCTGTAGACCTCCTGTAGACTTACTGTGGACCTGTAGACCTCCTGTAGACCTCCTGTAGACCTCCTGTAGACCTGTAGACCTCCTGTAGACCTGTAGACCTCCTGTAGACCTCCTGTAGACCTGTAGACCTCCTGTAGACCTGTAGACCTCCTGTAGACCTCCTGTAGACCTGTAGACCTCCTGTAGACCTGTAGACCTCCTGTAGACCTGTAGACCTCCTGTAGACCTCCTGTAGACCTCCTGTAGACCTGTAGACCTCCTGTAGACCTCCTCTAGACCTGTAGACCTCCTGTAGACCTGTAGACCTGTCCAGAAAATGAAAGTATTTTCACCGCCAGTGAAATGAGTGTGATGGCAGCGACAGGATGGTTTCAGCAACAGAATCAAGTGGCTGATCAGGAAAACTGGGGAAGTTCTGATACCTAAAGTTTGGGGCTTGAAAATATCTAAATAAGTTAAATCTGTGAGATCAAATCTGGATTTGAGATTATTAAAAAAAAAAAATCAAAGATCCTGTTCTTAAAAAGTTGTTTAAAGCAAACTTTTCTTCCAAGCAGCAGAAGCTGAGTGCGCTGAGGGGATCCGTGCTTATCGCTAAGCAACGAGGAGAAAACTGAGTTTGTGCGTATAATGGCTGTAACTACGTGGTTGGTGGTGTGATTAGCAGAATAAGAGTTAAGAGGGGCTTACATCAGATATGGAGCTGAAAGAGCGAGCCTCCATCCTGCACCGGGCGGTATCGGGACAATCACACCACATATAAACTTTGTGAATATTAGCAGACCAGTGCTATGTTGCAAAGTTAGGCAGAGAGAAAACACCAGTTTCTCTTGGTCTCTGCAGAACAAACTGAGTCTCTTGTTTTATAATATCGCCTCTTTTATTTTGGCATCTGCATCGCTTTGCATGTGCATGGGTGTGCGTGTGTGCATGTGTGTGTACTGAACAACGGGGTGAGTTGGGCTATGTAATCATGCAAACGCAACAGCGCCCCATCCAAGGACCATGACCAGATGGTCAGATGGTCAGATCCAGACTGCCCCATATCCCGGACAGCCGCCCTGTTTGGTCTCAGCTAATGCTTGCAAAGGGCACGGAGACCGAATAACTACGACCATCCGGAGACACGTGGCACTTCGGACTTGTGTAACCCTGCTGGAATTTATCCCCTTTTTTGCTGGTTCTACTGAGAGCGTCTTGGCTGCAGACTGGATATTGGACGAGGGCTGGATGTCCAACCCCGCCCCCTCAACATTTTGATTGGATTAACCCTAACCCTACGCCCATTTGACATCCAACCACGCCCGTGTAGGACATCCGCCAACTCCGCCCAATATCCAGCCCCGCCCCATTCTCCAGGCTCCAGCCGGGGGTTACCGGTTCTACTTACCACCAGGAAATAAAGGACACCTGGAACCCTCCAATCAGTGGCAGTCTGCCCTCAGCTTGCCTGTGTGTTTGGACTGTAGTGTGAATCCAGCTCAGGTTTGTCTTTCACGGTTTAGTTCTTTTGTTTGCAATTATTTAGTTTTATTGTTTTGTGTGTTACCAGTAGCATTAAAACTACTTGACTTTGAGTTCAGGTTTAACTGATAAGTAATATTTCATGGTTTTTGTAAAGCCCTTGTGGCTTCTCTTTCCGTTAGTTTAGTGAGTGTGGAGTTGGGATAGTTTTATTAGTATAGAGTTGGATATTATTTGTTTGTATTTTTTTATTGGACAGTTATCGGAGCAGCTTTTTGCGCGTAAGCATCTAGCTTTGCACGCCAGATTCTCTGTTTCCTTTTATTGGCTGTTTTTGAGTTAATTAGGCATTATGGTGTTAAGCTGCCAACCCCATCTCCTTTATTACCATTTTGACCGTTTTATACCTCATCCCCTTTTGTAGAAATAAATGTATATTGGCCCATCATTCAACATCACAGTTCTTTCTTTTGTTTAGGCGCATTCACCCCACCAGAGAGGTCATAACTCACCTGACAAATGAAACCACAGAAAACACCGACTTCTGCACTTTAGACTGCACCACCATCGCAACACTCTTTCTAGAGTTAAACTTGATGTGATTTTGCTCACCATATTCTGAACAAACTTTCAGCAGCTGCAAGCCTGTAGAGTAGGATGACATGATGACACAGTCACCAGTACAAAGTTAATGGTTTAAGTGTTGTATCCACCATGCAGCCTGTTTTGCAGTTTTTTTTTTTAGAGAAGTCATCCATATAGAGGTTAGAAAGCATCGGGGACAAAATCCCAGCCTGCCTCGCCCATTGGTCACCGGGAAAGAACCTCATGTAACCTGCATTGTTTGGTGCAAATACCAAAAATGTAGGCCAGGGCTAATCAATTAGATATTCAAGTGGGCCAGATTTTCAAATAAAAATATTATGAGAGCCAGTAAATAAAGTAAGGGAAAATAAATCAGTACAAATAAATAAATCAATTTTAAAAAAAAGACACATTTACATTTACAAAAATAGGTAATTTACTCATGTTTATATTTTAAATTCAATCCCACATGACAAGGACAAATGCACAAAATGAAATAATGAAAATTCCAGTCAGAGCCTATTTTTCTCCTAACTTTTAACATAAACACGTCACATCAAAGTAAACCTCTCGATGTTCATATCAAAGTAAACCTCTCGATGTGGTGCCTCCTCACATTATAATCTTTAAACAGCACTACACACTCATTTAATGTTAAACACATCAGTTTGGTGCTCAAATGTGACGGAAAAATAGACAATACTTATCAGTGCAGGCGGGGTTAAATCTGTGGTTTTCGTTGTTACTTTTGCGTTTTGGGACAGAGAGCGACATTCTTGCTAACGCTACTCTTACAACTTCAAAACACAACAACACGCGCTTGGGTTAATGTTGCTAGGCAACCAAGTGTTGTGTCCATGTTGCACAACTGTAGGATTGTAGGCTACTTAACCAGCGAAGGAATGACTGAAGGTTCTTTACTCTTTTACATGAGCTGGGCCACATAGAAGTTGGTTCTGGGCCGCATGTGGCCTGCGGGCTGCCATTTGAAGAGGCCTTATGTAGACGTGGATTAGCTTGGGAGGAAGCCTTCGTTGTTGAAGTTGGCCGTGGTTAACATAGTCCAATGTCTCAGATTCACCTAAAAAGCACAGAAACACACAGAGTTCTACCCTGTGAAGTGATTTAATGCCTCTTTCTAGCATAGATGCACATTTCTGTTCCACGTTTACTTTTAAATCCAAACTCCTCATCATTGGTGACAACATGTATCTGACATCTACCCATGATTTTCTGGATATAACACTGGCCAACGCATTGGGCCTGGAATTGTCCAAACTTTTTCCATTTTATCCTTGACCAAAGGAACAAGTAGAACAAACAACACAGGGTGGGGTCATGAGCCAAACCTTAAAATGTCTGTAAAACATGGACAACTCCATGACGGGCAAACTTCAAATGCTCTGCTGAGATCTGATCCAGCCCACAAGCCTTACTCACTGATAGTCTCTTCATGGTTTCAGTTACTAGTTCAATTGGATATCACATTATCGTTAGAAACATTATCAATACTAAACGTTTACTTTTTACACAATAAATAAGTCACTGTAATGCTTTTTCCACAGCTCTGCAATGTGTCAGGCCTAGTAACTCCTTCAGGACTGGAGGGCAGTGGGACTTCACCACCTGGACTTCTTTCCAAGTATCTTACACATCCTTTCCCAACAGTTTCAGAACCAGCCCTTAGGCTTTTTTTTTGGTCTTTTTATATATCACACAGCATGATTTATTAGCTTATGGTGTTTTTACCTGTTTTTACAGACTGGTATATTGGTATATTTGAGTCATTTAGTGCACCTGAACACACATGCACAAACATCAGAACACACCTGTACAAACATCAGAACACACCTGTACAAACACCTAAACATCTACCTGTACAAACATCAGAACACACCTGTACAAACATCAGAACACACCTGTACAAACACCTAAACATCTACCTGTACAAACATCAGAACACACCTGCACAAACATCAGAACACACCTGTACAAACATCAGAACACACCTGTACAAACACCTAAACATCTACCAGTACATGCCTGAAGACCTGCACAAACACACACCTGAACACACCTGCTCTTTGTGCTTATAGCTGCAGTGAGTTGGACTTGATTCGACCGGATTGGGTCAAGTTTGATTGCATTGGGTGAGACCGTATTGGACCAGATTGGACCAGACTGGACCAGACTGGATCGGACCAGATCAGATAGGGTAGGACTGGATTTTGTTGAACTAGATGAGACCGGATTGGGTCGGACCGCATCGGACCAGATTAGACAGCTCTGTGCTCTCATGGTGTGTACGTGTATAGGAAATGTGTCCTTCTCCTCTTCCTCACCTCCTAACACACTGATTACACTGCTACTGATGCTGTTGCTATGGTGATAATTAATACTAATCACAAGAGGATTGTCGTCACCATGGTAACAGCAAGAGCAGCAAGTTGTGGGACAGTATGGAAGGAGAGGTCCATTCAAAGATAGTGGTCACCTGGGAGGAAGGTGGGGGGTTGATGTGAGGGCTTCAGGAGGAAAAGAGGATGAAGAGGAGGTTTATTAAACATACAGTAAACGAGAGGACTGATTCTACTTCTAGTTCAGGCCTTTTAGTTTACTCTATAAACAAATAAACGTGTTAATCAACTAATCAATACTTCCTGCAGTTTATCTGGGAATCAAAGATCTCATAAAGTTTGGAGGATTCTGGGTCAGTTGGGATCCAGCATGTTGGGGTGTCTACTGGTGATGACCAGGAAGCGCCAGTGACTTGTTCATCCTCCTGCACTCACCTGAGAAAACCACACAACAACACGCGTGTTCCTGCCGCAGTGTGAAGATGAGGTTTATTCGTCGCCTCTCCTGGTGTATCGGGGGACAATGCAACAAACGGAAATGTCTCACATGCAGAAATAAGACGGGGTCATGACATCATTGTGTGACATCACAGCTTTGTCCCATTGGACGGCGGCTCCGACACATTTCACACCTGCCAGTGTGTGATATTTTAATGGTAGTCATGTTAGTTAGAAAGAATAAACACACCGTCTTCACTGTGCTGCCTCAGAAACCAGCAAAACATGAGACCAGCCGGGACATGAGACCAACCGGGACATGAGACCAGCCGGGACATGAGACCAACCGGGACATGAGACCAACCGGGACATGAGACCGGCCGGGACATGAGACCAACCGGGACATGAGACCGGCCGGGACATGAGACCAACCGGGACATGAGACCAACCGGGACAAGAGACCGGCCGGGACATGAGACCAACCGGGACATGAGACCGGCCGGGACATGAGACCAACCGGGACATGAGACCGGCCGGGACATGAGACCAGCTTGGACATGAGACCAGTTTGGACATGAGACCGGCCAACATGTGACCTGCTAATAGGTGAGACCAGCTGGACCAAGACACCAGTTGGGACGTAAAACAAGCAGGACATGACACCAGCGGAGACATGAGCCCATCTAGGACATGACACCATCTGACATGTGGGACAAGCTGGGAAATGAGACCAATTTTTCTGGTGTGTGTTACAGTATGTATTAGTGTATTACATTGTGTAAGTTTGCTTTACTGGGTGTTAAAATTTTTGCAAATTTTATATTGATCTGGCAAGCGATCATTGATGCTCCCTGCTTTTAAAAAGGCCTTGTGGGTAATTTTGAGTGCACTGTTTTTTTCTCCTTGGACACTCGGACACCCCAAGAAAATGGTGTGACCATCGTATATGTCATAGTGTGGACATTCAGACTCAGCCAAATAATAAAAATAAATCATAATGTATTGCAGACAGGAGCTCAAAATGGTGCAAGTGACACAAACATCAAAACTGCTTTACGAAAAACTCCAGATCATTCATGTTATATCCTTATTTGTGGAATAAATATATAACAAAAATAAATAAAATACAATATTAAAAAAAAATTATTTTACACGAGTGATGGTGTGATGGTGGCTTGGAGGACTTTTTAATATGTGTGTAAATTAGAAAGTTGATTGTCTTAAAAAGGAATTTTGGATTACTCTTACTTTCTGTAACAAGATTTGAACAATATGTTCACAAAGTGTCAGTGTGTGTTACAATGTGTGGCTAAATAAAACTTGTGAGTTTTTACACTGGATGAATGTGTAAAAGTACTCATAGGAAATGATGATAAATTAACAAGAGATATTTTAAGTAATAAAAAAGAGAACAAACTATGATGGAGCATATCTGTCCCTGCTTGACCAGTAATAATAATAATCAATGGTGATAATAATGAGACCACAGTCTTTTGCGTGTACCAAAATATTATTTTCTGATATAATGAAGTATGAAGCCAAACAAGTTACACCACCACTTGGGGACTTTTCATCCTGAATACTGAAAGTCAGCAGGTTACTTTAGAAATAAACTATCAAACTATCATATATAGCAAAGTTGTCTAACTGAAGCAGCATCGTCTCATAGAAAACTCCACTCACCTCAAGTAGTTTGCAGAGATTCCTGGTTTAAAATTTTTCACACTGAATCAGAAGAACAGATATTAATACTGACACTGTTTTAATTACAGTTACCTACAATACAGCCACAAAAACTAAAGAAGCATTTCTTACTATGTGTCTTTGGTTCATGTGAGTGGGGGCTCAACATTATTGCTGTCAATGAAAAGGGGGAAACCACTGTGTTAGTGTATGCTACAATGTGTTACAATGTGTTACTGTATGCTACAATGTGTTACAATGTGTTAGTGTATGTTACAGTGTGTCACAATGTGTTAGTGTATGTTACAGTGTGTTACCGTGTTACAGTGCTTTAAAACGTGTTAGTGTGTTTTAATGTGTTACAATGCGTTATTGTATGTTACAATTTGTTAGTGTGTGTTACAATGTGTAAGTGAATATTACAATGTGTTAGTGTATTACAAATTGTTAGTGTGTGTCAAAATGTATTATTATATGTAACATTGTGTCAGTGTGTGTTACTATGTGCTACTACATGTTACAATGTGTTATTATATGTTAGTGTCTGTTAGTGTATGTTACTATGTGTGAGTGTATTACAGTGTTTTACAATATGTTAGTATATGTTACAATGTGTTAGTGTATGTTACAATGTGCTAGTGTTACAAATTGTTAGTGTGTGTCACAATGTATTATTGTATGTAATATTGTGTTAGTGATTGTTACAATGTGTTAGTGTATGTAACATCGTGTTAGTGTCTGTTACAATGTGTTAGTGTATGTAACATGGTGTTATTGTATGCAATACAATAATTGTTTGTTAAAATGTGTTATAGTATGTAACATTGTGTTAGTGTAAGTAAACGATTTGTTAGTGGGTTACAGTGTGTTACAATGTGCTATTGTATGTTATTATACCATACGATGTGTTAGTGCATGTTACACTGTGTTAGTGTTGTGTGTTTCAGAATGTATTACAGTGTTGTAGCTTGTGTCAATAGCATGTTACAGTGTGTTACAGTGTGTGTTACAGTGTATCAGTGTGTGCAACAGTGTGTTACAACGTGACAGTGTGTGTAACAGTGTGTTACAGTGTGAGTTTGTATAACAGTGTGTTGCAGTGTGTCAGTGTGTGTAACAGTGTGTTAGTGTGTGTAACAGTATGTTACAGTGTGTGTTACAGTGTATCAGTGTGTGCAACAGTGTGTTACAATGTGACAGTGTGTGTAACAGTGTGTTACAGTGTGAGTGGGTATAACAGTGTGTTGCAGTGTGTTAGTGTGTGTAACAGTGTGTGCAACAGTGTGTTACAATGTGACAGTGTGTGTAACAGTGTGTTACAGTGTGAGTGTGTATAACAGTGTGTTGCAGTGTGTAACAGTGTGTTACAGTGTGTGGTACGGTGTGTCAGTGTCTATAACAGTGTGTTACAGCGTGTCATTGTGTGTAACAGTGTGTGGTACAGTGTGTCAGTGTGTTACAGTGTGTGTTACAGTGTGTTACAGTGTGTCAGTGTGTGTAACAGTGTGTTACAGTGTGTGTTACAGTGTGTCAGTGTGTTTAATAGAGTGTAACAGTGTGTGTTACAACGTGACAGTGTGTGTAACAGTGTGTTACAGCGTGTTTAACAGTGTGTCAGTGTGTGTATTAGTGTTACAGTGTGTGTTATAGTGTTTGTACCAGTTTGTGTTACAGTGTGTGCAACTGTGTTACTGTGTGTAACAGTGTGTGTAACAGTGTTTCACAGTGTGTGTAACAGTGTGTTACAGTGTGTGTTACAGTGTGTGTAACAGTGTGTGTTTTACAGTATGTGTAACAGTGTGTGCAACAGTGTTTGTAACAGTGTGTTACAGTGTGTGTTATAATGTGTGTAACGGTGTTACATTGTTACAGTGTGTGTAATAGAGTGTTACAGTGTGTGTAACAGTGTGTTACATTGTGTTTAACTGTGTGTCAGTGTGTTACAGTGTGTCAGTGTGTGTATTAGTGTTACAATGTGTGTTATAGTGTTTGTAACAGTGTGTGTTACAGTGTGTTACAGTGTGTGTTACAGTGTGTGTAACTGTGTGTCTTACAGTGTGTTACAGTGTGTGTAACTGTGTGTGTAACAGTGTGTTTCAGCGTGTCATTGTGTGTAACTGTGTGTGGTACAGTGTGTCAGTGTGTTACAGTGTGTGTTACAGTGTGTGTTACGGTGTGTCAGTGTGTGTAACAGTGTGTTACAGTTTGTGTAACAATGTGTTACAGTGTGTGCTACTGTGTTACTGTGTGTTACAGTGTGTGTAACAGTGTTTTACAGTGTGTGTAACAGTGTGTGTTTTACAGTGTTTGTAACAGTGTGTTACAGTGTGTGTAACAGTGTGTGCAACAGTTTTTTACAGTGTGTGGTACAGTGTGTGTTACAGTGTGTTACAGTATGTGTTACAGTGTTTGTAACAGTGTGTTACAGTGTGTGTTACAGTGTGTGTAACAGTGTGTTACCGTGTGTGTAACACTGTGTTATACTGTGTGTTATAGTGTGTGTTACAGTGTGTGTTACAGTGTGTGTAAGTGTGTGTGTAACAGTGTGTTACAGCGTGTCATTGTGTGTTACAGTGTGTTACAGTGTGTGGTACAATGTGTCAGTGTGTTACGGTGTGTGTTACAGTGTGTCTTACGGTGTGTCAGTGTGTGTAACAGTGTGTTACAGTGTGTGTTACAGTGTGTCCGTGTGTGTAATAGAGTGTAACAGTGTGTGTTACAGTGTGTGTAACAGTGTGTTACAGTGTGTGTAACTGTGTTTTACAGTGTGTGTTACAGTATGTCAGTGTGTGTATTAGTGTTACAGTGTGTGTTATAGTTTTTGTAACAGTGTGTGTTACAGTGTGTGTAACAGTGTTTTACAGTGTGTGTTACAGTGTGTGTAACAGTGTGTGTTTTACAGTGTGTGTAACAGTGTGTTACAGTGTGTGTAACAGTGTTTTACAGTGTGTGTGACAGTGTGTTACAGTGTGTGTAACAGTGTGTTACAATGTGTGTTACATTGTTACAGTGTGTGTAATAGAGTGTTACAGTGTGTGTAACAGTGTGTTACAGCGTGTTTTACAGTGTGTCTCTGTGTGTATTAGTGTTACAGTGTGTGTAACAGTGTGTTACAGCGTGTTTAACAGTGTGTCAGTGTGTTATAGTGTGTTTTACAGTGTGTCTCTGTGTGTATTAGTGTTACAGTGTGTGTTATAGTGTTTGTAGCGGTGTGTGTTACAGTGTGTGTAACTGTGTTACAGTGTGTGTAACAGTGTGTTACAGTGTGTGCAACTATGTTACTGTGTGTTACAGTGTGTGTGACAGTGTTTTACAGTGTGTGTAACAGTGTGTTACAGTGTGTGTTACAGTGTGTGTAACAGTGTGTGTTTTACAGTGTGTGTAACAGTGTGTTACAGTGTTTATAACAGTGTGTTACAGTGTGTGTTATAGCGTGTAACAGTTTGTGTAACAGTGTTTTACAGTGTGTGGTACAGTGTGTGTAACATTGTGTTAGAGTTTGTTGTCAGTGTGTGTTACAGTGTGTGTTACAGTGTGTTACAGTGTGTATGGGGACATCAGCTGCCAGTCATAGATATTGAAGGAAATAACTGCAGAGAAAAGGAATTGTCTCTGAATGCTGAAGATATTCCAGTGTCTGCTTAACTCCCCCGAAAGACACACTCCAGCAAACACACACACTTTAACACACACACACACACACACACACTAACATGATTGATATTCCTGACATGAAGATGAAGATGGTGAAGAGAAAGAATGATGTTAATCTATTCACATCCCCCTGTCTGTTAGAGAGCTGACTGTTTAGTGGACGCAGTCAGAGTCACATTCACGATACAATCACAGTTTAATAATCAATCAGGATCAAAGACGGACATGAAGATTAAACATGGGACTTTGTAATAAACATTGGTATTACAGCGTGTATTACAGTATGTGTATTACAGTGTGTGTACAGTATATATCACAGTAAGTATTTTTCACTGTGTGTTTTACAGTTACCTGTGACGTCATCATCATCATCAAACAGGAAGGTAATATTTTAGTCTGTTTCACATAAAATTATGTTTTCCTCACAACAAAAGCAAGATTTTATCCTGAAATGACATCTTTCTGGACCTTCTAGTCTTGATAGTTTATTCACAGTAAACACACGTATGAATACACAGTACACACACATATGGATATACTGCGCACACACACGTATAGATACACAGTATACACACACACACACACACACACACACACACACACACGTGCCCAGATCCTCTGACAGATGATCTCTACGGTCCTGCTGAGACTTATTATCAGGGTTCATCTGCTTTGTTTCATTAAACAGTTTCCCATGAAAAAGATCTTTTTCTCTCCCTCTCTCTCTCTCTCTCACACACACACACACACACACACACACACACACACACACACACACACACACACACACACACACACACACACACACAGAGTCCCAGCAGATGAAGTCCAATAACAGAAACAGACTAATTAATAGCAAAACTGACACACACTTGGTCTCTCTCTCTGTTTATCTGTCCAGTTTCTCGGTGCTTGCTTGCCCTCAGCACGATAATTGCCTCCATATCTGACATCATTACGCTAAGTGTGATGAAGATGATGAAGATGATGAAGTGTCATCTCTTAATTAGCCTCCTCTTCTCTCGTCACCTCCTGCAGAGCTCTTTGATTAAACCAGTTTACATGTTACACTGTGATCATGTAACATGCGTGAACGTGTTAAAGACTGGCTGCAGGCTGCTGTGAGGTTGGTAAAAATAACAGCGGATCGGAAACCGTGGAAGATCCATAAAGGTGAAGAAATTCCAGGTCCTCTGAAGACTTCATGAAACCAGAAGGTGGTCTGAAGAGCTCATAGAGGTGGTCTAAACACCTCAGAAAGCCAGAAGGTGGTCTGAAGACATTATGGGATCAGCAGGCGATCTGAAGACTGTTACGGAGCAGTGCTGAGGACCTTGATGCAGACCAGAAGGCAGGATGCATTACAAAGATGGTTCACATAAATCTGGCATGATAAAGCAAAGAATTAAAAAAAACTCTAGAGTAGAAGGACAGTGAACTGGAGAAGTGAAACCGAGTGGTTCTTCTGCACAGAAACCACAACTGGTGGAATGGATGAGCTCAACGAAACCAGGTGAACTCCGAACTAAACAAAACAGAAAGCCAGAGCACACAAAAACTCCACTCCATGACCAAGACCTCATGAGCCAGGCAAGAGGTCTGAAAACCTCATGAGACCGAGGGGTGGTCTGCAGACATCCGGAGACCAGCAGGTAGTCTTCAGACCAGATAAGACCAGGAGATGTTTTGAGAAGTTCCTGAGACCGAGGGGCGGTCTGAAGACCTCATGAGCCTGGCGGGCGGTCTGAAGACCTCATGAGCCTGGCGGGCGGTCTGAAGACCTCATGAGACTGGTGGGCGGTCTGGAGACCTCATGAGACTGGCGGGCGGTCTGAAGACCTCATGAGCCTGGCGGGCGGTCTGAAGACCTCATGAGCCTGGCGGGCGGTCTGAAGACCTCATGAGCCTGGCGGGCGGTCTGAAGACCTCATGAGCCTGGCGGGCGGTCTGGAGACCTCATGAGACTGGCGGGCGGTCTGGAGACCTCATGAGCCTGGCGGGCGGTCTGGAGACCTCATGAGCCTGGCGGGCGGTCTGAAGACCTCATGAGCCTGGCGGGCGGTCTGGAGACCTCATGAGCCTGGCGGGCGGTCTGAAGACCTCATGAGCCTGGCGGGCGGTCTGAAGACCTCATGAGCCTGGCGGGCGGTCTGAAGACCTCATGAGCCTGGCGGGCGGTCTGGAGACCTCATGAGCCTGGCGGGCGGTCTGAAGACCTCATGAGCCTGGCGGGCGGTCTGAAGACCTCATGAGCCTGGCGGGCGGTCTGAAGACCTCATGAGCCTGGCGGGCGGTCTGAAGACCTCATGAGCCTGGCGGGCGGTCTGGAGACCTCATGAGACTGGCGGGCGGTCTGAAGACCTCATGAGCCTGGCGGGCGGTCTGAAGACCTCATGAGCCTGGCGGGCGGTCTGAAGACCTCATGAGACTGGCGGGCGGTCTGAAGACCTCATGAGACTGGCGGGCGGTCTGAAGACCTCATGAGCCAGGCAAGAGGTCTGAAAACCTCATGAGACCGAGGGGTGGTCTGCAGACATCCGGAGACCAGCAGGTAGTCTTCAGACCAGATAAGACCAGGAGATGTTTTGAGAAGTTCCTGAGACCGAGGGGCGGTCTGAAGACCTCATGAGCCTGGCGGGCGGTCTGAAGACCTCATGAGCCTGGCGGGCGGTCTGAAGACCTCATGAGCCTGGCGGGCGGTCTGAAGACCTCATGAGCCTGGCGGGCGGTCTGGAGACCTCATGAGCCTGGCGGGCGGTCTGGAGACCTCATGAGCCTGGCGGGCGGTCTGGAGACCTCATGAGCCTGGCGGGCGGTCTGAAGACCTCATGAGCCTGGCGGGCGGTCTGAAGACCTCATGAGCCTGGCGGGCGGTCTGGAGACCTCATGAGCCTGGCGGGCGGTCTGAAGACCTCATGAGCCTGGCGGGCGGTCTGAAGACCTCATGAGCCTGGCGGGCGGTCTGAAGACCTCATGAGCCTGGCGGGCGGTCTGAAGACCTCATGAGACTGGCAGGCGGTCTGGAGACCTCATGAGCCTGGCGGGCGGTCTGAAGACCTCATGAGACTGGCGGGCGGTCTGAAGACCTCATGAGCCTGGCGGGCGGTCTGAAGACCTCATGAGCCTGGCGGGCGGTCTGAAGACCTCATGAGACTGGCGGGCGGTCTGGAGACCTCATGAGCCTGGCGGGCGGTCTGGAGACCTCATGAGACTGGCGGGCGGTCTGGAGACCTCATGAGACTGGCGGGCGGTCTGGAGACCTCATGAGCCTGGCGGGCGGTCTGAAGACCTCATGAGACTGGCGGGCGGTCTGGAGACCTCATGAGACTGGCGGGCGGTCTGGAGACCTCATGAGCCTGGCGGGCGGTCTGAAGACCTCATGAGACTGGCGGGCGGTCTGGAGACCTCATGAGACTGGCGGGCGGTCTGAAAACCTGCCAGTTGCTGGATGTCTTCCGGTGCTGAACTGAAAGGAGAATATCTGGACTTTCTGTCCATCTACGTTCTGATATCACCTGTGATGATGGTTACAAGCGGCTCCAGGCGTCGGGACTTCTTCCTGATAGAAGTTCCTTTAGTCAGGAGGACCCGAGGACACGCCAGGGGGAGGATGTCTGCTGGCCGGCCTGGAATAACCTCGGAAGAACTAAAGAAAAGGTTTGGGAAAAGATCTGGGCTTCTTTCTGCCTTCAACACAAGTGCATTAGTGTGTTTTATGGTGTGTGTGTGCGTGTGTGTTTGTGTGTGCTAATGTGTGTGTGTGTGGATGTGCTGCTAACAGATGTTAGCTCGTCTTATTGTTGTTTACATTTATGGTGTGTGTGATAAACATGTTACCGTGGCAGCAACTAATGAGGCTTATTAGAGTAATGCTGCAGCCGAGATGCTCTCATTAGCACGCTGTGCACCCTGCTGTGCACGCACAAAAACATGTACGTGGAGCACAAAGAGTGTGTGTTTAAAATGGGTTGGTGTGTCCGGGTTCGCTGAAAGTGATCGTTAGCACCTGTTAGCCTGTTAGCACCTGTTAGCCTGTTAGCCTGTTCGCACTCACTGAGATGAACTGAGAAAAAGGTTGTCAGTCACACTTATTTTATGTTCACACAGACACACACACACACACACACACACACACACACACACACACACACACACACACCATGAATAAGTGTGTGTGTGTCCCTAACAGATCCATTAATATCAGATTATTAACAAGTTCTGATTATTATTGGTGGATTCATTAACGAGGTGATGATGAGCTGCTGCTCCTGTTAGCGCCTGTCAGACCTCCACTTCCTGCCCGTCGCCATGGAGACGCCTGATGGGCAACAAGCTCACAGCTGGTTCAACGTCAGAAAGGTCCAGAACCAGTCCAGATCTCTGGTACTCTACGGGGGTCCAGAACCAGACCAGATCTCTGGTACTCTACGGGGTTCCAGAACCAGTCCAGATCTCTGGTACTCTACGGGGGTCCAGAACCAGACCAGATCTCTGGTACTCTACGGGGGTCCAGAACCAGACCAGATCTCTGGTACTCTACGGGGGTCCAGAACCAGTCCAGATCTCTGGTACTCTACAGGGTTCCAGAACCAGTCCAGATCTCTGTTACTCTACAGGGTTCCAGAACCAGACCAGATCTCTGGTACTCTACGGGGGTCCAGAACCAGACCAGATCTCTGGTACTCTACGGGGTTCCAGAACCAGTCCAGATCTCTGGTACTCTACGGGGGTCCAGAACCAGACCAGATCTCTGGTACTCTACGGGGTTCCAGAACCAGTCCAGATCTCTGGTACTCTACGGGGGTCCAGAACCAGACCAGATCTCTGGTACTCTACGGGGGTCCAGAACCAGTCCAGATCTCTGGTACTCTACGGGGGTCCAGAACCAGACCAGATCTCTGGTACTCTACGGGGGTCCAGAACCAGTCCAGATCTCTGGTACTCTACGGGGTTCCAGAACCAGACCAGATCTCTGTTACTCTACGGGGGTCCAGAACCAGTCCAGATCTCTGGTACTCTACGGGGGTCCAGAACCAGACCAGATCTCTGGTACTCTACGGGGGTCCAGAACCAGTCCAGATCTCTGGTACTCTACAGGGTTCCAGAACCAGTCCAGATCTCTGTTACTCTACAGGGTTCCAGAACCAGACCAGATCTCTGGTACTCTACAGGGTTCCAGAACCAGACCAGATCTCTGTTACTCTACAGGGTTCCAGAACCAGTCCAGATCTCTGGTACTCTACAGGGTTCCAGAACCAGACCAGATCTCTGGTACTCTACAGGGGTCCAGAACCAGACCAGATCTCTGGTACTCTACAGGGTTCCAGAACCAGACCAGATCTCTGGTACTCTACAGGGGTCCAGAACCAGACCAGATCTCTGGTACTCTACAGGGTTCCAGAACCAGACCAGATCTCTGGTACTCTTCAGGGGTCCAGAACCAGTCCAGATCTCTGTTACTCTACAGGGTTCCAGAACCAGTCCAGATCTCTGGTACTCTTCAGGGGTCCAGAACCAGTCCAGATCTCTGGTACTCTACGGGGGTCCAGAACCAGACCAGATCTCTGGTACTCTACGGGGGTCCAGAACCAGTCCAGATCTCTGGTACTCTACGGGGGTCCAGAACCAGACCAGATCTCTGGTACTCTACGGGGGTCCAGAACCAGTCCAGATCTCTGGTACTCTACGGGGGTCCAGAACCAGTCCAGATCTCTGTTACTCTACGGGGTTCCAGAACCAGACCAGATCTCTGTTACTCTACGGGGGTCCAGAACCAGTCCAGATCTCTGGTACTCTACGGGGGTCCAGAACCAGACCAGATCTCTGGTACTCTACAGGGGTCCAGAACCAGTCCAGATCTCTGGTACTCTACAGGGTTCCAGAACCAGTCCAGATCTCTGTTACTCTACAGGGTTCCAGAACCAGACCAGATCTCTGTTACTCTACAGGGTTCCAGAACCAGACCAGATCTCTGTTACTCTTCAGGGTTCCAGAACCAGTCCAGATCTCTGGTACTCTTCAGGGGTCCAGAACCAGTCCAGATCTCTGTTACTCTACAGGGGTCCAGAACCAGTCCAGATCTCTGGTACTCTACGGGGGTCCAGAACCAGACCAGATCTCTGGTACTCTACGGGGTTCCAGAACCAGTCCAGATCTCTGGTACTCTACGGGGGTCCAGAACCAGACCAGATCTCTGGTACTCTACGGGGGTCCAGAACCAGACCAGATCTCTGGTACTCTACGGGGGTCCAGAACCAGTCCAGATCTCTGGTACTCTACAGGGTTCCAGAACCAGTCCAGATCTCTGTTACTCTACAGGGTTCCAGAACCAGACCAGATCTCTGGTACTCTACGGGGGTCCAGAACCAGACCAGATCTCTGGTACTCTACGGGGTTCCAGAACCAGTCCAGATCTCTGGTACTCTACGGGGGTCCAGAACCAGACCAGATCTCTGGTACTCTACGGGGTTCCAGAACCAGTCCAGATCTCTGGTACTCTACGGGGGTCCAGAACCAGACCAGATCTCTGGTACTCTACGGGGGTCCAGAACCAGTCCAGATCTCTGGTACTCTACGGGGGTCCAGAACCAGACCAGATCTCTGGTACTCTACGGGGGTCCAGAACCAGTCCAGATCTCTGGTACTCTACGGGGTTCCAGAACCAGACCAGATCTCTGTTACTCTACGGGGGTCCAGAACCAGTCCAGATCTCTGGTACTCTACGGGGGTCCAGAACCAGACCAGATCTCTGGTACTCTACGGGGGTCCAGAACCAGTCCAGATCTCTGGTACTCTACAGGGTTCCAGAACCAGTCCAGATCTCTGTTACTCTACAGGGTTCCAGAACCAGACCAGATCTCTGGTACTCTACAGGGTTCCAGAACCAGACCAGATCTCTGTTACTCTACAGGGTTCCAGAACCAGTCCAGATCTCTGGTACTCTACAGGGTTCCAGAACCAGACCAGATCTCTGGTACTCTACAGGGGTCCAGAACCAGACCAGATCTCTGGTACTCTACAGGGTTCCAGAACCAGACCAGATCTCTGGTACTCTACAGGGGTCCAGAACCAGACCAGATCTCTGGTACTCTACAGGGTTCCAGAACCAGACCAGATCTCTGGTACTCTTCAGGGGTCCAGAACCAGTCCAGATCTCTGTTACTCTACAGGGTTCCAGAACCAGTCCAGATCTCTGGTACTCTTCAGGGGTCCAGAACCAGTCCAGATCTCTGGTACTCTACGGGGGTCCAGAACCAGACCAGATCTCTGGTACTCTACGGGGGTCCAGAACCAGTCCAGATCTCTGGTACTCTACGGGGGTCCAGAACCAGACCAGATCTCTGGTACTCTACGGGGGTCCAGAACCAGTCCAGATCTCTGGTACTCTACGGGGGTCCAGAACCAGTCCAGATCTCTGTTACTCTACGGGGTTCCAGAACCAGACCAGATCTCTGTTACTCTACGGGGGTCCAGAACCAGTCCAGATCTCTGGTACTCTACGGGGGTCCAGAACCAGACCAGATCTCTGGTACTCTACAGGGGTCCAGAACCAGTCCAGATCTCTGGTACTCTACAGGGTTCCAGAACCAGTCCAGATCTCTGTTACTCTACAGGGTTCCAGAACCAGACCAGATCTCTGTTACTCTACAGGGTTCCAGAACCAGTCCAGATCTCTGGTACTCTTCAGGGTTCCAGAACCAGTCCAGATCTCTGGTACTCTTCAGGGGTCCAGAACCAGTCCAGATCTCTGTTACTCTACAGGGTTCCAGAACCAGACCAGATCTCTGTTACTCTACAGGGTTCCAGAACCAGACCAGATCTCTGGTACTCTTCAGGGTTCCAGAACCAGTCCAGATCTCTGGTACTCTTCAGGGGTCCAGAACCAGTCCAGATCTCTGGTACTCTACAGGGTTCCAGAACCAGACCAGATCTCTGTTACTCTACAGGGTTCCAGAACCAGACCAGATCTCTGTTACTCTACAGGGTTCCAGAACCAGACCAGATCTCTGGTACTCTACAGGGTTCCAGAACCAGACCAGATCTCTGGTACTCTACAGGGTTCCAGAACCAGACCAGATCTCTGGTACTCTTCAGGGTTCCAGAACCAGACCAGATCTCTGGTACTCTACAGGGTTCCAGAACCAGACCAGATCTCTGGTACTCTACAGGGTTCCAGAACCAGACCAGATCTCTGGTACTCTACAGGGTTCCAGAACCAGACCAGATCTCTGGTACTCTACAGGGTTCCAGAACCAGACCAGATCTCTGTTACTCTACAGGGTTCCAGAACCAGACCAGATCTCTGGTACTCTACAGGGTTCCAGAACCAGACCAGATCTCTGGTACTCTACAGGGTTCCAGAACCAGTCCAGAAAGCCAAGTTTTTGAGTTTTTTTAGCAAACTTGCTAAAGCTGATCGGTGAAGATGATAAGTCTTCATCGCCCCCTCCCTTCCCCTGTCCTCCTCCTCACCCGGTCTCCTCCCCCTGTCAGTGAAAGATGAGTTTATATCAGGAGAACATATTTAAACGGATCTTTTACTGATGAGGAGGCAAAGGGTCCGGCAGCTTGTGGGCGATCGAGCTTGGCAGGCAGGAGGAGAGAGAGAGAGAGAGAGCATGACTTATAGATAAATAAACTTTCATCTCTCCTCCTCCTCTCCCCGCCTGGTGGCGTCTGATGGATAAATTGATCAGAATATTGGAAAATAATGTGTGTGTTTGTGTGTGAAGACGTTGATGTTATAATGAAACACACACACACTGAAGCCTCCAGGCAAGTCACGCACACACATATACACACACATCTATCTTTATCCATTACTGTACACATACACCGAGCAAGAGATTCAGAGGTTTTGCCTCAATCCTGGTCCAGTACTGATTCAGCAACTCTGCTTTGTCCTGATCCAGGTCCAGGTCCAGGTCCAGGTCCAGGTCCAGGTCCAGGTCCAGCGGTTTCCCTCAGTCCTGGTCCAGTTTGTTTGAGCAGATGTCTCTATGTGGACATTAATGTACACAAGACCCGGAGGAAGCTGTGACTGCTGCGTTGCTGTGGCGATATGTGAAGGATTCTGCGTTGCCGAGGCGATATATGGAGTATGACGGATGGAACTTCACAGCAGGAATCTCATTGTCTTGTTATATCTCTATATCAGCTTTCTGTCGCCATAGTGACCATCATCCATCACAGCGGGAAGTCATTTAAGCTCCTGCTGCTGTGCCCACTAGCAAGGCAGCACTTCCCCATGAACCCTGTCCACATGGTCCACCAAGAATTCCAGCACAGACTATTCTGATCCAGTTCTGGTTTTAATTCCTCAATACTTATATCCCAGTCAGTGTCCCAAAATAGTCCCTGTTAGTGTCCCAGTCAGTGTCCATTTTGATATATCTGATCCAGTTCTGGTTTTCATGCCTGAACATCTACACCAGTGTCTCCTAAGTGTCCCTATCAGTGTCCTATCAGCATCCCATCAGTGTCCCAAAGTGTCCCTCAGTTTCCCACCATCTTCCCATCGATGTCCCATCACATTATATTAATGTTCCATCAATCACCCTCGCAGTTTCCCAGCAGTGTCCCTCCTATGTCTCACGTTCCAGTCGCCTTCCTTTTCAGCATCCTTCCATGTCCCATCTGTGTCTCTGTCACAATCCCATGGATGTCTCCATCAGCCACTCTTTTCCCCATCTTCCCTTCAATGTCCCATCAGCGTCCTTGTTAGGGTCCCCCATTGGTATTCCCATTGGCGTCTCTCTGTCTGTCCCTTCTGTCTCTCTGGCATGATCGTCTCAGCATCTGAAACATTTTCATCTGCGTTGGAAAGGGTTAGAGGTCAGTGGATGAAGGCGGAGCTTCCTGCTTATCACTCGGTTGCACACAGACGCTGTCCTCAGAGGAACAGCTTTGTTTACTTCATCACACATACTGCGAGGGCCGCGGGGTCCCTTGAGGCCTCTATCAGCTTCTCCAGCTGTTTGTGGAAGGACGTCTACATACTCTAACTGCTGAAAGGCTGAAACTTTTGTCAGTTTCCGCTCATGCATGACATCACTTTCACAAACACAATGATTGGCTGTAGGGAACAGAAGGTGGAGCCATGGACCATGTCATCAAGTGTTCAGCTGATCACCATTTGATTGGCTTTGTTGAACAGATGGGTCTGATTGGGTGTTGTTGCATAGAAAGGCCTTCTGATTGGTGGTTGTCACACAGGGGATCTGATTGGGTGATTTTTATACAAAGAGGCTGCTTATTGGGCAATGTTGCACAGGGAGGCCGCCTGATTGGACAATGTTGCACAGAGACGCCCTCTGATTAGGTGTTGTTGCACAGAGCGGCCATCTGATTGGGTGTTGTTGCACAGAGCGGCCGTCTGATTGGGTGTTGTTGCACAGAGAGGCGTCTGATTGGGTGTTGTTGCACAGAGCGGCCGTCTGATTGGGTGTTGTTGCACAGAGCGGCCGTCTGATTGGGTGTTGTTGCACAGAGCGGCCGTCTGATTGGGTGTTGTTGCACAGAGAGGCGTCTGATTGGGTGTTGTTGTACAGAGCGGCCGTCTGATTGGGTGTTGTTGCACAGAAAGGCCGTCTGATTGGGTGTTGTTGCACATAGAGGCCTTCTGATTGGTGGTTGTCACACAGGGGATCTGATTGGGTGATTTTTATACAAAGAGGCTGCTTATTGGGCAATGTTGCACAGGGAGGCCGCCTGATTGGACAATGTTGCACAGAAAGGCCGTCTGATTGGGTGTTGTTGCACAGAGAGGCCGTCTGATTGGTTGTTGTTGCACAGAGAGGCCGTCTGATTGGTTGTTGTTGCACAGAGGGTCTGATTACGTGATAGAGGTCCAGCACTGTAACCTGAAATCTAATGAGCTTTTTGGTTTCAAACATCAAAAACTATTTTATTGTAGCAGGTAAATCCACAGAAATAGGTAACCATGGTAACACCTTCCTCCATCCAACAGCAGTTGTCTGAACACAATATAAAGTGCTGTGTTTATGTTTTTATTTGATCTGGGTTTATTGGAATAAAAACGTATTACAGGAATAATACATTTATTGCTCCTGACATTATTCAAATGAGCTGAGCTCCTATTGGCTGCAGCTGACAACTCCCCCCCTAGAGAAGCATCTATATTTAGTTAGCACTTATTTAGTTCTAGGTTACTGACATAGACCTGAGCTCTCTGATGAAGAGGATTCAGTCTTTGACCTGGTCCCAGCACGGTTCTAAGGACATGTCTCCATGTAAGAATATCCACACACACACTCAGGAAGGAGCTGGTGGTTGAATGTCTCTGCTAGACATTACATATCCATGTGTGCACCCTTGCTCATTTGTCTTCAAACAATTCCAACTTTATTTATAAAGGAAACTAGAACAGCCAGAGCTGAGACAAAGTGTTGAAAATTCTGATAAACATGAACCCATGAAAACTTCAAACGTGTAAAACACAATAAAGTAAGAACTAGAAAAGCACTCGGAGAGGCAAACCTCCCTCCACAAGGGCCACAGTTCTCCCCATATTGTGACAAGTATAAAACATATTGGCCCTAAAATGTATTGTATCCAAATTTACATTAACAGTAGTTCACTCTTTCTTTTTCACATTTATTAATTTATCAATATAGAAACACAATTGTACAAAGTCTGAAAATAAAGTATTGTATCAAAATTCAAAGGTTAATGGAACATGAAGGTAACAGAAAGAGAAAATAGAGATATTAAAGAGATAGAAACACATAAAACAGAATAACTAAAAAAAAACAAAAAAAAACACTATTATGAGATCTGGTATACATTAAGGTTAAATTGTTTCCATAATTTATTTCTGTTAATTGATTGTTTTAAATTCTTCATGTTGTTCCAAAACACATTAAGGTCTGTTATTCTAAAGTTGTAGAATGTGGGTACATTTTTATGCCAAATCATTTTGTACAAGTAATATTTTGCTAAAATAATCCTAAAAATGATTTTAGATTTTTCATTGGCTGATAGATTTGAGTTAGAGACTATAAGAAGTATTTCCAGTTTGCTGAGATAATAATCTTTTGAGATGTATCTTGATAGGTGGAACCAAAAGGGATTTACATGGAAACAATCAGCAGAAACTTGCTCAATGGTCTCCCCTTACATCCACATGTAGAAGTGTTACAAACCGTAGGAAAGAAAGTGGAGACGTTTGCTTTTGAAGGCTCGTGCCTGTGCACAATTATGTACATGTTTGATTTAGTTTGCAATAATATCCTGATGAGGCAGCAGGAAAATTAAGTTCCAGAATTTTTAGTCCAGGACTATCCATCTGTGTTTACATGTTGGAGTTGGTACAGGATCAAGTTTCTAATGAAAACATTGTTACATCTATTATCTGTAAATGGGATGCCGGAAATAGTTGTAGAGCTGCTGTTACAGACAGAGAAGCATCTACCTGGATGCTCTGCACCAGAGAAACAATACGAGCAGGCACAGACTCAGTTGCCATGTAAAACTCTCTTTGTGAAGCATCAGTATCATATTTTCCAATAAACACCTCATAGGAGTAAAATTCACCATGAGCATTTCGCAGATTATTCACTATGTTAACATTATTTATAAAACAGTTATGTAGAAAAGTGTTTTGTGTGTAATATATAGGCGTTGTTCCACAGAAAACAGTTATGTGGGGAAAATACAGTTGAATCTAAAGCTGGACTTGAAAGCGGAGACCAATCCAATTTGGCGGCAGCGCTGCATTACGCTCCAGCGCACAATGAGGCGTCTACGTATTTTATGTCTATGAGCTTCAGCTGTTTCCCACTTGGTCCTTCTGCTTGACTTTTGTCTGTTTGCTGTAGCGAAACATTTTTGGACAGAAAAAGTGCAAGGGACATGTCCCCAGTGTCCTCCCCTAAAATGAAAGCGACATATGCAGGTTCAGGTGCGTTAGCATGCAGCGTTAGCCTGTAGCAACATGTGCAGGATCCGGCAAGCTGTGGCGACTGGTGGCAGGTTGATGCAGTTGCAGGAATCTGAGTTGTTTCCAGATGAAGATCAGCTGTCGGTGGGCATAGAAGGTGAGAGGCTGTGGAGACGCAGATAAGTACCATGTTTATCTCTAAATCATGGAAAAAGCATGGCTTTAGCCCATAGGGGGAGCTTTGAGTCCTGATTCTTAAAGAAATGTAAAAAGTACAGATTTTACCAGTTTAGGTGATTTTCATCACAGTTCAATTGTACGATGTTGTTAACAGTCAAAGAAACAGTTTAGGGTGAACTACCTCCTTAAGTCAAAACACTTTCAAGTGCTGTCTGTAAACCACACACACACACAGAGAGAGAGAGAGAGAGAGAGAGAGAGAGAGAGAGAGAGAGAGAGAGAGAGACATGGATCCAATTAGTTCATGTGTTGAAGACAAAAGCATAAACAGGTTTTTTTTTATCTAAATGCCGCCTCAGCACAAAACTGGTAGCATCTCAATCCTCTGTAGACCCACCCCACCACCACCACTCACACACACCCACACACCCACACACACACACACACACACACACACACACACACACACACACACACACACATGCACAACAGCATGCTGTCAGATTCTGCAGATATACATTTTCCTCCTGAAGATGCTTCAAACATTCTTGTGGTCTTCAGAGCATTGCTGTTGCCATGCCTGCAGGGGTACTTGAACACATCCCGCTTGTCATCAAACGTCCTCACTCGCAGCAGGTAAACGACAGAAACAATAAGAAAATCCTCGTGACTCGTCAGATCTCCAGCGAGTAGCACATACTATGAATGCTAGCCAACGAATTCACAGTGTCCTGGCTATTTTGTGGTGTTTGTTGCATGTTCTCTTGCAGTGATGGAAAGTTGTTCCTGTTCTGGATGGTAGTATCCAGAATCTCGTTCCTGTTCTGGATGGTGGTATCTAGAACCTTGTTCCTGTTCTGGATGGTGGTATCTAGAACCTTGTTCCTGTTCTGGATGGTGGTATCTAGAACCTTGTTCCTGTTCTGGATGGTAGTATCCAGAATCTCGTTCCTGTTCTGGATGGTGGTATCTAGAACCTCGTTCCTGTTCTGGATGGTAGTATCCAGAATCTCGTTCCTGTTCTGGATGGTATCTAGAACCTCGTTCCTGTTCTGGATGGTAGTATCCAGAATCTCGTTCCTGTTCTGGATGGTGGTATCTAGAACCTCGTTCCTGTTCTGGATGGTAGTATCCAGAATCTCGTTCTTGTTCTGGATGGTAGTATCTAGAATCTCGTTCTTGTTCTGGATGGTAGTATCTAGAACCTCGTTCCTGTTCTGGATGGTAGTATCCAGAATCTCGTTCCTGTTCTGGATGGTAGTATCTAGAATCTCGTTCTTGTTCTGGATGGTAGTATCTAGAATCTCGTTCTTGTTCTGGATGGTAGTATCTAGAACCTCGTTCTTGTTCTGGATGGTAGTATCTAGAATCTCGTTCCTGTTCTGGATGGTAGTATGCAGATAATAATAATTCATAATTGTTTGATTCCACTTTATATTTCCAAATTAAAACACATTGTGTAACCATATCCAATATTAGCTGAGCCTCACTTAGGGTTTATGTCAGGTGTCCTGGGGACAGTGAATGCAGCTTTTAGATGTTGTTTTGCATAATTTCTACCGTCCTCCAGGTTTCAATGTTTCCTGTGACATCACACCTGTTACCTCCATCAACATGCCAACTTCTGCAGCAGCCTACTAACAAACCAGTATGAGTCAGGTGTGTTGCAGCAGGGAGACACTAAAACCCGCAGAAAGACGATGAGCACCACAGTTGTTGATTGTGGATTTGGATCATAATGCAGTCTCCATGGTGATAAAATCTGTCATAAAAGCGACCGATGTGACGACTGATGATAAACATTGATGAAGAAGCTTTGATAAAACTGATGATCTGGACAAAAACATGTTTCTTTTTATCATGGAAATAAAAGTCTTGCAGCAGCTCAAAGTAAATAAAATCAAAGTAAACCACTTCAAGAGTACAGCAACAGTACGTGTGACTGCCAAGATGGCGGCAATGGGAACCTCAGAATGAATATCCATAGTTTTTGCATTATTTTTACCTTCACGTAATGTTGACACGGCTCTGGTTCACATGTAACTGATTCACATTAGACTGCATTCCATGATTCACAGAGTTCTGTTTTCAATAATCTGATTCACATGGCTCTGACTAAAAAAGTCTGATCTGCATGGTTTTCATTCGCATGATTCTATTTCACATTAGTTTAAATCTGAAGGCTCTGATTCATTAGTGTTCACATGGGTAAAATTCACATGACTGATTCACATTATTCTGACTCCGATTAGTTTGATTCACATCAGATAGCTTCTTAATTCTTATTTACATGAGTCTGATTCACACGTTTGAATCACATCACACTGGTTCATGGGTCTGATTCACATGAGTCTGAAACACATAAGTCTGATTCACATGAGTCTGAAACACGTGAGTCTGATTCACGAGTTTGAAATGCGTGGGTCTAATTCACATGAGTCTGAAACATATGAGTCTGATTCACATGAGTATGAAACCCGTGAGTCTGATTCACATGAGTCTGATTCACATGAGTCTGAAACACATGAGTCTGATTCACATGAGTCTGAAACCCGTGAGTCTGATTCACATGAGTCTGACACACGTGAGTCTGATTCACATGAGTCTGAAACCCGTGAGTCTGATTCACATGAGTCTGAAACCCGTGAGTATGATTCACATGAGTCTGACACACGTGAGTATGAAACACATAAGTCTGATCACGAGTCTGAAATGTGTGGGTCTAATTCACATGAGTCTTAAATACATGAGTCTGATTCACATGAGTCTGACACATGTTAGTCTGATTCACATGAGTCTGACACATGTTAGTCTGATTCACGAGTCTGAAACCCGTGAGTCTGATTCACATGAGTCTGACACACGTGAGTCTGATTCACATGAGTCTGAAACCCGTGAGTCTGATTCACATGAGTCTGAAACCCGTGAGTATGATTCACATGAGTCTGACACACGTGAGTATGAAACACATAAGTCTGATCACGAGTCTGAAATGTGTGGGTCTAATTCACATGAGTCTTAAACACATGAGTCTGATTCACATGAGTCTGACACATGTTAGTCTGATTCACATGAGTCTGACACATGTTAGTCTGATTCACATGAGTCTGAAACCCGTGAGTCTGATTCACATGAGTCTGACACACGTGAGTATGATTCACATGAGTCTGAAACCCGTGAGTCTGATTCACATGAGTCTGAAACCCGTGAGTATGATTCACAATAGTCTGACACATGTTAGTCTGATTCACATGAGTCTGAAATGCGTGAGTCTGATTCACATGAGTCTGAAACCCATGAGTCTGATTCACATGAGTCTGATTCCCATGAGTCTGATTCACATGAGTCTGAAACCCGTGAGTCTGATTCACATGAGTCTGACACATGTTAGTCTGATTCACATGAGTCTGAAATGCGTGAGTCTGATTCACATGAGTCTGAAACCCATGAGTCTGATTCACATGAGTCTGAAACCCATGAGTCTGATTCACATGAGTCTGAAACCCGTGAGTCTGATTCACATGAGTCTTGAAACCCGTGATTCTGATTCACATGAGTCTGAAATGTGTGGGTCTAATTCACATGAGTCTGAAACACATGAGTCTGATTCACATGAGTCTGACACATGTTAGTCTGATTAATATGAGTCTGAAACCCGTGAGTCTGATTCACATGAGTCTGAAGCTGTGAGTCTTATTCACATGAGTGTGACACACGTGAGTTTGATTCACATGAGTCTGAAACCTGTGAGTATGATTCAAATGAGTCTGACACATGTTAGTCTGATTCACATGAGTCTGAAATGTGTGAGTCTGATTCACATGAGTGTAAACCCGTGAGTCTGATTCACAATAGTCTGAAACCCGTGAGTATAATTCACATGAGTCTGACACACCTGAGGCTGATTCACATGAGTCTGAAACCCGTGAGTCTGATTCACATGAGTCTGAAACACATGAGTCTGATTCACATAAGTCTGACACATGATAGTCTGATTCACATGAGTCTGAAACCCGTGAGTCTGATTCACATGAGTCTGAAACACATGAGTCTGATTCACATAAGTCTGACACATGATAGTCTTGTTGGGGAAAATTGTTATGAGTTTGGTTTGTATTAAGTATTAGACATATATGCATTGATTTGCTGTGATCCTGCTGTGTTTTGTGTCTATGCACAAAGCTTTCTTTAAGTCATATGATCCTTGTCTGGAATGTGCAGACAAAGTCTGAGACAGGAAGAGTTTCATGCAGGGCATCTGTTTTTGTCAACTGCTTGGTTGACCAGTTGTCTAAAGGTTAGAGGTTAAAGGTAATAAAGTAATATAGTGAGTGATTGATGCTTAGTGAGTTCAGTTTAGTCTTAAATAAGAGATAATGATTGTTTCATATGGTCTGCTCAGCAACTAGGAGGAGTTAAGCATGGTTTATAATTGGGTGTTACTTCAGCATCTGCAGAGAGAGTTCTCTCTCCAAGCTCCAGCGTGTGCTTGTATTAGTTTATAATAAAATGTTCATTGTAAGAAGACAGTTGACTCTTAGATGTATTACAACTTCTCAAGACCAGAGTATTTTCCACCACAGTTTTTGGGGGCTCGTCTCGGGATCCTGCGTCAGTCCGCCCAGGTTGGGGATAGACGGGTTGGCCACCTGAATCCACAGATTCATCCTAAGAACCTCAATTAGAGAATTTCAGAGGACAGGACGTCTTTCTCCCACCCGTGGTCGACTACGCCAGGACTCCTTCTGAACCAGTGTGAAAAGACAATGGTGAGAAGTGTTATTCTAAATTTATATTAATTTTCAGACTCAAACTGGAGTCAAACATTACTAGAAATTTATCACAAATTAATAATCAATATCTTAATTAATAATCACAATATTTTTCTGTTTTGTGGTCAATTGTCTTCATTATTCTCATTGTGACAGGGATTCTCCTCCTCACCTCCTCATCGAAACAACTCAAGGGATAAGAGAATAACTTAAGACGAGATCAGGTTGACGTCATAAATAAAATCCTGTGAGTTTAAGTTAAGTTTAGGTTAAAGTTTAAGTTAAAAATCGTGAGTAATAAGACCAAGTCGTAAGTGCTGTGAGCTAGACGTAGCAAGACCAGACCAGTAAATCTTGTGAGTTACAAGACCGAGACCAGTAAATTAGTCAGTAAGTCCTGTGAGCTCGAGAAGCAAGACCAGGCCAACCTTGTGTTAGGTTGACATCAGGTTCGGAGAATTCACATGCGGACTCGGCTTGGAATTTCAATAATAATTTATTTGCTTCTTTCTGATTCTTGATTCTTTCCCAGGTGGATGCGGAAACTAGGCTTAGTCGGCAGGCAGACAAGCGGGGAGGAAAACCTAGCGGACTGAGAGGCGGGCAGGCAGGCAGGACAGCAATCGGGCAAACAGGCAGGATCTCGCAGGAAGTTCAACAATCTGGCGATGAACAGCAGGCCGGGCGGATCTTAAATAGTGCTGCAGCTGATTGCCAGGATGAGGATCAGGTGTTTAGGATGCCAGGCACGCCCACCAAGGAACAGGATCACAACAGTACCCCCCCCTCAACGGGAGCCACCAGGCGACAGAAAACGGTCAGGATGAGCCCGGCGAAAGTCACGAACCAGGGAGGCATCCAAAATGAAAGAGCGGGGGACCCAGGCACGTTCCTCAGGACCATACCCCTCCCAGTCCACCAGGTACTGAAAACCCCGACCACGACGGCGCACATCAAGGAGACGGCGGACCGTGTAAGCCGGGCGACCAGCCACAAGCCGGGCGGGAGGAGGGGGCCTGGAAGGAGGGACCAGAGGACTGGACGAAACAGGCTTAAGTTGGGAGACGTGGAATGAGGGATGAACCCGCATGGAACTGGGGAGTTTGAGTTGGACCACAGTAGGGTTGATGATCCGTTGAACTTCAAAGGGGCCCAAGTAACGAGGGGTCAGTTTCCGGGCATCGGTTCGTAAGGGAATATTCCTGGATGAAAGCCAAACCTTCTGACCGGGGGAATAATCGGGCGCAGGAGTCCGGTGACGATCCGCCTGGCGCTGATTCCGTTCCCCAGTTCGGAGAAGCGCAGCCCAAGCCTTCTGCCAGACCCGTCGGCAGCGGCGGATGTGAAGCTGGACGGACGGCACCGAAACCTCACCCTCCTGGGCGGGGAATAGTGGTGGCTGGTACCCTAGGGAGCACTCAAAAGGGGACAAGCCAGAGGCTGAGGAGGTGAGAGAATTGTGTGCATACTCCACCCAGTCCAGATGTTCGCTCCAAGAGGACGGGTTAGCTTCTGACACACACCGGAGGGCAGTCTCCAAGTCCTGATTAGCCCTTTCAGCTTGACCATTGGTTTGGGGGTGAAAACCAGACGACAGACTCAGAGTGGCACCAATAGACTGACAGAAAGCCCGCCATACCTGAGACGTGAATTGGGGCCCTCTGTCAGACACGATGTCCGCGGGTAGCCCGTGGAGCCGAAACACGTGGTGAACCAGTAGATCAGCCGTTTCCTTGGCCGAGGGGAGCTTGGGGAGAGCAACAAAATGCACGGCCTTGGAAAAACGGTCAACAATGGTTAGGATAGTGTCTTTACCTCTGGAGACGGGTAAGCCGGTGACGAAGTCCAGGGCAATGTGGGACCAGGGCCGGCTGGGAACAGGTAAGGGTCGTAGGAGACCGGCCGGTGGTTTATGCGAGGCCTTACTCCGGGCACAGGTAGTGCAGGCAGCTACAACCTCCCGAGCATCCTTATCCATAGTGGGCCACCAAAACCTACGCTTGATGAGGGATAGGGTGCGCGTGGATCCAGGGTGGCAAGCCAGGCGAGAAGAGTGACCCCACTGGAGGACCAAGGAACGGGCGGTATCTGGAACAAATAAACGGTTAGGCGGACCTGTGCCTGGGTCAGGTTGCCGTCGCTGGGCCGCGAGGACCTTATCCTCCACGTCCCAGGTAACTGCAGCAGCAATGCAGGTGGCAGGCAGGATTGTGTCCGTGGAGGGAGCGGAACCTGATGTGAACTGGCGGGAAAGGGAGTCTGGCTTCTGGTTCTTGGAACCGGGTCGGTACGACAGAGTGACATTGAAACGGTTAAAGAAAAGGGACCAACGGGCTTGACGGGGATTCAACTGTTTCACGGACTGCAGATACTCCAAGTTTTTATGATCTGTCCAAATGAGGAATGGCAGCCTAGAACCCTCCAGCCAGTGACGCCACTGTTCGAGCGCCAATTTTATGGCTAGTAGCTCACGATCACCGACGTGGTAATTCTGTTCGGCCGGGGTGAGACGTCGAGAAAAATAAGCGCAGGGATGGAGTTTCTGAGTCCTGGTAGATCGTTGAGACAGCACGGCTCCAACCCCCTTGTCCGAGGCATCGAGATCAGGGTGGAGGAGAACTGGTGCTGTGGTGAAAAGTTCCTTCAGTCTAAGGAAGGCCTGATCTGCAGGTCTAGACCAGGTAAAGGGAACCGAAGGTGAGGTAAGGCGAGTAAGAGGGGCTGCAATCTGACTATAGTTACGGATGAAGCGACGGTAGAAATTGGCAAATCCCAGGAAGCGTTGCAGGTCCTTTACAGAGGTGGGAGTGGGCCAATTTACAACCGCCTCGATCTTCTCCGGGTCTGCACGGACCTGCCCGGTCTCAAAGATGTATCCAAGGAAGGTCACTGTATTAGCATGGAACTCGCACTTCTCAGCCTTGACGAACAAGCGGTTTTCCAAAAGTCTCTGTAAGACAAGTCAGACATGTTGTACGTGCTCTGACTGGGTCCGGGAGAAGATGAGGATGTCGTCTAGATAGACGAAGACGAAGCGGTTAAGGAAGTCACGTAATACATCGTTTACCAGGGCCTGAAACACAGCAGGAGCATTGCAAAGGCCGAACGGCATAACCAGGTATTCAAAATGGCCCAGGGGAGTTCGAAACGCGGTCTTCCATTCATCTCCTTCCCTCATTCTGACCAAGTGGTAAGCATTACGGAGGTCGAGCTTAGTGTAGATTGTGGAGCCATGAAGGGAATTGAAAACCGACTCCAGTAGTGGTAGAGGGTACTTGTTCTTCACGGTGATTGCATTTAAGCCCCGGTAATCAATGCAGGGCCTAAGGGAGCCATCCTTCTTAGAGACAAAGAAGAATCCTGCTCCGACGGGTGAAGATGAGGTCCTGATCAATCCAGCTGCCAGGGAATCTGAGATGTACCCCTGCAAGGCCTCCATCTCAGGTCGGGATATATTGTAAAGTCGGCAGGTAGGTAACGGAGCACCTGGGAGTAATTCAATGGAGCAATCATAAGGCCGATGGGGTGGCAGCGCTAGGGCTTTATCCTTGCTGAAAACCTCCGTTAGGTCGTGATAAGCCGTAGGGACTGCGGATAGGTCCGGGGTAACGGGGAGTAGACCAGAAACGGATGAAGTGGAGGGAACAGCCGACTGAAGACAAGTGGCATGACAGAAAGTGCTCCAATTAATTATTCTCCCGGTCTGCCAATCCAGGTGCGGGTTATGTTGTGACAGCCAGGGGTGACCCAACACTAGCGCAGATTTAGGTGAGTCAACTATGAAGAAGGGGATGTATTCTTGGTGGTTGCCAGAGACTATCAATCTAACGGGGATGGACTGTAGGGTTATGGAGTAGAGATGGCTCCCATCTAGAGCTTGTACAGACATGGGGGAAGAAAGAGTCTCTGTACCTATTCCCAGGGTGGTGGCCAAGGTCTTATCCAAGAAATTGGCCTCAGCTCCGGAATCAATTAATGCCTCAACAGAATGGGGGGTCTGGTCTGTGAACAGGATTACCGGGATAAGTGTCCTTGTGTGCGGGACCTCCTTGGGGGATGTGGTCGCCAGTACTCCCGCTGCTACTGACGACCCTGGTCTTTTACCCGGTTAGGGCAGAGAGATATCCTGTGTCCTGATCTCCCACAGTAATAGCAATCACCAGAATCTCTTCTCCTCTGCCGTTCCTCTGAGGAAAGGTGAGCCATGCCCAGCTGCATGGGTTCCTCCGTAGATATGTTTGTGGGAGGCAGAGGGAAAGTAGTTGCTTCAGAGGGAACCTCAGGATATTGGCTAGACCGCCGTTCTCTGTCCCTTTCCCGTAGCCGGTTGTCGAGTCGTATGGCGAGATATATCAACTCATCCAGAGAGCCAGGTGTGTCTCGGGTGGCCAGCTCGTCTTTCATCCGACTACTTAACCCGTTAGCGAAGATGTCCCGGAGTGCTTCGTTGTTCCAGCCTGAATCCGCAGCTGCTATCCTGAAATCAATGGAAAAGTCAGCAACACACCGATCTCCCTGACGGAGATTAAGTAGCCGTTTGACTGCTTCACCTCCCCTAACTGGGTGGTCAAAAACCTTCCTCATCTCCTCCACAAACGAGGAGTACGATGAGTATCTGAAACCCTGCTGTTCATATGCTGCCTCCGCCCATGCCAGTGCCTTTCCTTCCAGAAGCCCAATAACATAAGAAACCCTGGATCTATCATTAGCATAGGTGAGTGGTTTCTGGTCAAAGACAAGGGAGCATTGAAGGAGGAATCCTCTACATTCTCCCAAATTCCCTGCGTAGGGCTTAGGATCTGGGATGTGTGTCTCTCTTACTGTGACTGTGGGACCGTGCTGAAGTGCGGGTGCGTCGGGAACCGGATGCTGGAGAGGAGCAGGAGGGGTTAATCTAGCGATATGCACTGTTAGTTGAGCCAGCTGATAGAGTATGGTGCGATAATTCTGTTCCAGAGTCAACATCATCTGCTCATGTCGAGCGAGGCGAGCATTCTGACCTGAGAGGGTTTGTTGCAGTGGGTCCGAGGCGATTTCCGGGTTCGAGTCCGCTGAATCCATTTGTGGCCAGATTGTTCTGTTAGGTTGACATCAGGTTCGGAGAATTCACATGCGGACTCGGCTTGGAGTTTCGATAATAATTTATTTGCTTCTTTCTGATTCTTGATTCTTTCCCAGGTGGATGCGGAAACTAGGCTTAGTCGGCAGGCAGACAAGCGGGGAGGAAAACCTAGCGGACTGAGAGGCGGGCAGGCAGGCAGGACAGCAATCGGGCAAACAGGCAGGATCTCGCAGGAAGTTCAACAATCTGGCGATGAACAGCAGGCCGGGCGGATCTTAAATAGTGCTGCAGCTGATTGCCAGGATGAGGATCAGGTGTTTAGGATGCCAGGCACGCCCACCAAGGAACAGGATCACAACACCTTGAGTTAGAAAACTGAGAGGAAAGCCATCTTGAGTGAGGAGGAACAGAGAAGAAACTGTGTGGGCTGGTTTCTGGAGACATTGAGAATTTTGCCTGATAATTCTACAAAGGTGTGGGATTGACCCTCTGTGTACATCCGCTGCAAACAGAACTAGTTCCTTTGCAGTAGGAGGTTGATGTACAGCACCATTAAGAAGTTGAAATCTCTGTCTTCATGTGAGGGGAAACTGGGGTGGTTGTGTAAAATTTCCTGTGTTAAACTTGATTGGACTGATTGTGTGGAGAATTAAAACCACGTCTTGTGAAGCCACACCGGACTCTCGCAGGAGAGCCTAGAAGCTTGTGTGGGGGTAGACAAACGTGGGGGCACGACCCATTCACATGCATTCATCCAACTGTTGAAGTGAATTGTTTGTGTAAAATCTAATTTACTGCAGTAAGAAAAAAAAAAAAAAAAGAAAAAAAACAAACAACAAAAAATGTATGAGAGAAGGAAGTGAGGAAAAGAGTGTGTTCATTAAAGGCCTTCTGCTCACTGAAGGAGATGATGTCATAGCATGTTAGGCAGAAACAAACATATAAATCCTGTGTAAAATAGCTGCTTGTGCTTTTCTTCCTAAAGCTTTTATAAGAGCATAAAAGCCACTCCCTGTATGAATGTGGGAACCTTTTCCTGAGGAAAAGCATTCTTTATTATCACCTGAGAACATTTTAAAGAGCAACAACATAATGAGAATGAAAAATCTGAAATGTGAGAGATGTGATTTATAGTATTAGGGACTTATTCTGTTAAATTACTGTACATTGTGTAGGCAATTAGCTTAGATTTCTGTCTTTTCCCTTTCAGACATTCATAAGGTGATTTTTATTCCTTTACTACTGCTATTATTAATTTATGCCTAGCATGTCTAAGTAAATCTAGATAAACTGGAAATAAATAATGCAGCTGAAGGATGCTGAAAATAAGCATAATGTTAGGAAAAAAAGAAAATTCTTGACCTTAAAATAGGAATGGTGAACCAACGTAACTTTGCTAGAGTAAATTTCCCTTGCAATAAGTTCACTTTAGCTAAATGTGAGCTAACGGCGAGAAGAGAAGTTCTCAGAACAAGTGTATCTTCTTAGCAAGATCATGTTCAGCTTTCCCAGGAGAGAACTGAGTTATGAATCCACTGACAATATAGTCTCACACACACAATTACAATGTAATATTCAAGTTACAGGATGTTCACAGCACAGAACATGGTCCACATAATATGTTTGCCACAGGATTCAGAAGAAAACTATTATAATTATGAGGCTATGATCTTTATTTTCCCCTTACTGGAGAAGAAAATACACCACATGACCAAATGGTTCAGTCTCAAAAGCTCGTCTGCTGTATGGTGTTGGACACATTGCAGCGTTTCCCTTCTAAACCCTTGTCAGCATGCAGCTTGGTCCACAGGGACCTCAAATGTCTATCCTGCCTGAGGGGATTCAGAGGAGGGGCTGGGGGAGAGTGAGTTCTTGATCCGGGTCACCGTAGAGTTCTGGGTGTCACGCGTGGTCAGTCAGGAAACTGGAGCAGAAACGGTCCCTACAACCTACAGCATCATTCCACCTCCCTCCTGTGTCAGCTCTGAGTCCTGGAGCAGAACCTGATATGCAGATGTGGCTGCATGGACCCGGCCGCTGCTGATGGGGCCTGGAGATCCCAGAACCAGAGGGTCTGGCAGAGCCCTGTTGGTTGTGACTGTGAGCAGTGTGGATATGGCTCCTATGGTGGACATTTGAGCTGGATTTTCACCTTTGACCTCTGGAGGTGATGGATCCTCCTTGTCCTCAGACTGTGTTTCAGTTGTGGGATTTTCTGGAAGTAAAAGACTAACGGATGTGGCCGGCAGGCAGCACGAGTCCCACCCCGACTACAGAGTCAGATGATGTTTTCTGGAATGAGCTGCACCCTGATTCTGTCAGAAAGACTGTTGGGTTCACTCAGTTCTCTGTGGAAAACCTGGATCTCCTTCCTTGAACTTTTGCCTACTGTCTGATCCTTTACATGTCACTCTTTGTTATTTACACATATGAACCTGATTTATCTACCAGGAAGTTTTGATGAACATGTGTCGGGCACTTCCTGGCATGAATTTCTGATTGTATGCTGATTGGAGGAGAGCATGGTGGCTGTGGCGCGTCTGACTCCTGAGCAGATCGAGTGATACGAGCTGAATGATTATCCACAAGACCAGGCCAAGGAATGAGGCCCTACAACCAAACATTTACTCACTGTTTCTGCTTAGCTTTATACCACATTTATGAGCATGCATAAAATTTTGCACTCCTGCAGACTTCTGCAACTGAACAATGACACAGACATCTCTGCTCTGCTGCAGGGAAGCTGAACAGTTCATACAGACTAGTCAACTTCTGGCACGCTGTGCCTTATACAAAAAAAAAAAAAAAAAAAAAAAAAAAAAGTGATGAATACTAAGTTTTTAATGTTTGAGACAGAATAGATGTCAAAAGAGAAAAAATAAGCCGCTATATGACATTAAATAAGAAGGTAGTTTTGTAATTTCCTGACTTCAGCGAATGCAACACAGGTACAACAATCTCCGTGTTTTATTTGCTGACAGCTGGTGTTTTATCCCTAATCTGAATTCATTATTTTGAATTAAAGCAGATATGCTCAGTGGTTAAAATACACATCAGATGATTTTTGTTTAAAGAGTAGAACCAACTCTTGCGATGGCTGCCAGTAAATAGACCAGTCTCTTAGTTAACACGCTTAATAAGTAAACAAACAAGTCATTTAAGCCCTGTATGTCCTCAAAATTAACATGAATATGAGGCAGATTATTTGTAACAGTATTGATACTTCCAAAGTTAAGCTAACTATGCTAAACCGTTAGCCTTGGCCTTTCCTGTTACACACGTTTGCATTAAAATCATTAAGGAAGAAGTGCTGCTGTGAGTGTGTGCACGTACATGTGTGCGTCGTGTTGTTGTAGATGAAAACAGCTTTACCATCAGTATTAGAAGTTTGTTTCTAAATGCTGCTTTAGTTCAAATGTAGATAGAAAACAAACAGCTTTATTATGACCTGAAGGTCTCTGGCTGTTCAGTACCTGAAGTCCAGCTGTTAAAGATGGGTTTACATCTTGTTGCTTTATGCTTATGCTTATGTTCACAATATATTTGGAATAGAAAGCCAGTCTTATTATGATCTCAGTTTTGTGTGTGTTGCTCCTGAATGGGTCTGTTGGAGTCTAAGAGAGACAAATCAGAGTAAACCATGAGACTAAACTAGACTACATTACTGATTAAATCAACAGTTCTGAATGAGCTTTATTTAATATATGCAGAGATTCTTCAGTGTGGTTCTGCTTCTGTCATTTAGCGGACATGACATAAACAACACGAGCAGTAAATCAGAAAGGAAATTCCAGCATGGATAAGTGTTGGTCAGACTGCTGGGAGTCCAGTTTGACACATGTCCTGCTATGCAGTACTAGAGGATTTTTCTGGTTGTTGGTTAAGATGAGACGACCTGATAGGAACTTTGCAATAAGTAATTAAATGAATTTGGTTACTTTGAATGCTTACCTACCAGATAACTGAGTGGCCCTAACTGTTGCTTTGTATTGTTCATGTTTTACTCCATGACTGTTTAGCTTAAACTGACTATCCTCTGCACCCCCCAGGCCTGGCCCCTGACCGACCTCTAGTTGACCCTGACTTGATTTTCCTTTTGATGCTGTTTGCTCTGACTGTGACACGGTGGAGGCTGCAGCTCTCCCGTCTCAGTTCTCGTTACTTGAGCTTACTCTTTAGCTGAAAACGAGTCCATGTTTTGGCGCTCTCTTATGAATGACTTTCTGGATGCCATTTTCCTGAATGTTTTCCTCCCACAGGTTGCAGACGGGGAAATTTCCTTCTGGCTCTCTTTTCAGGTCTTCCTTGGACCAAAAGTACTTTCTCTGGTTCTGATGTACATGCGCATGCGTAACATGGAAACATGGGCCTTTTTGTGATTCTTTTTGCAGGACCCTCACCCAAGCGGGCATGGTTCCTTCCAAGACTGCCTGTTCAGACACAGCTCTGTGTGAAAGTAATGTTTAAACATATTGTCCTAACCTCATAAGAACCCTTTTCAGGCATTTGCACACAGGTGAAAGCTGCCCTTCATGAATCAGCATCTACGCAGCTCTATTCACTTCAGCCGGGAGATTTTGTCCTGATAAGAAGCTTTAAACATCAGCGCTGGAACCAACATCGATGGTTTAGGCCATTTCAGGTTTTCCTGACGACCCAGACAGCGGTAAAGGTCGCAGAGTGAGCTGCTTGGCACTACAGATTGCTTGAACCTCCTGAAGCTCTTCAGTCTGAAATTACAGAAGAATAACGCACCACCCAACAAAGGGCAGAATAATCCCTGTGGTTGCGTGGGTAAGTGAGATAGTCTACTCTCACGCCTGAAGACCAGCCTTCGCTCTCAAGCAAGATCAGTGAGAGGTGAAGGAAGCGCTCCACTGCAACTGTGATATGCCAAGTCCCACCAGAACGCCGACAGTGTCTTCACTACACCTCTGTCACCCCCGAAGAGGAATGATTTGTTTCCACTTTTCTTACATTTATTGTTAGACTCAGATTTTGAAGCTGAAGCAAATGGCTCCTCACTATTGTAATTTCTGGAAGATTCTTTTGAAACCCGACAGGCATGAGGCTCCTGATGTTTTGAGAATGTTGTCTTCTGTATGTATTTTTGCGTTCTGATAACAATTTCTCTTCTTATTGTTGGTCCTGTAGGACCAAGAGGAGGGAGAGTGTTGGGGAAAATTGTTATGAGTTTGGTTTGTATTAAGTATTAGACATATATGCATTGATTTGCTGTGATCCTGCTGTGTTTTGTGTCTATGCACAAAGCTTTCTTTAAGTCATATGATCCTTGTCTGGAATGTGCATACAAAGTCTGAGACAGGAAGAGTTTCATGCAGGGCATCTGTTTTTGTCAACTGCTTGGTTGACCAGTTGTCTAAAGGTTAGAGGTTAAAGGTAATAAAGTAATATAGTGAGTGATTGATGCTTAGTGAGTTCAGTTTAGTCTTAAATAAGAGATAATGATTGTTTCATATGGTCTGCTCAGCAACTAGGAGGAGTTAAGCATGGTTTATAATTGGGTGTTACTTCAGCATCTGCAGAGAGAGTTCTCTCTCCAAGCTCCAGCGTGTGCTTGTATTAGTTTATAATAAAATGTTCATTGTAAGAAGACAGTTGACTCTTAGATGTATTACAACTTCTCAAGACCAGAGTATTTTCCACCACAGTCTGATTCACGAGTCTGAAACCCGTGAGTCTGATTCACATGAGTCTGAAGTGCGTGAGTCTGATCACATAAGTTTGACACGTTAGTCTGATTAACATAAGTCTGAAATGTGTGAGTCGGGTTCACATGAGTATGAAACCTGTGAGTCTGATTCACATGAGTCTGACACACGTGAGTTTGATTCACATGAGTCTGAAACCCGTGAGTATGATTCACATGAGTCTGAAATGCGTGAGTCTGATTCACATGAGTCTGACACATGTTAGTCTGATTCACATGAGTCTGACACACGTTAGTCTAATTCACATGAGTCTGAAACCCGTGAGTCTGATTCACATGAGTCTGAAACACATGATTCTGATTCACATGAGTCTGACACATGTTAGTCTGATTCACATAAGTCTGAAACCCGTGAGTCTGATTCACATGAGTCTGAAATGCGTGAGTCTGATTTAAATGAGTCTGAAACACATGATTCTGATTCACATGAGTCTGACACATGTTAGTCTGATTCACTTGAGTCTGAAACCCGTGAGTCTGATTCACATGAGTCTGAAATGCGTGAGTCCGATTCACATGAGTATGAAACCTGTGAGTCTGATTCACATGAGTCTGACACACGTGAGTTTGATTCACATGAGTCTGAAATCCGTGCGTATGATTCACATGAGTCTGTCACATGTTAGTCTGATTCACATGAGCCTGAAATGCATGAGTCTGATTCACCTGAGTTTAAACCCGTGAGTCTGATTCACATGAGTCTGAAACACGTGAGTCTGATTCACATCAGTCTGAAACACGTGAGTATGATTCACATGAAATTGATTCACAGGAGTTATATTTACATGGAAGAGGAAGAAGAGAAAATGTGACAAAAGAGAAGAAGAAGAGAAGACAAGGTAGGGGATGGGGAGATGCGCTCCAGACTAAAGCAGCCTGTATGAATTGTGCATGATGGATCTGAGCAGCCTTATAAGTCAGTTTATAGATCCTGCTGGTGTCCTTGGAACTGATGCTGGTCTTTCAGCTGCACGATGGGTCTGGTCCACCACACTTGAGGGACATGTCCAGCAGTTTGCTGCTGACAGGTTGTCGTCTTCCAGTTACAGTTATTTTTATCAGGTTTCATCTGTTTGGTTAAAAAACACAACGTGAGGACAGAATTTAGACCAAATCAGCAGTTCAGATGGATGTCAGCTGACCAGCAGGAAGTAACCTGATGCAACTTATGGAGCTCTTCTTTCAGGCAGGGAGATGTGCGTTGCCCTGGTAACGAGTGATGTTTACACGCGTGTTGGTGTGACTTTGATTTAAGAGCA
>NC_136630.1:31279223-31294223 GCF_933228915.1 Telmatherina bonti | reverse complement strand
CGCTGCACACTCTCCATATCAGCAGCTAATTTCATTCCCATGATTCCCTGCTCCGTGGCAGCAGCAGCGTTTGGCGGTGGTTTATTGGCAGATATGAAAACACGGCGGGCCGTGGCGGCGCGGTAATTACCGCTGTAATAAGTCAGTGTTCTCCATGTAAATGGAAAGAAAGCTGATGTGTGTAAACAGGCTGATGGGAACGCCATCTGGAGAATCATCCAATCAGCTGCAGACACAAACTTTCAGACTGAAGATGTCAGAAGTCCCTGCTGAACATCCAGTCTACTGCTCCAGATTCTGGTTTCTGTCCAGGTGGAGCTGTTGAAGTTTAACTCAGACCGGGACCGTGGTCTGGCTGACCTTGGATCAGGATGGAAGAAGACTGAGAGGACTGGTCCAAAGGCTTCTTCTGTAGAGCCTCTCCATATCTGAAGAGTCCAAACCATCTGATACGTAGGACGTGTCTACACTGGGCCTGTTTGTTCCACTTTAAACCAACCGTGGTCCACTTCCACAGATAATCCAGTTTGTCCAAGACAGTCTGTCTGCAGAGCTGCCCTGTGGGGACAGTTCCAGGCCACCTCCATCGTAGGGTAGGAAGAAACAAACTTTCCCTCTTCAACCCAATGCTACCTGAAGAAGCTTTTCCAACCGCCAGTGAAACTAAAGCTGAAGAAGAAAGAAATAAACATTTGACATTGTGCAGCGTAGAGCTGTCACCTAAATTAAAAAGGACCTTATCACACTATGACGTCATAAGTTTTACCTTTTTACAATAAAGCTATCACATGTGATAAAGTCTTTTTTTATCTGGGTGATCGCTCTACGCTCCCGTAAAGTTGAAGACAATTAAAACTAAACTGCACCAAGCAGAATGTCACTTTGGTAAAGAAACGAAAAGAAATATCAAAAAAGGAAACTGTAACTGTTGTGTTTTCTTTGGTGAAAACATCTTAAAAACATAACATTCAGCTAAAGAACCTAAACCTCACTATTCAAGCTCTCAAACTTATCGTACAGAGTTATCAATAATTTCTGCATCAAAACCAGCACAAAAACATTGATAGGGAGATAATTACTTGAATGACAGGAGATGGCTCCCAGAGCGGTCACCTTATCATGGTGGAGGGGTTTGTGTGTCCCAAAGATCCTAGCAGCTATGTTGTTGGGGGCTTTATGCCCCTGGTAGGGTCACCCATGGCAAGCAGGTGTCTAGGGGAGGGACCAGACCAAGTACGGCTCACAGACCCCTCTGATGACGACAAACATGGGCAGAAATGTTCCCTTGCCCGGACGCGGGTTACCAGGACCCCCCTCTGGAGCCAGGCCTGGAGGTGGGGTACGAGAGCGAGCGTCCAGTGGCCAGGCCTTTACCCATGAGGCCCGGTCGGGCTCAGCCCGAAAGGGTTACATGGGCCCCACCTCCCGCGGGCTCACCATCTGCGAGAGGAGCCGTAGGGGTCGGGTGCAAAAATGAGTCATTGTAAAAAACACTTTTGAAAGATTACCACACAATAAAATATTATTGAGTCTGAGTTCAATTTAGTCCCAGTTCAGTTCCAGTCCCAGCACTTGTCCTAGTCCTTGTCCCAGTCCCAGTCCAGTCCAGTACAGTCCAGTCAGTCCAGTCCAGTCCAGTCTAGTCTAGTCTAGTCTAGTCCAGTTCAGTTCAGTTCAGTTCAATTCCAGTCCCAGTCCCAGTCCAGTCCAGTCCAGCCCAGTCTAGTCCAGTCCAGTCTAGTCTAGTCTAGTCCAGTTCAGTTCAGTTCAATTCCAGTCCCAGTCCAGTCCAGTCCAGTCCAGCCCAGTCTAGTCCAGTCCAGTCTAGTCTAGTCTAGTCTAGTCTAGTCCAGTTCAGTTCAGTTCAGTTCAATTCCAGTCCCAGTCCCAGTCCTTGTCCTTGTCCTTGTCCTTGTCCTTGTCCCAGTCCCAGTCCTTGTCCTTGTCCTTGTCCTTGTCCCAGTCCCAGTCCCAGTCCTTGTCCCAATCCATTCCAGTCTAGTCAAGTCTAGTTCCAGTCCTAGTCCCAGTCTCTGCCAGTCCCAGCCCTGTTTAGTTCAGTCCAGTCTAGTCCATCCCAGTCCAGTCCAGTCCAGTCTAGTCTAGTCCAGTTCAGTTCAATTCCAGTTTTAATCCAGTCCAGTCCCAGTCCAGATCCCAGTCCTCGTCCCAGTTTCAGTCCAGTCTAGTCCAGTCCATTCACTGGAAGCTGTGCGTGAGGTAAAAATTGCTGCCCTCTTCCAGCCAAGCATTAGGCGACATTTGTGCATGTGAAATGTTCACCTCGCTTATGTAGACATGCACATGTGGTCTTACGATGCGACGCAAGAAATTTGCGTCCTGTGTGTTGTGTTTCATTTGAGTGGTCCAATTTTGCCTGTCACTGTTGTTTGCTGCTCCCCATGGGTCTTACCATTACTGATAAAAATTAGCTCACTGTTCGTCATGGTCGAGTCACCCATTAATGAGCAGCTGGTGAATTATTGACGACGTTTTGAGTTACTTTCTCTCCTATAAGAGAATCACAAAATATTTATTAAATTATGAATGGGTGCTTCCCTCCAATTGGCTGCAGACCCAATAATGTAGTCGTGTGATTTAATGCATCACTTACACTCTGACTGTGAGTAAGTGTAAGTGAGTAGGTGACTGTGATATTGAGTATAACTGAAACTTAATGACCTGTGTGATGTCCCTAAATGCACCATACGCACTCCTCCATGTGGCTGCTCCACTTCAGACTGAATCAGAATACCAGGTTAAGGTTGATGGTTGTGTAAGGTTTCAGCTTTGGCACGCTGCAAAGACTCAGAAACTAAAAGAGTCAGAACCAGGATAGTCAGAACCAAGAGAGTTAGAACCAAATATCAAGACCAAGCGAGTCAGGACCAAAAGAGTCATGACCAAGAAAGTCGGAACCAATTGAGTCTGAACCAACAGTCAGAACAAAGAGAGTAAGAACCAAGCAAGTCAGAACCAGGAGAGTCAGAACCAATACAGTCAGGACCAAGCGAGTCAAACCAAGAGAGTCACAACCAACAGTCAGAACAAAGAAAGTAAGAACCAAGCAAGTCGGAACCAGGCAAGTCAGGACCAAGCGAGTCAGGACCAAATGCATCAGAACCAATAAAGTCAGAACCCAGGGAGTCAGGACCAAGCGAGGAAGAACCAAGTGTCAGAACCAAGAGAGTTAGACCCAAGAAAGTCAGAACCAATAAAGTCAGAACCCAGGGAGTCAGGACCAAGCGAGGAAGAACCAAGCGTCAGAACCAAGAGAGTTAGACCCAAGAAAGTCAGAACCAATAAAGTCAGAACCCAGGGAGTCAGGACCAAGCGAGGAAGAACCAAGCGTCAGAACCAAGAAAGTCAGAACCAAGCGAGTCAAGACCAAGAGATGTGGGGGGGATTACATTTATAATACAAGTAATGATGAATGTAATGGAATACTTCTTTTGGTTTTTGTCAAACATGGACATCAGGTCCTTTTTCAAAGAAAGGCAAGAAAATAGTTCAGGTGAAAGAGAACAAGTGAAGACCATTTTATGTTCATATCATGTCATATAACACTGGAAAATAATCATTTGATGTGGTTGATATATGAATGTACCACAAACAGGGAGAGACAGCAGAGAAGTACAAATATGCTAGGATAAGAAGGACAACACAGATATGGATGAAGACACAGCTTGGATTTGCGGTTTTAAAGCAAGCACCAACCTAGGAGTAGTCAGTGGTTTTAAGCTCATCAGTATCTGGTACAGGGTTCAAATTGATGTCACATAAATGTTATAATACATTTACCATAGATTGTGCATTTCCTTTTGAAGTTGACATTTGAGGTCAACTGACGTAGTTAATGCTAAAAGTGATGTACCAATACTAGCAGCAAACGGCTTACCTGCTGGTATTGTGCTGCCAGTCCTACACAGATTCAATCATCATCATCAGATTCAAACATGGCTCGAATAACCTCATGGGGTAAAATGGGTTAAAAAAAATTCTTTTTGCTCCAGAGCATGAATGAGTCCTGGACTATAACATATTTAATCTCGCTCTTGTTTATAGACATTTTATTTTTCATGTCTCTGTGTCCATTTTAATATTAATATATAATACAAAATACACGTACATCCTCAAAGACAACTCATTTTCCCCTAAGTTTTGCCTAATATTTTCCCCAACAATATTGAGTTGTAAATAATGATCAAATATGCAATAAATCTAAATAAATTAAATACATAAAGGGTGGTGTACAAGAGCCAATTCTGTACTTTGAGTAAGATGGGCGATACCAAGACTGTTTTAAGATCAGTTGTTATCCATTATCTGCCGGTAATGAGGCTACAGCAAGGATCCTCAATCCTGGCCCTCGAGGCCCAGTGTAATGCAGGTTTTCCAAGTCTCCCTGCTGGAACACACCAGACTCAGACAAGCTCTGCATATGTCTGCTAAATACACATTGATTTGAATCAGGTGTGCTGCAGCTGGAACGGTTGGAAACCCTGCAAGACAACGGTCCTCGAGGACCAGGACTGAGGATCCCTGGGCAACAGAACCACTGCTTTTCGCACACCTCCTCTCTGGACAAACTGTCCTCTGCTGTCTAACCCAGCCAGACAAAATCCACCCAGTCCATGGCTAAGGTCTCAGGGCAGCAAAAAGAAAGTGGTGCAAATCAAAAGAACTCACTGACTTGTCAGAGAACCAACAAAAACTCTCACTTTTCCCATCCAGCCTAAAGGCTGTCAAGACAGGCTTTTATCAGAACAAGATGCGCAATGCTCCTAATGCACAACAGCTGATCGTGGCCTTTAACTCTCTTCTCTCTCCACCACCTGCTCAGCCACCCACCGGGCTGACTGCAGAAATGTTAGCATCCTTTTCACCAAAAAGGTTGCAACCATCAGTAATCAATTCTCTGAGCCTGACCGACTCAGCTGCCACATCCAGTTAGTGGTGCTTCACTTTGATCTTTCTGCACTCTGAATGAGGATGAAGTCTTGAAACCTCTACAAAACCCTAAACCTGTCCACCTGATCCCTACTGACATCCTGCAGAGCATTTCTCTTACAATCAGATCTGCAGTGACCCTTCTCATCAACTCTTCTCTTGAATCTGGTGTCCTTTCTTCTGTCTTCAAGCAAACTCGTGTCACCCTGCAGCTAAAGAAACCCACACTCGACTCAGCCCAGGTTGAAAATTACCAGCCGGTCTCACTGGTGCCGTTCCTATCAAAACTACTAGAGCGTGCAGTCTTCAGCAAAGTCTCACAGTTCCTCCATGACAAAAACCTATTTGATCCATATCAGTCTGGCTTAACGCAGGACCATTCCACTGAAACTGCTCTCCTGTCTGCTACTGGTTCCCTCCGGCTTACCAGATCCACTGGTTAATCCACAGTCCCAATACTTCTGGACCTGTCTGCTGCTTCTGACACAGCCAACCATCAGATTCTCCTCTCCACACTCTCTGAGCTCAGTATCTCTGGATCTGTCCTCTCCTGGTTCACATCCTACCTCTCAGGAAGATCCTTCAGAGTATCCTGGTGAGGAGAAGTGTCCAGATCACTTGACAACAGGGGGGCCTCAGAGATTGGTGCATGGCCCTCTTCTCTTTTCACTAAACACCTCCTCACTAGGTGCAGTCATTAGCTCTCACGGCTTCTCCTACCACTGTTACGCTGGTGACACTCAGCTTTTCCTAACTTCCCACCATGCGACATAGTTTTACTGAGAATATCAGCTTACTTTGATGTCATCTCTGCATGGAAGAAGGCTCGCCACCTTCAGCTCAATCTGTGCAAGACAGAGCTCATTGTCTGTCCATCCAATCCTCCCTTACTTCCTGAATTAAGTGTGAATCTTGACTCTATCACATTTCTTCCTACGTCTGCTGCCTGGAATCAGGGTGTCATGGTGTATGACCAGTAGACCTGTAAGGTCCATGTTACCTCGGTTGCCCGTATCATCATGTTCTACCATCCCCACATCATCACGTCCCACCATCATTATTTCCCACCATCACCATATCCAACCATCATCATCTCCCACTATCATCATGTCCAACCATTATTATGTCCCCACCTCAACATGTCCCACCAACATCATCATGTCCCACCATCACCATATCCAACCATCATCATGTTCCACCAACATCATCATGTCCCACCATCATTATGTCCCACCGTCATCATGTCCCACCATCATCATGTCCCACCAACACCATCACGTCCTACCATCATCATGTCCCACCAACATCATCACATCCTACCATCATCATGTCCCACCATCATCATGTCCCACCATCACCTTATCCAAAAATCATCATGTCCCACCAACATCATCACATCCTACCATCATCATGTCCCACCATCATCATGTCCCACCATCACCTTATCCAAAAATCATCATGTCCCACCAAGATCATCACATCCTACCATCAACATGTCCCGCCAACATCATCACGTCCTACCATCATCATGTCCTACCAACATCATCACGTCCTACCATCATCATGTCCCACCGTAATTATGTCCCACCGTCATCATGTCCCACCATCATCATGTCCCACCGTAATTATGTCCCACCGTCACCATGTCCCATCATCACCATATCCAACCATCATCATGTCCAACCATTATTATGTCCCCACCTCAACATGTCCCACCAACATCATCACATCCTACCATCATCATGTCCCACCAACACCATGACCCACCATCATCATGTCCCACCATCACCTTATCCAAAAATCATCATGTCCCACCAACATCATCACATCCTACCATCATCATGTCCCACCATCACCTTATCCAAAAATCATCATGTCCCACCAAGATCATCACATCCTACCATCAACATGTCCCGCCAACATCATCACGTCCTACCATCATGTTCCACCAACATTATCATGTCCCACTGTCATTATGTCCCACCGTCATCATGTCCCACCATCATCATCACATCCTACCATGATCATGTCCCTCCGTCATTATGTCCCACAATCATCATGTCCCACCATCACCATATCCAACCATCATCATGTCCCACCAACATCATCATGTCCTACCATCGTCATGTCCCACCGTCATTATGTCCCACCGTCATCATGTCCCAACATCATCATGTCCCACCAAAACCATGTCACACCCTCACCATATCCAACCAACATCATGTCCCACCATCACTATATCATACCATCATCATGTCCCACCAACATCATCATGTCCCACCGTCATTATGTCCCACCATCACCATATCCAACCATCATCATGTCCCACCAACATCATGTCTCACCAACATCATCACGTCCTAACATCATCATGTCCCATCATCACCCTATCCAACCATCATCATGTCCAACCAACATCATGTCCCACCAACATCATGTCCTACCAACATCATCACGTCCTACCATCATCATGTCCCACCATCACCATATCCAACCATCATCATATCCCACTATCATCATGTCCCACCATCACCATATCCAACTATCATCATCTCCCACTATCATCATGTCCAACTAATATTATGTCCCCACCTCAACATGTCCCACCAACATCATCATGTCCCACCATCACCATATCCAACCATCATTATGTCCCACCGTCATCATGTCCCACCATCATCATGTACCACCAACATTCTCACGTCCTACCATCATCATGTCCCACCAACGTCATCACGTCCTACCATCATCGTGTCCCACGAACATCATCACATCCTACCATCATCATGTCCCACCGTAATTATTTCCCACTGTCATCATGTCCCACCATCATGATGTCCCACCATCACCATGTCCCACGATCACCATATCCAACCATCATCATCTCCCACTATCATCATGTCCAACCATTAATATGTCCCCACCTCAATATGTCCCACCAACATCATCATGTCCCACCATCACAATATCCAATCATCATCATGTTCCACCAACATCATCATGTCCCACTGTCATTATGTCCCACTGTCATCATGTCCCATCATCATCATCACATCCTATCATCATCATGTCCCACCGTCATTATGTCCCACCATCATCATGTCCCACCATCACTATATCCAACCCTCATCATGTCCCACCGTCATTATGTCCCACCGTCATCATGTCCCACCATCATCATGTCACACCAACATCATCACGTCCTACCATCAGCATGTCCCCATATCACCATATCCAACCATCATCATGTCCCACCAACATCTTGACGCACTACCATCATCATGTCCCACCATCACCATATGCATCCATCATCATGTCGCAGCGTCATTATGTCCCACCGTCATTATGTCCCACCATCATCATGTCCCACCAACATCATCATGTCCCACCATCATCATGTGCCACCATCATCATATCCCACCAACATCATCATGTCCCAGCGTCATTATGTCCCACCGTCACCATATTCAACCATCATCATGTCCCACCAACATCATGTCCCACCAACATCATCACATCCTACCATCATCATGTCCAATTATCACCATATCCAACCATCATCATGTCCCACCAACATCATGTCCCACCAACATCATGTCTCACCAACATCATGTCCTACGACCATCATCAGGTCCTACCATCATCATGTCCCACCATCACCATATCCAACCATCATCATATCCCACTATCATCAGGTCCCACCATCATCATGTCCCACCATCACCATATCCAACCATCATCATGTCCCACCAACATCATCATGTCCTACCATCATCATGTCCCACCATCACCATATCCAACCATCATCATGTCCCACCAACATCATGTCCCACCAACATCATGTCCCACCAACATCATGTCCTACGAACATCATCACGTCCTACCATCATCATGTCCCACCATCACAATATCCAACCATAATCATGTCCCACCATCATCATGTCCCACCAACATCATGTCCCACCATCACCATATCCAACCATCATCATGTCCCACCAACATCATCATGTCCCACCATCATCATGTCCCACCATCACTACATCCAACCATCACCATATCCAACCATCATCATGTCCCACCAACATCATCATGTCCCACCATCATCATGTCCCACCATCACCACATCCAACCATCATCATGTCCCACCATCATCATGTCCCACCAACATCGTGTCCCACCATCACCATATCCAACCATCATCATGTCCCACCAACATCATCATGTCCCACCATCATCATGTCCCACCATCACCATAACCAACATCATCATGTCCCACCATCACCATATCCAATCATCATCATGTTCCACCAACATCATCATGTCCCACTGTCATCATGTCCCACCATCATCATCACGTCCTACCATCATGATGTCCCACCGTCATTATGTCCCACCATCATCATGCCCCACCATCACCATATCCAGCCAACATCATGTCCCACCATCACTATATCCAACCATCATCATGTCCCACCAACATCATCATGTCCCACCGTCATTATGTCCCACCGTCATCATGTCCCACTATCATCATGTCCCACCAACATCATCACGTCCCACCATCATCATGTCCCACCATCAACATATCCAATCAACACCATGTCCCACCATCACAATATCCAACCATCATCATGTCCCACCAACATCATCATGTCCCACCGTCATTATGTCCCACCATCACCATATCCAACCATCATCATGTCCCATCATCACCATATCCAACCATCATCATGTCCCACCAACATCATGTCCCACCAACATCATGTCCTATGAACATCATCACGCCCTACCATCACCATGTTCCACCATCACCATATCCAACCATCATCATATCCCACTATAAACATGTCCCACCATCATCATGTCCCACCATCACCATATCCAACCATCATCATGTCCCACCATCACCATATCCAACCATCATCATGTCCCATCATCACCATATCCAACCATCATCATGTCCGACCAACATCATGTCCCACCAACATCATGTCCCACCAACATCATGTCCTACGAACATCATCACGCCCTACCATCACCATGTCCCACCATCACCATATCCAACCATCATCATATACCACTATCAACATGTCCCACCATCATCATGTCCCACCGTTACCATATCCAACCATCATCATGTCCCACCATCATCATGTCCCACCAACATCATGTCCCACCATCACCATATCCAACCATCATCATATCGCACCAACATCATCATGTCCCACCGTCATTATGTCCCACCATCACCATATTCAACCATCATCATGTCCCACCAACATCATGTCCCACCAACATCATGTCCCACCATCACCATATCCAACCATCATGTCCCACCACCATCATCATGTCCCACCAACATCATGTCCCACCATCACCATATCCAACCATCATAATGTCCCACCAACATCATCATGTCCCACTGTCATTATGTCCCTCCGTCATCATGTCCCACCATCATCATCCTTTCCTACCATCATCATGTCCCACCGTCATTATGTCCCACCATCAGCATGTCCCACCATCACCATATCCAACCATCTTCATGTCCCACCAACATCATCATGTCCTACCATCGTCATGTCCCACCGTCATTATGTCCCACCGTCATCATGTCCCAACATCATCATGTCCCACCAAAACCATGTCACACCCTCACCATATCCAACCAACATCATGTCCCACCATCACTATATCATACCATCATCATGTCCCACCAACATCATCATGTCCCACCGTCATTATGTCCCACCATCACCATATCCAACCATCATCATGTCCCACCAACATCATGTCTCACCAACATCATCACGTCCTAACATCATCATGTCCCATCATCACCCTATCCAACCATCATCATGTCCAACCAACATCATGTCCCACCAACATCATGTCCTACCAACATCATCACGTCCTACCATCATCATGTCCCACCATCACCATATCCAACCATCATCATATCCCACTATCATCATGTCCCACCATCACCATATCCAACTATCATCATCTCCCACTATCATCATGTCCAACTAATATTATGTCCCCACCTCAACATGTCCCACCAACATCATCATGTCCCACCATCACCATATCCAACCATCATTATGTCCCACCGTCACCATGTCCCACCATCATCATGTACCACCAACATTCTCACGTCCTACCATCATCATGTCCCACCAACGTCATCACGTCCTACCATCATCGTGTCCCACGAACATCATCACATCCTACCATCATCATGTCCCACCGTAATTATTTCCCACTGTCATCATGTCCCACCATCATGATGTCCCACCATCACCATGTCCCACGATCACCATATCCAACCATCATCATCTCCCACTATCATCATGTCCAACCATTAATATGTCCCCACCTCAATATGTCCCACCAACATCATCATGTCCCACCATCACAATATCCAATCATCATCATGTTCCACCAACATCATCATGTCCCACTGTCATTATGTCCCACTGTCATCATGTCCCATCATCATCATCACATCCTATCATCATCATGTCCCACCGTCATTATGTCCCACCATCATCATGTCCCACCATCACTATATCCAACCCTCATCATGTCCCACCGTCATTATGTCCCACCGTCATCATGTCCCACCATCATCATGTCACACCAACATCATCACGTCCTACCATCAGCATGTCCCCATATCACCATATCCAACCATCATCATGTCCCACCAACATCTTGACGCACTACCATCATCATGTCCCACCATCACCATATGCATCCATCATCATGTCGCAGCGTCATTATGTCCCACCGTCATTATGTCCCACCATCATCATGTCCCACCAACATCATCATGTCCCACCATCATCATGTGCCACCATCATCATATCCCACCAACATCATCATGTCCCAGCGTCATTATGTCCCACCGTCACCATATTCAACCATCATCATGTCCCACCAACATCATGTCCCACCAACATCATCACATCCTACCATCATCATGTCCAATTATCACCATATCCAACCATCATCATGTCCCACCAACATCATGTCCCACCAACATCATGTCTCACCAACATCATGTCCTACGACCATCATCAGGTCCTACCATCATCATGTCCCACCATCACCATATCCAACCATCATCATATCCCACTATCATCAGGTCCCACCATCATCATGTCCCACCATCACCATATCCAACCATCATCATGTCCCACCAACATCATCATGTCCTACCATCATCATGTCCCACCATCACCATATCCAACCATCATCATGTCCCACCAACATCATGTCCCACCAACATCATGTCCCACCAACATCATGTCCTACGAACATCATCACGTCCTACCATCATCATGTCCCACCATCACAATATCCAACCATAATCATGTCCCACCATCATCATGTCCCACCAACATCATGTCCCACCATCACCATATCCAACCATCATCATGTCCCACCAACATCATCATGTCCCACCATCATCATGTCCCACCATCACTACATCCAACCATCACCATATCCAACCATCATCATGTCCCACCAACATCATCATGTCCCACCATCATCATGTCCCACCATCACCACATCCAACCATCATCATGTCCCACCATCATCATGTCCCACCAACATCGTGTCCCACCATCACCATATCCAACCATCATCATGTCCCACCAACATCATCATGTCCCACCATCATCATGTCCCACCATCACCATAACCAACATCATCATGTCCCACCATCACCATATCCAATCATCATCATGTTCCACCAACATCATCATGTCCCACTGTCATCATGTCCCACCATCATCATCACGTCCTACCATCATGATGTCCCACCGTCATTATGTCCCACCATCATCATGCCCCACCATCACCATATCCAGCCAACATCATGTCCCACCATCACTATATCCAACCATCATCATGTCCCACCAACATCATCATGTCCCACCGTCATTATGTCCCACCGTCATCATGTCCCACTATCATCATGTCCCACCAACATCATCACGTCCCACCATCATCATGTCCCACCATCAACATATCCAATCAACACCATGTCCCACCATCACAATATCCAACCATCATCATGTCCCACCAACATCATCATGTCCCACCGTCATTATGTCCCACCATCACCATATCCAACCATCATCATGTCCCATCATCACCATATCCAACCATCATCATGTCCCACCAACATCATGTCCCACCAACATCATGTCCTATGAACATCATCACGCCCTACCATCACCATGTTCCACCATCACCATATCCAACCATCATCATATCCCACTATAAACATGTCCCACCATCATCATGTCCCACCATCACCATATCCAACCATCATCATGTCCCACCATCACCATATCCAACCATCATCATGTCCCATCATCACCATATCCAACCATCATCATGTCCGACCAACATCATGTCCCACCAACATCATGTCCCACCAACATCATGTCCTACGAACATCATCACGCCCTACCATCACCATGTCCCACCATCACCATATCCAACCATCATCATATACCACTATCAACATGTCCCACCATCATCATGTCCCACCGTTACCATATCCAACCATCATCATGTCCCACCATCATCATGTCCCACCAACATCATGTCCCACCATCACCATATCCAACCATCATCATATCGCACCAACATCATCATGTCCCACCGTCATTATGTCCCACCATCACCATATTCAACCATCATCATGTCCCACCAACATCATGTCCCACCAACATCATGTCCCACCATCACCATATCCAACCATCATGTCCCACCACCATCATCATGTCCCACCAACATCATGTCCCACCATCACCATATCCAACCATCATAATGTCCCACCAACATCATCATGTCCCACTGTCATTATGTCCCTCCGTCATCATGTCCCACCATCATCATCCTTTCCTACCATCATCATGTCCCACCGTCATTATGTCCCACCATCAGCATGTCCCACCATCACCATATCCAACCATCTTCATGTCCCACCAACATCATCACGTCCTACCATCATCATGTCCCACCATCATCATGTGCCACCATCATCATGTCCCACCATCACCATATCCAACCATCATCATGTCCCACCAACATCATCATGTCCCACCGTCATTATATCCCACCATCACCATATCCAACCATCATCATGTCCCATCATCACCATATCCAACCATCATCATGTCCCACCAACATCATGTCCCACCAACATCATGTCCCACCAACATTATGTCCCACCAACATCATGTCCTACGAACATCATCACGCCCTACCATTACCATGTCCCACCATCACCATATCCAACCATCATCATATCCTACTATCAACATGTCCCACCATCATCATGTCCCACCATCACCATATCCAACCATCATCATGTCCCACCATCATCATGTCCCACCAACATCATGTCCCACCATCACCATATCCAACCATCATCATGTCCCACCAACATCATCATGTCCCACCATCATCATTTCCCACCAACAACATATCCAACCATCATCATGTCCCACCAACATCATGTCCCACCATCACCATATCCAACCATCATCATGTCCCACCAACATCATCATGTCCTACCATCATCATGTCCGACCAACATCATCACGTCCTACCATCACCATGTCCCACCATCATCATGTCCAACCATCATCATGTCCCACCAACATCATGTCCCACCATCACCATATCCAACCATCATCATGTCCCACTATCATCATGTCCCTGACTTTGAAACACTCAGTCTGCTTTTTTGTCTTTCTTTCTTCATTCTTCTCCTCAGTTTTACTCAGTATTTTATTTTTCACATTTAACAAAGGTAACTGAAGTAACTGTCTGTTTTTCTGTATGTGTTGGTTTTCCGTTTTTTTCTTACTTACACTGCTTTGGCAGTATTACTGTTAACCCATCCCTCCATTATCTTCACCATTTATTCTTATTCCTGGTAGCGGGAAGCTGGAGTCTATCCCAGCAGTCATTGGGTGAGAAGCAGGAAAACCTGGACAGGTCAGCAGTCTATCACGGGACCAC
>NC_136630.1:31261723-31276723 GCF_933228915.1 Telmatherina bonti | reverse complement strand
CACCTTACATTTGGTCTTCTAAATGTCTCACATTCTGTCCTCTACCTTCATCACATTCTGTCCTCTACACGTCTCACATTCTGTCCTCTACACGTCTTACATTCTGTCCTCTACCTTCCTCACATTCTGTCCTTTACACATCTCATATTCTGTCCTCTACACGTCTCACATTCTGTCCTCTACACGCCTTACATTCTGTCCTTTACACGTCTCACATTCTGTCCTCTACACGTCTCACATTCTGTCCTCTACACGTCATACATTCTGTCCTCTACCTTCTTCACATTCTGTCCTCTACACGTCACACATTCTGTCCTCTACCTTCCTTACATTCTGTCCTCTACACGTCTTACATTCTGTCCTCTACCTTCCTCACATTCTGTGATCTACATGTCTCACATTCTGTCCTCTACACGTCTCACATTCTGTCCTCTGCCTTCCTCACATTCTGTCCTCTACACGTCTTACATTCTGTCCTCTACCTTCCTCACATTCTGTGATCTACATGTCTCACATTCTGTCCTCTACACGTCTCACATTCTGTCCTCTGCCTTCCTCACATTCTGTCCTCTACACGTCTTACATTCTGTCCACTACCTTCCTCACATTCTGTCCTCTCCACGTCTCACATTCTGTCCTCTACACGCCTTACATTCTGTTCTCTACACATCTCACATTCTGTCCTCTACCTTCCTCTCATTCTTTCCTTTACACGTCTCACATTCTGTCCTCTACACGTCTCACATTCTGTCCTCTACACGTCTCACATGCTGTCCTCTACTTTCCTCACATTCTGTCCTCTACCTTCCTCACATTCTGTCCTCTACACACCTTACATTTGGTCTTATAAATGTCTCACATTCTGTCCTCTACACGTCTTACATTCTGTGCTCTACACATCTCACATTCTGTCCTCTACCTTCCTCACATTCTGTCCTCTACACATCTTACATTCTGTCTTTGTACACGTTTTACGTTTTGTCCTCTACACGTCTTACATTCTGTCTTCTACACATCTCACATTCTGTCCTCTACCTTCCTCACATTCTGTCCTCTACACGACTCACATTCTGTCCTACACCTTCCTCACATATTGTCCTCTACACATCTTACATTCTGTCCTCTACACGTCTTACATTCTGTCCTCTACACGTCTTACATTCTGTCCTCTAGACATCTCACATTCTGTCCTCTACCTTCCTCACATTCTGTCCTCTCCATGTCTCACATTCTGTCCTCTACACGCCTTACATTCTGTTCTCTACACATCTCACATTCTTTCCTCTACCTTCCTCACATTCTGTCCTCTACACGTCTTACATTCTGTCTTTGTACACGTTTTAAGTTTTGTCCTCTACACGTCTTACATTCTGTCTTCTACACGTCTCACATTCTGTCCTCTACCGTCCTCACATTCTGTCCTCTCCACGTCTCACATTCTGTCCTCTACCTTCCTCACATTCTGTCCTCTACCTTCCTCACGTTCTTTCCTTTACACGTCTCATTATCTGTCCTCTACACGTCTTACATTCTGTGCTCTACACGTCTCACATTCTGTCCTCTACCTTCCTCACATTCTGTCCTTTACACGTCTCATTATCTGTCCTCTACACGTCTTACATTCTGTGCTCTACACGTCTCACATTCTGTCCTCTACACGTCTTACATTCTGTGCTCTACACCTCTCACATGCTGTCCTCTACTTTCCTCACATTCTGTCCTCTACCTTCCTCACATTCTGTCCTCTACACGTCTTACATTCTGTCCTCTACACACCTTACATTTGGTCTTATAAATGTCTCACATTCTGTCCTCTACACGTCTTACATTCTGTCCTCTAGACGTCTCACATTCTGTCCTCTACCTTCCTAACATTCTGTCCTCTCCACTTCTCACATTCTGTCTTTGTACACGTTTTACGTTTTGTCCTCTACACGTCTTACATTCTGTCTTCTACACATCTCACATTCTGTCCTCTACCTTCCTCACATTCTGTCCTCTACACGTCTCACATTCTGTCCTCTACACGTCTTACATTCTGTCTTTGTACACGTTTTACGTTTTGTCCTCTACACGTCTTACATTCTGTCTTCTACACATCTCACATTCTGTCCTCTACCTTCCTCACATTCTGTCCTCTACACGTCTCACATTCTGTCCTATACCTTCCTCACATATTGTCCTTTACACTTCTTACATTCTGTCCTCTACACATCTTACATTCTGTCCTTTACCTTCCTCACATATTGTCCTTTACACATCTTACATTCTGTCCTCTACAAGTATTACGTTCTGTCCTCTACCTTCCTCACATTCTGTCCCCTACACGTCTCACATTCTGTCCTCTACACGTCTTACATTTTGTGATCTACACGTCTCACATTCTGTCCTCTACACGTCTCACATGCTGTCCTCTACTTTCCTCACATTCTGTCCTCTACCTTCCTCACATTCTGTCCTCTACATGTCTAACATTCTGTCCTCTACACGCCTTACATTTGGTCTTCTAAATGTCTCATATTCTGTCCTCTACCTTCATCACATTCTGTCCTCTACACGTCTCACATTCTGTCCTCTACACGTCTTACATTCTGTCCTCTACCTTCCTCACATTCTGTCCTTTACACATCTCATATTCTGTCCTCTACACGTCTCACATTCTGTCCTCTACACGCCTTACATTCTGTCCTTTACACGTCTCACATTCTGTCCTCTACACGTCTCACATTCTGTCCTCTACACGTCATACATTCTGTCCTCTACCTTCCTCACATTCTGTCCTCTACACGTCACACATTCTGTCCTCTACCTTCCTTACATTCTGTCCTCTACACGTCTTACATTCTGTCCTCTACCTTCCTCACATTCTGTGATCTACATGTCTCACATTCTGTCCTCTACACGTCTCACATTCTGTCCTCTGCCTTCCTCACATTCTGTCCTCTACACGTCTTACATTCTGTCCTCTACCTTCCTCACATTCTGTGATCTACATGTCTCACATTCTGTCCTCTACACGTCTCACATTCTGTCCTCTGCCTTCCTCACATTCTGTCCTCTACACGTCTTACATTCTGTCCACTACCTTCCTCACATTCTGTCCTCTCCACGTCTCACATTCTGTCCTCTACACGCCTTACATTCTGTTCTCTACACATCTCACATTCTGTCCTCTACCTTCCTCACATTCTGTCCTCTCCACGTCTCACATTCTGTCCTCTACACGCCTTACATTCTGTTCTCTACACATCTCACATTCTGTCCTCTACCTTCCTCACATTCTGTCCTCTACCTTCCTCACATTCTGTCCTCTACACGTCTTACATTCTGTCTTTGTACACGTTTTACGTTTTGTCCTCTACACGTCTTACATTCTGTCTTCTACACATCTCACATTCTGTCCTCTACCTTCCTCACATTCTGTCCTCTACACGTCTCACATTCTGTCCTATACCTTCCTCACATTCTGTCCTCTCCACGTCTCACATTCTGTCCTCTACACGCCTTACATTCTGTTCTCTACCTTCCTTACATGCTGTCCTTTACACGTCTCACATTTTGTCCTCTACACGTCTTACATTCTGTCCTCTACCTTCCTCACATTCTGTCCTCTACACGTCTTACATTCTGTGCTCTACACGTCTCACATTCTGTCCTCTACACGTCTTACATTCTGTCCTCTACCTTCCTCACATTCTTTCCTCTACACGTCTCACATTCTGTCCTCTACACGTCTTACATTCTGTCCTCTACCTTCCTCACATTCTGTCCTCTACACGTCTTACATTCTGTCTTTGTACACATCTCACATTCTGTCCTCTACCTTCCTCACATTCTGTCCTCTACACGTCTCACATTCTGTTCTCTACACATCTCACATTCTGTCCTCTACACATCTTACATTCTGTCCTTGTACACGTCTCACATTCTGTCCTATACCTTCCTCACATATTGTCCTTTACACATCTTACATTCTGTCCTCTACACGTCTCACATTCGGTCCTCTACCTTCCTCACATTCTGTCCTCTACACGTCTCACATTCTGTCCTCTACACGTCTTACATTCTGTCCTCTAGACATCTCACATTCTGTCCTCTACCTTCCTCACATTTTGTCCTCTACACGTCTTAAATTCTGTCCTTGTACACATCTCATATTCTGTCCTATACCTTCCTCACATTCTGTCCTCTACCTTCCTTATATCCTGTCCTCTACTTTCCTCATATTTGGTCTTCTAAATGTCTCACATTCTGTCCTCTACATGCCTTACAGTCTGTCTTCTACCTTCCTCACATTCTGTCCTCTACACGTCTCACATTCTGTCCTCTACACGTCTCACATCCTTTCCTCTACCTTCCTCACATTCTTTCCTTTACACGTCTCACATTCTGTCCTCTACACGTCTTACATTCTGTCCTCTACCTTCCTTACATTCTGTCCTCTCCACGTCTCACATTCTGTCCTCTACACGCCTTACATTCTGTTCTCTACACATCTCACATTCTGTCCTCTACCTTCCTCACATTCTGTCCTCTCCACGTCTCACATTCTGTCCTCTACACTCCTTACATTCTGTTCTCTACACATCTCACATTCTTTCCTCTACCTTCCTCACATTCTGTCCTCTACACGTCTTACATTCTGTCTTTGTACACGTTTTACGTTTTGTCCTCTCCACGTCTCATATTCTGTCCTCTACACGTCTTACATTCTGTGCTCTACACGTCTCACATTCTGTCCTCTACCTTCCTCACATGCTGTCCTTTACACGTCTCATTATCTGTCCTCTACACGTCTTACATTCTGTCCTCTACCTTCCTCACGTTCTTTCCTTTACACGTCTCATATTCTGTCCTCTACACGTCTCACATTCTGTCCTCTACCTTCCTCACATTCTGTCCTTTACACGTCTCATTATCTGTCCTCTACACGTCTTACATTCTGTGCTCTACACGTCTCACATTCTGTCCTCTACACGTCTTACATTCTGTGCTCTACACCTCTCACATTCTGTCCTCTACACGTCTCACATGCTGTCCTCTACTTTCCTCACATTCTGTCCTCTACCTTCCTCACATTCTGTCCTCTACACGTCTTACATTCTGTCCTCTACACACCTTACATTTGGTCTTATAAATGTCTCACATTCTGTCCTCTACACGTCTTACATTCTGTCCTCTAGACGTCTCACATTCTGTCCTCTACCTTCCTAACATTCTGTCCTCTCCACTTCTCACATTCTGTCTTTGTACACGTTTTACGTTTTGTCCTCTACACGTCTTACATTCTGTCTTCTACACATCTCACATTCTGTCCTCTACCTTCCTCACATTCTGTCCTCTACACGTCTCACATTCTGTCCTCTACACGTCTTACATTCTGTCTTTGTACACGTTTTACGTTTTGTCCTCTACACGTCTTACATTCTGTCTTCTACACATCTCACATTCTGTCCTCTACCTTCCTCACATTCTGTCCTCTACACGTCTCACATTCTGTCCTATACCTTCCTCACATATTGTCCTTTACACTTCTTACATTCTGTCCTCTACACATCTTACATTCTGTCCTTTACCTTCCTCACATATTGTCCTTTACACATCTTACATTCTGTCCTCTACAAGTATTACGTTCTGTCCTCTACCTTCCTCACATTCTGTCCCCTACACGTCTCACATTCTGTCCTCTACACGTCTTACATTTTGTGATCTACACGTCTCACATTCTGTCCTCTACACGTCTCACATGCTGTCCTCTACTTTCCTCACATTCTGTCCTCTACCTTCCTCACATTCTGTCCTCTACATGTCTAACATTCTGTCCTCTACACGCCTTACATTTGGTCTTCTAAATGTCTCATATTCTGTCCTCTACCTTCATCACATTCTGTCCTCTACACGTCTCACATTCTGTCCTCTACACGTCTTACATTCTGTCCTCTACCTTCCTCACATTCTGTCCTTTACACATCTCATATTCTGTCCTCTACACGTCTCACATTCTGTCCTCTACACGCCTTACATTCTGTCCTTTACACGTCTCACATTCTGTCCTCTACACGTCTCACATTCTGTCCTCTACACGTCATACATTCTGTCCTCTACCTTCCTCACATTCTGTCCTCTACACGTCACACATTCTGTCCTCTACCTTCCTTACATTCTGTCCTCTACACGTCTTACATTCTGTCCTCTACCTTCCTCACATTCTGTGATCTACATGTCTCACATTCTGTCCTCTACACGTCTCACATTCTGTCCTCTGCCTTCCTCACATTCTGTCCTCTACACGTCTTACATTCTGTCCTCTACCTTCCTCACATTCTGTGATCTACATGTCTCACATTCTGTCCTCTACACGTCTCACATTCTGTCCTCTGCCTTCCTCACATTCTGTCCTCTACACGTCTTACATTCTGTCCACTACCTTCCTCACATTCTGTCCTCTCCACGTCTCACATTCTGTCCTCTACACGCCTTACATTCTGTTCTCTACACATCTCACATTCTGTCCTCTACCTTCCTCACATTCTGTCCTCTCCACGTCTCACATTCTGTCCTCTACACGCCTTACATTCTGTTCTCTACACATCTCACATTCTGTCCTCTACCTTCCTCACATTCTGTCCTCTACCTTCCTCACATTCTGTCCTCTACACGTCTTACATTCTGTCTTTGTACACGTTTTACGTTTTGTCCTCTACACGTCTTACATTCTGTCTTCTACACATCTCACATTCTGTCCTCTACCTTCCTCACATTCTGTCCTCTACACGTCTCACATTCTGTCCTATACCTTCCTCACATTCTGTCCTCTCCACGTCTCACATTCTGTCCTCTACACGCCTTACATTCTGTTCTCTACCTTCCTTACATGCTGTCCTTTACACGTCTCACATTTTGTCCTCTACACGTCTTACATTCTGTCCTCTACCTTCCTCACATTCTGTCCTCTACACGTCTTACATTCTGTGCTCTACACGTCTCACATTCTGTCCTCTACACGTCTTACATTCTGTCCTCTACCTTCCTCACATTCTTTCCTCTACACGTCTCACATTCTGTCCTCTACACGTCTTACATTCTGTCCTCTACCTTCCTCACATTCTGTCCTCTACACGTCTTACATTCTGTCTTTGTACACATCTCACATTCTGTCCTCTACCTTCCTCACATTCTGTCCTCTACACGTCTCACATTCTGTTCTCTACACATCTCACATTCTGTCCTCTACAAGTCTCACATTCTGTCCTCTACCTTCATCACATTCTGTCCTCTACATGTCTCACATTCTGTCCTCTACACGTCTTACATTCTGTCGTCTACCTTCCTCACATTCTGTCCTCTACACGCCTTACATTCTGTCCTCTACCTTCCTCACATTCTGTCCTCTACATGCCTCACATTCTGTCCTCTAAATGTTTCACATTCTGTCCTCCACATGCCTCACATTCTGTCCTCTACACGCCTCATGTTTTGTCCTCTAAAAGTCTTTTGCTGTGTCCTCTACATACGGTATGTTCCAACTTCAACCTTTCTCACATTTTGTCCTCTACACCTGTGATGTTCAATCCTTTAGACACCTCACGTTCTGTCCTTTACATGCCCAAATCCACCTGCCTTAATCTGGACATGCCTTATGTTTTTCCCCTACATGCCCACATTTAACACTAAATCATCAAAACTTCATGAATTGCAATGGATTCAAACAAGTCAACTGTGTTCTTTTATAGTTAATGATAGCAATCAGAAGAAAAGGACAATGAAATGCCATTTAACTGAGGCAGAGGGTACATGTTGTGGCTGTTACTTATAACAGGTACATGTTCCAAGTGCAATCTACAGCTTCATCCGGTGGGTTCATGTTACAGGCATATTAAAGGTAAACGTTAAAGGTACATTACAGACCTTTATGTTACATATTCATGTTATGGGTACACGTAGCAGGTGCATGTTTCATCTTTATCTTATGGGTACATCTTAGAAGTTTATCCAAGAGGTTCGGGCAGCAGACAGAGACGAGCGTCCAACGGGCCGCACCGTCCAACGGGCTGCACCGTCCAATGGGCCGCACTGTCCAACGGGCTGCACCGTCCAACGGGCCGCACCGTCCAAAGGGCTGCACCGTCCAACGGGCTGCACCGTCCAACGGGCCGCACTGTCCAACGGGCTGCACCGTCCAACGGGCCGCACCGTCCAAAGGGCTGCACCGTCCAACGGGCTGCACCGTCCAACGGGCTGCACTGTCCAACGGGCTGCACCGTCCAACGGGCCGCACCGTCCAAAGGGCTGCACCGTCCAACGGGCTGCACCGTCCAACGGGCTGCACCGTCCAAAGGGCTGCACCGTCCAACGGGCCGCACCGTCCAACGGGCCGCACCGTCCAACGGGCCGCACCGTCCAACGGGCCGCACCGTCCAACGGGCTGCACCGTCCAACGGGTCGCATCGTCCAAAGGGCTGCACCGTCCAACGGGCTGCACCGTCCAAAGGGCTGCACCGTCCAAAGGGCTGCACCGTCCAACGGGCTGCACCGTCCAACGGGCCGCACCGTCCAACGGGCTGCACCGTCCAACGGGTCGCATCGTCCAAAGGGCTGCACCGTCCAACGGGCTGCACCGTCCAACGGGCTGCAGACAGAGACGAGCTGCAGACAGGGACGAGCGTCCAACGGGCTGCACCGTCCAACGGGCTGCACTGTCCAACGGGCCGCACCGTCCAACGGGCTGCACCGTCCAAAGGGCTGCACCGTCCAACGGGCTGCACCTTCCAACGGGTCGCACCGTCCAACGGGCTGCACCGTCCAACGAGCTGCAGACAGACTAGCGTCCATCAGGCTGCAGTTGAACGTGAATGTCCATCATTCTGCAAACTTCAGCACGTTTCCTCTATCATCTCAGCTGTCAGACAGAAAGTCCTCCCCTCCACTTCTCCTCCCCTGCTCTCCTCCTTTTCCTACTCTCCTGCCCCATCCCTCCACCTCCTCCTCCCTACTCCTCTCCTCACTGGGTCATTTGTCATGGAGGAAATCTGAGCTGTAATCTTCCAGGGCAGTAATATCTCTGTCATTCACTCTGCTCCCCCCACGTCCTTTCCTCATCTCTGTCTGATGATATCTGAGGAGAGGAGGTGACAGTCTATCAGAGCACCTCCTCCCCACTCCCCCGATAACATTCCTCTGCTTATAATGTTAAGAAGATGATAAGAAATAATAGTCTTTCTCCTCCTCATGTTGGAGAGCAGAGCCGACATCCATCACCTTCTATTTATCAGCCAGCGGCCGCACAACTTCCAGGAGAGGAAAATAATAACTGAGCTGCAGGAGCATCAGATAGATGCAGGAAGACTTTTATTAGATTAAACAGCAGTTTATCTGCTGGACCAGAGTCCTGCTGGACCAGAGTCCTGCTGGACCAGAGTCCTGATGGACCAGAGTCCTGATGGACCAGAGTCCTGCTGGACCAGCTGGACCAGAGTCCTGCTGGACCAGAGTCCTGCTGGACCAGAGTCCTGATGGACCAGAGTCCTGATGGACCAGAGACCTGATGGACCAGAGACCTGATGGACCAGAGTCCTGCTGGACCAGAGTCCTGCTGGACCAGAGTCCTGATGGACCAGAGACCTGATGGACCAGAGTCCTGCTGGACCAGAGTCCTGATGGACCAGAGACCTGATGGACCAGAGACCTGATGGACCAGAGTCCTGATGGACCAGAGACCTGCTGGAGGAGTTCCTGCTGTTCCTGGATGTCTGTATCTCTATGAAACTCGTGTTCTGAGCTGAAAGGGGTCAAAACCACAAATTAACATTGTTCTCATTAATTTAATCAGGATTAGTCTCACACACACACACACACACACACACACAGACTTTCTACAAACTACACACACACCCTATTCCAACAGCCACTGTGTGTTGCGTCATGTGCAGCTGCTGCAGACTGAGGATGTTGGTCTGTCCTGCAGTTCCACATGAAATGTGTTGATCATCAGGTTTTCATGTTCGCTGCTCAGATGTATTTCTGTAAATGCAACAACCAGGTGGAACAGTTCCTCTCTGCATACAGTCACCACCACAACATGATTTACATCGTCCACAGGTTCCCAACATGTCTGATTTTACGTCCAGTGTCTACATTCTCCCCAAACAGCAGAGTGTGTCTGTGTCTTGGTCCAACATGACGCACAACTTCATGTTTCTGATCGGCTGCTGCCGTTTCCGCATTCAAAGTAAAATACTTTTCATGTTTTATCCATGTCTCATTGTGTCCATGTCTCCATGTCTCCGTGTGTCCATGTCTCCATGTCTCAGTGTGTCCATGTCTCAGTGTGTCCATGTCTCAGTGTGTCCATGTCTCCATGTCTCCGTGTGTCCATGTCTCCGTGTCTCAGTGTCTCCATGTCTCTGTGTGTCAGTGTGTCCATGTCTCCATGTCTCAGTGTCTCCATGTCTCTGTGTGTCCATGTCTCCATGTCTCCGTGTGTCCATGTCTCCATGTCTCAGTGTCTCCATGTCTCTGTGTGTCAGTGTGTCCATGTCTCCATGTCTCCGTGTGTCCATGTCTCCATGTCTCAGTGTCTCCATGTCTCTGTGTGTCAGTGTGTCCATGTCTCCATGTCTCAGTGTCTCCATGTCTCTGTGTGTCCATGTCTCCATGTCTCAGTGTCTCCATGTCTCTGTGTGTCAGTGTGTCCATGTCTCCATGTCTCAGTGTCTCCATGTCTCTGTGTGTCCATGTCTCCATGTCTCCGTGTGTCCATGTCTCCATGTCTCAGTGTCTCCATGTCTCTGTGTGTCAGTGTGTCCATGTCTCCATGTCTCCGTGTGTCCATGTCTCCATGTCTCAGTGTCTCCATGTCTCTGTGTGTCAGTGTGTCCATGTCTCCATGTCTCCGTGTGTCCATGTCTCCATGTCTCAGTGTGTCCATGTCTCCATGTCTCAGTGTCTCCATGTCTCTGTGTGTCAGTGTGTCCATGTTTCAATTTGTCCCTATTTCCATGTCTCCATGTCTAAGTGTCTCCAAGTGTCGATGTCTCCATGTCTCCATGTCTCCTTGTCTCTATGTCTCCATGTCTCCGTCTCTCCATGTCTCTGTGTCTCCATGTGTCCATGTCTCCATGTCTCCATTTCTCCGTGTGTCCATGTCTCAGTGTGTCCATGTCTCCATGTCTCAGTATGTCCATGTCTCCGTTTCTCCATGTCTCCATGTCTCCGTCTCTCCATGTCAATACTTTTCATGTTTTATGTTTTACTTTTAAAGTGTTTCATCAAATTTCACCCTTTTACTAAAAACCATGAAATGGGAAATAATGTCCAGATGCTTCTTTTCCTGCATGAACTTTGTCACATTTCACAATATCTCCCACATGATCCATGTAGTCTCAGCAGCCTCCGTCTCTTGGTCCATCAGCCACAGCTGGCATGAACATGGAAACCCAGAGTTTAGTGTTGAATGGACAACTTTTAGCTTCAATTGACAGTAGTGGGAAGAAAATCCTTTTGACCCACGCCACGTCTGTCCAACATGTCCGTCTTCTGCCTCCGTCTGTCTCCATGTCTCCATGTCTCGTCATCTTCTCCATGTCTCTGTCTCTGCATGTCTCCATGTCTCTGTGTGTCCATGTCTCCATGTCTCCGTCTCTCCATGTCTCCATGTCTCTGTGTGTCCATGTCTCCGTGTGTCCATGTCTCCATGTCTCCGTCTCTCCATGTCTCCATGTCTCTGTGTGTCCATGTCTCCGTGTGTCCATGTCTCCGTCTCTCCATGTCTCCGTGTCTCTGTGTGTCCATGTCTCCGTGTTTCCATGTCTCCATGTCTCAGTGTGTCAGTGTGTCCATGTCTCATTGTGTTCATGTCTCCATGTGTCCATGTCTCCATGTCTCAGTGTGTCCATGTCTCCATGTCTCCGTGTGTCAGTGTCTCCATGTCTCAGTGTCCATGTCTCCAAGTCTCCGTGTGTCCATGTCTCCATGTCTCCGTGTGTCCATGTCGCCATGTCTCTGTGTGTCCATGTCTTCATGTGTCCGTGTCTATGTGTGTCCATGTCTGCATGTCTCCATATCTCAGTGTTCCATGTCTCCATGTTTCCATGTCTCAGTGTCTCCATGTCTGTCTCCATCTCTTCATGTCCCCATGTCTCCATTTGTCCATGTCTTCATGTCTCTGTGTGTCCATGTCTTCATGTGTCCGTGTCTATGTGTGTCCATGTCTGCATGTCTCCATATCTCAGTGTTCCATGTCTCCATGTTTCCATGTCTCAGTGTCTCCATGTCTATGTCTCCATCTCTTCATGTCCCCATGTTTCCATTTGTCCATATCTTCATGTCTCTGTGTGTCCATGTCTTCATGTCTCCGTCTCTCCATGTGTCCATGTCTCCATGTCTCTGTCCTATGTCCTAATGAAAGCAGGTTTGTGGGTCGTTGTAGGTCTAGGTGTGATTGATCAGGCATCTCCATCATCTATTGATTCATAATTCATCTGTTGACATGACGACTGATATTTAATTCAACACAGTTTTAAAAGCAGACGCTGCATCCAGCATCCATTATTTACCTAGGTGTGTTTGCGTGTGTGTGTGTGTCTCTGTGTGTGTGTGTGTGTGTGTGTGTGTGTGTGTGTTTGTTTGTGTGTGTGTGTAAACACTGATGAAATGTAATCTTGGTGTCGCTACATTCTGTTAGCATGATGCTTACAAAGACACACACACACGCACACACGCCCGCGCTACGTGTGAGTAAACAGCGTGTGACCTCGTTAAGCTCGTTAGCGTTTTGGGTCCATCAGGTTTGTTTGTTGGTAATTAGTTTGTTTTGTCTCTTTGTTTGTCTTGTTTTAGTTTAATCAACAAACATGGCTGCTCTCTTGGGATGCCTTCTCCTGGCGGTCGTCATAGCAACATGATGTCTCAGCCAGAACAACTGGCTGATTGATCTGCAGAGTGACAGTCCAGTTGGACAGGAACTGGCTGGACTGGAAATGATTTTGGTTATTAACTGGGTTTCTTAAAATTAACTGGTCATACTGGTCAGTAACTTCATATCCTGCTAACTTACTGTTCATGCTGGTAACTAACTGGTGTTTCTGTTTGTTTGGGTCCCTAACTGCTTTCTGGACATACTGGTTAGTGACAGGTCACACTGGTTAGTAACTGGTTGCACTGGTCAATAACTGGTCATTGTGGCAAATAAATGGTCATACTGGTCATTAACTAGTTTTTCAGTAACTAACCAGTCAAACTGATCAGTAACTGGTTGTACTGGCTGTTCTGGTCACTACTTGATCATACTGGTCACAAGCTTTTTGTTCTCTTCACTAACTGGTTGCAGAAGCAAATAACGAGTCAAACTGATCACGGACTGGTAGTGTTGGTCACTAAGGGTTAGTTTTGGTCACTAATGGTCATACCGGCCTTCTAGTCATTGATTGATTGTTTCTTGTCCGTTACTGCTTGTACTGATAATACTGGTAAGTAACTTGTTTTTCTGGTCACTAACTAGTCGTTCTACTCAGTAACTTGTCATGCTGGTCCATAAATGTTCATTCTACTTACTAACTGGTTGTGCTTGTCATTAACTGCTCAAAATGGTCACTAACTGGTAATAGTGTTCAATTACATCTTGAACTCAGTAACTGGTAATACTGGTCACTAACTAGGTGGAAGTGGACTCAAACCAGAAGATTCACTGCAGGAAAAGTAGGTATGCAATCATTTTAGCAGTAAGCAGCCTGGAACTTGTCAAAGTGGATATGAGGACAGGAAGTTAGCAGCAAGTTAGCTGTAAGTTAATATCCTTCCATCCATCCATCCATCCATCCATCCACCCATCCATCTACCCACCCATCCATCCATCCATCCATCTACCCACCCATCCATCCATCCATCCATCTACCCACCCACCCATCCATCCATCCATCCATCCATCCATCCATCTACCCACCCATCCATCCATCCATCTACCCACCCATCCATCCATCCATCCATCCATCCATCCATCTACCCATCCATCCATCCATCCATCCATCTACCCACCCATCCATCCATCCATCCATCCACCCATCCATCTACCCACCCATCCATCCATCCATCCATCCATCCATCCATCTACCCACCCATCCATCCATCCATCCATCCATCCATCCATCCATCTTCTGCCGCTTATCCGGGGTCGGGTCGTGGGAGCAGCAGCCTAAGCAGGGAAGCCCAGACTTCCCTCTCCCCAGCCACATTTGCCAACTCTACGGGGGGATCCCGAGGCGTTCCATGCCGAGAGATATAATCCCTCCAGCGTGTCCCTGGTCTTCCCTGGGGTCTCCTCCCAGAGGGACGTGCCTGGAATGGACTGGACTTTCCGTGTGGAGTTTGCATGTTCTCCACGTTTATATGTGGGTTCTCACCGGGTACTCCGGCTTCCTCCCACCATCCAAAGACATGCATGTTAGGTTAACTGGTTACTCTAAATTGCCTAAAGGAGTGAGTGGTTGTTTGTCTCTTTGTGTTGGCCGTCAATGGACTGGTGACCTGTCCAGGGTGTACCCCGCCTCTCGCCCAAAGACTGCTGGGATAGACTCCAGCTTCCCCACCATCCTCAATCAGACTAAGCAGTTCGGAGAATGAATGAATGTGATCTATCAAACCTGAGAGTTTTCTTGCTGAGAGAAACTGCAACACGTTTCTAAAGGACGTACAGACGTGTAATTCCACACATGGCTGCAGTTATTGTCACCAGAAGGAGACGTGGAAACAAAGCAAGCAGACGCAGAGACGTTTTTCACCCTGCTGGGAATATTTTGGATGAAGGAGGAAACAATCAGCAGAACATGTGGCTTATCCAGCTTTTTGGAGCCGTTGGAGGAACTCAGGATGGATGTGGAGAGGAGTCACACACACCTGCAGATGACAGATGTTGTGTGTCACAGCTGGGATCCTCCAGATGTGCTGTCCAAGTCCAAATCATTTCATTATATACATATTAATACGGAACCACAACGCTCTAAAAAA
>NC_136630.1:31206723-31259223 GCF_933228915.1 Telmatherina bonti | reverse complement strand
CGCACGTTCCTCCGGCTCGTTGCACAAAGACCACAGCTCTCTGCAACTTCATCATCTGTCCTTCAGCGTGTCCCTCCTGTTCCTCTAACATGGCCAGTCATGTTTCCACTGCAGACGTTCTACCTCCACAATACTTCGACGGGGGTTTGGAGCTCTGCACCAGTTTGCAGAGTCCGGTTCGTCTCGGTCCTGGTCTCCATTGTCTTCTTGCAAAATCTTTGAAACGCTACTCCTCCTACACCGTTTGTCTCACTTCAACCATTCAAGTATTAAACTCTTCAGCCCATTCAGGAGATATGTTCTACCACTTTTGGTGTTTGTAACATTTAAACGTTTTAAGTTTTTCAAGTTTTTGTCAATGTATTGAAATCTGTTCCTGTGATTGGACGAAACAGAAGTCAGCTCAGCGATTGGTCCATTTTGTGCACCGGTACACAGGTACACATAAAGGCACGGGTTCAAATGCAGCATTTAACATATAGTGCTGTTGTAGTTTGTCGGCTGATGCTTGTGTGATGGTGTGCAGTTCTGCAGGCTGCTCACTGTGAACTATTGGTCTCAGCTGCTCACTTCAAGGAGCAAAGGAATTTCTTTGCAAATGTCCCAGTTAAATATGAAGGATTAGTTCCAACAATGCTCCCTGCAACATTTCAACACTTTGATAAATCTTAAACACATTAAACAAAGTTTTTCACATTGAACAATAAAGACTGTCACATCTTTACTGGAGTTTAGTTCAACATGGTTGTGCAATCCCACTGATTACACCCTGCTGGACGGCAACTGAAAAAAATTACGCTTTTTTCCATCATGCAACTTGGAGTGCTAGTGGTGTAGTGAGTAAGTCAGTGTGCAGGTCATGGGTTTAAATCCCAATGGCCACTTAGAAAAAATGTCAGTTGAGCTTTTTGTTTTCAATTTCTTATAATTATGCAGTTTCATTTCAATCATTCAGCATAGTTCAATAAATGGGCATTCACATTTGCTATTATTTCAGTAATAGCTGGTTCTAGTTCATGATGTAATCTCTAAAAAACTAGATTATTGTAACAGCTTGTTGACTGGCCTGTAGATTCAAACTGCTGCTGCTCGAGTCCCGAGTCGAGCCGGGAAATATAACCTCATTAATCCAGGACACTGGCTGTCTGTCGCCAAGAGAACCGACTTTAAAATAGCTCTGCTTGTGTTCAAGTCATTTCATGGAGTAGCCCTGAGGTGTATCTCTGACATACTAGAACAATAAGAACCATCTCAGGCTCTGAGAAACTCCACTCTGCAAAGGCTGCGTCACCGTTCTATACTGCTAAAGTCTGGAGCAGTCTGCCTGAAGATGGCCATGCTCAAGACCAGGCTGGAAATGTTTTGATTGGTCGTGCTGAACTTGATCTATTCTGTCTGTAATAACTTCATTTTAAAAATCTGTTTTTATAATCTTTTATTTTTTCTAGTTTTATTTGTTTGCTGTAAAGTACACCGCGTTGCCTTTTTGTAGGAAATGTGCCAGATATAGAAAATAGTGTTGCCTATATAGGTTATAGAACTGACAACTGCATATGTGTACATCTGCATATATGTATATAACTGCATTTGTGTATAACTGTATGTGTGTATATTTGGATATGTGTATATCTACATATGTGTATATGTATACAACTGCGTATGTGTATATGTATGTAACTATATATAATTGCATATGTGTACATCTATATGACTGTATATGTATATAAGTGTATATGTGCATATGAGTATATTTGGATATGTGTATATCTGTATATGTTTATATGTGTATAACTGTATATATGATGTAGATTCCTATTTTTTTAATCTTTGTTGGTATAAAACTCAAAACCTTTTGCAGACAGCTTCTACTTGAACAGATTCAGACTGAGACCATTTGAAGTGAACTTCAGACTTTATTCACTGTGCGAAACCACTTCAGAACCAAAGACAGGATTTACTTTCACAACCAAACGGGTGCAGCTGATTGGATGTCAGCTTTGATTGACAGCTCCATAAACGTGTGAAGATACAAAACAATGGATGTTCGGTGTGTCACCACGTACACGCACACACGTCTAAAACTGCATGAGGACAACATGACGCATGTTCATACAAAAACAGCTGATAGAAATACAGTATTTATATTCTGTATGTTAAAAAACCAGGTTGCCATGGTGACAGCGAGGGCGTGTCTTCAACCACAGGGACGCAGAAATATTCAAACAGGAAGAATCACAAAACCCACGGTGGGAATGGGGGGAGGGGGTGTTAACAGACACCTCTGAACAAGAAGACAGACAGTCACAGGAGCCTATCAGGATGCAGGAAGAGTTTTTACAGTGCAAGCATTAAAAAAAAACAGACAAAGGGCGGGGCTTCATTGTTTGGGGGCGGGGTTTGCAGGGACAAGAGGATAAATATCACATCTGGGTTTTTTTTTCTTTTTTACTTTGTGCTTCCACAGTTTCAGAAAACATCAAGGACCTCCAGTGTTCTGGTTCCTGTCCAGAACCCAGATCCAGAACCTTGGGTCTAGACCTGAGTTTTGGAAACTGGATCTGGAAACCAGGTTCTGGAAAGCAGGTCTGGAAGCCTGATCCGGGACCTGGATAGTTAGACTGAAACCCGAAACCCGTCAACAGATTCATCGGGACGGATGAAATGCTCCATCCTCAGCACGGACCAGGAAGGGATCAACACGGATCTTTCATGTTCCTACATCTGTCTGGAAGTTCCCCTGCAGGATGTGGTCCTGCAAGACTCCACTGTGATGATGTCATCAAGGTGCGACCTGGCGGCAGCACCTGACCAATCAGGGGTGAGAAAATTCGAATCAAATTTGATCTCTGAATTGATCTTTTTTTTTTTCCAGAAATAATTTTAAAAGCAAAATGACATCACAAGTGGAGGAAGTGATGTCATATCAAAGGTGGGACCACGCCCCCTTAAACAGAACCAGTAGAGACCAGTTACAGATCTGACGTAGAAAAAGTTCTTTTCAGAACGGATGATTCATCCAATCAAACGAAAGACAACTGGTCCGTTGTTGTCTGAGTCCCCGCCCTCCGAGGCCACAGGCCCCTCCCACTTTGAGGTGATTGGTGTTTGTGGCTGAGGGGGAGGGGGGAGGAGAGGTGAGGAAGCTTTTCTACATGGGAGGAACGACGAGGCTGGACATGGCTGCAGGAGGAGAAGAAGGAGAAAACAAAGAGAAGAGGAGGAGAAAGAAGAAGAAAAAGGAAAGGAGGAAAAGAGACGTTGAAGTTGGAAGAAAAATAAGAATTAATTGTTCATAGACATTTTTTGACTCTTTATACTTTCCTGTTTTCATTGTTTCTGTTTATCTGTAAATAAAGTTGATCTGCATCAGAAGTGATCAGAAACATTGATTCATCTGAGGAACACTGATAATGTGACTTCCAGCTGGATCGGTTCTTCAGGTTGTAGATGGGTACTGGTTAGAGTTTTAATCCTCAGACTGGGTTTACTGGTTTTACAGGGTTTACTGGTGGCAGTGATGCAGCACAGCCTGAGTATGTCTGAATGCACACCGAAAACACGGCGCGCACGCCGAACCTGGTGAACATGGCGACGTGGTGGCCTTTCTGCCTCGGCGAAGGAAAGCAGCATGAATATTTCAGGCTGAACAAAGCTCTCTGTCAGAAACACTGAAATCACACACCGACTGCTGAGCCTGAGCGCGCTCAGAGCATCTTTCTGACTGCGTGTGTGTGTGTGTGTGTGTGTGTGTGTTGATAGCATGTTTCTGTGGATTGTAGTGAATTAAACATGAATGGAACCGTCACTCTTCATGCTTTAGTAACAGGACTCAGGTTCCCACCGGCTGTCAGACTCTTCTGTTTCCAGCTGATTTCACCTCAACATCTCAAACAGTGATTTCTTTCAAGGAATTAACTGATTAAACACAAAAAGTCCTGTAAAAGTCTATTAAATGTGAATAAAACCAGTTGGTTAGTGAGATGATCAGGAAAAAAAAAACAGTTATATTTTTAATAAAACCACCTTTTTGATCATTTAACTGTCTTTTCTGTCTGCTACACTTTCCTGTCCCACTGCAACCAACAACTGGAAGCAAAGGAACGGGAACATGAGAGGGTGAAGCTGGGGCTAACGCTAGCTGCAACCGACACGAGGCCAGCTTCCTTCGTACACAGCAGGCGGGACAGCAGCCTGCTCATCTGGCAGCAGATGTCAGATAAACTCTTACAGTCTGTCAATGAGAAGTTTGACAAGTTTCAGCAGCTTTCAGAGGCTGCTGGCTGAAAGGCTGTCAGCTAAAGATCAGGAACCAAGTGAAACGTTCAGTCGCTGGTCTGTAGCTTCTGGATAAAACCAGTCAGACCTTGAGGGAACAACATGTTGGTGTTCCAGAAAGCGACTGGAACAGGAGACCAGGCAAGTCCTCCCCATGGCTCCACAACCTGCACCATAACTACCCATGACCACTTCACACAAGACAGAGGAAAGATCCTGCACCATCATGGATTCCAGAGTCCACCATGTCGTAATCCTCCTGACTGAGGAGCTGCTGAGGGAAACACGGCATGGACCTCCTGGCTGGGCTTCAGATCCACCTCCCATGGCAGGCCAAGCCCTGATGGGCATGGTCACACTGTGGCTGTTTGCGCTGCTTTAAACGGAGCATCGTCCGCTTACAGGGTGGTGGGATTCGCTTGGCGCACACGAACGCCAATCACAGTCAGGGGTCCTGGTTCGCTTGCAAACAGACGATTCAGTAACCAATCAGAGAGTGACGTCTGCAAACTACAATCAAGCATGAAGAGGAAGGAAGTGATGCAGATTGTTGTTTGGGTGGGAATAAAGACCAACAGCAGTTGTTCAGAAGACGAATGTTGGTCATGGTGTGGTGTCTGCCCCCCCTTCCATTGGCCATAGCTATTAGACATGCGCTATGGAGACCAGTTATCTTCAGTGTGGATTACCTTTGGCTCCACCTGGCAGACCAAGCCAACTCTAAACCCAATCTATTACAACTCCACTGGAAAAACATCTGGCTGTTTGGGTAATTCCTGTTCCCAATTAAACCAGCCATGTTACTGAACTGGCCCAGAACAGGTAAAGAACTGGCCCAGAACCAGTCCACATCTGATCAAGATATGCTTCAGAAAAGGTCCAGAACCAGTCCAGAACTGGTCCACACCCAGGCAGTGCTGGAAATCCTTACTTTCACTAACAGCTTGATAAGTTTGATCCAGTTTAGTTTTACAGCATGTAGGTAGAGACTGGAGAAGACAGAGATAGGTGGAGATGGAGGTGGAGATGGAGAGACGGGTGGAGGTAGAGATGGAAGGGGATGGAGAGACAGGTGGAGGTAGAGATGGAAGGGGATGGAGAGATGGGTGGAGGTAGAGATGGAGAGACAGGTGGAGGTGGAGATGGAAGGGGATGGAGAGACGGGTGGAGGTAGAGATGGAAGGGGATGGAGAGACGGGTGGAGGTAGAGATGGAAGGGGATGGAGAGACGGGTGGAGGTGGAGATGGAAGGAGATGGAGAGACAGGTGGAGGTGGAGATGGAAGGGGATGGAGAGACGGGTGGAGGTAGAGATGGAAGGGGATGGAGAGACAGGTGGAGGTAGAGATGGAAGGGGATGGAGAGATGGGTGGAGGTAGAGATGGAGAGACAGGTGGAGGTGGAGATGGAAGGGGATGGAGAGACAGGTGGAGGTAGAGATGGAAGGGGATGGAGAGACGGGTGGAGGTAGAGATGGAAGGGGATGGAGAGACGGGTGGAGGTGGAGATGGAAGGAGATGGAGAGACAGGTGGAGGTGGAGATGGAGAGACAGGTGGAGGTGGAGATGGAAGGGGATGGAGAGACGGGTGGAGGTGGAGATGGAAGGGGATGGAGAGACAGGTGGAGGTAGAGATGGAAGGGGATGGAGAGATGGGTGGAGGTAGAGATGGAAGGGGATGGAGAGACGGGTGGAGGTAGAGATGGAAGGGGATGGAGAGACAGGTGGAGGTAGAGATGGAAGGGGATGGAGAGACGGGTGGAGGTAGAGATGGAAGGGGATGGAGAGACGGGTGGAGGTGGAGATGGAAGGAGATGGAGAGACAGGTGGAGGTGGAGATGGAGAGACAGGTGGAGGTGGAGATGGAAGGGGATGGAGAGACGGGTGGAGGTGGAGATGGAAGGGGATGGAGAGACAGGTGGAGGTGGAGATGGAAGGGGATGGAGAGACGGGTGGAGGTGGAGATGGAAGGGGATGGAGAGACAGGTGGAGGTGGAGATGGAAGGGGATGGAGAGACGGGTGGAGGTAGAGATGGAAGGGGATGGAGAGACGGGTGGAGGTGGAGATGGAAGGAGATGGAGAGACAGGTGGAGGTGGAGATGGAGAGACAGGTGGAGGTGGAGATGGAAGGGGATGGAGAGACAGGTGGAGGTGGAGATGGAAGGGGATGGAGAGACAGGTGGAGGTGGAGATGGAAGGGGATGGAGAGACGGGTGGAGGTGGAGATGGAAGGAGATGGAGAGACAGGTGAAGGTGGAGATGGAGAGACGGGTGGAGGTGGAGATGGAAGGGGATGGAGAGACAGGTGGAGGTGGAGATGGAAGGGGATGGAGAGACGGGTGGAGGTAGAGATGAAAGGGGATGGAGAGACGGGTGGAGGTGGAGATGGAAGGAGATGGAGAGACAGGTGGAGGTGGAGATGGAAGGAGATGGAGAGACAGGTGGAGGTGGAGATGGAAGGGGATGGAGAGACAGGTGGAGGTGGAGATGGAGAGATGGGTGGAGGTGGAGATGGAAGGAGATGGAGAGACAGGTGGAGGTGGAGATGGAAGGGGATGGAGAGACAGGTGGAGGTGGAGATGGAAGGAGATGGAGAGACAGGTGGAGGTGGAGATGGAAGGGGATGGAGAGACAGGTGGAGGTGGAGATGGAGAGATGGGTGGAGGTGGAGATGGAAGGAGATGGAGAGACAGGTGGAGGTGGAGATGGAAGGGGATGGAGAGACAGGTGGAGGTGGAGATGGAAGGAGATGGAGAGACAGGTGGAGGTGGAGATGGATTGACGGGTGGAGGTGGAGATGGAAGGGGATGGAGAGACAGGTGGAGGTGGAGATGGAAGGGGATGGAGAGACAGGTGGAGGTGGAGATGGAGAGACAGGTGGAGGTGGAGATGGAAGGGGATGGAGAGACGGGTGGAGGTAGAGATGGAAGGGGATGGAGAGACAGGTGGAGGTGGAGATGGAAGGGGATGGAGAGACAGGTGGAGGTGGAGATGGAGAGACAGGTGGAGGTGGAGATGGAAGGGGATGGAGAGACAGGTGGAGGTGGAGATGGAGAGACGGGTGGAGGTGGAGATGGAAAAAGATGGAGAGACAGGTGGAGATGGAGGTGGAGATGGAAGGGGATGGAGAGACAGGTGGAGGTAGAGATGGAGGTGGAGATGGGAGGGGATGGAGAGACAGGTGGAGGTAGAGATGGAAGGGGATGGAGAGACAGGTGGAGGTGGAGATGGAGAGACAGGTGGAGGTGGAGATGGAAGGAGATGGAGAGACGGGTGGAGATGGAGGTGGAGATGGAAGGGGATGGAGAGACAGGTGGAGGTGGAGATGGAAGGAGATGGAGAGACAGGTGGAGGTGGAGATGGAAGGGGATGGAGAGACAGGTGGAGGTGGAGACGGAGAGACGGGTGGAGGTAGAGATGGAAGGGGATGGAGAGACAGGTGGAGGTGGAGATGGAAGGGGATGGAGAGACAGGTGGAGGTGGAGATGGAGAGACGGGTGGAGGTGGAGATGGAAGGAGATGGAGAGACAGGTGGAGGTGGAGATGGAAGGAGATGGAGAGACAGGTGGAGGTGGAGATGGAAGGCGATGGAGAGACGGGTGGAGGTGGAGATGGAAGGAGATGGAGAGACAGGTGGAGGTGGAGATGGAGATGGAAGGGGATGGAGAGACAGGTGGAGGTGGAGATGGAAGGAGATGGAGAGACAGGTGGAGGTGGAGATGGAAGGGGATGGAGAGACAGGTGGAGGTGGAGATGGAAGGGGATGGAGAGACAGGTGGAGGTGGAGATGGAAGGGGATGGAGAGACAGGTGGAGGTGGAGATGGAAGGGGATGGAGAGACGGGTGGAGGTGGAGACGGAGAGATGGGTGGAGGTGGAGATGGAAGGGGATGGAGAGACAGGTGGAGGTGGAGATGGAAGGAGATGGAGAGACAGGTGGAGGTGGAGACTGAGAGATGGGTGGAGGTAGAGATGGAAGGGGATGGAGAGACAGGTGGAGGTGGAGATGGAAGGAGATGGAGAGACAGGTGGAGGTGGAGATGGAAGGAGATGGAGAGACAGATGGAGGTGGAGATGGAAGGGGATGGAGAGACAGGTGGAGGTGGAGATGGAAGGAGATGGAGAGACAGGTGGAGATGGAGATGGAAGGAGATGGAGAGACAGGTGGAGGTGGAGATGGAAGGAGATGGAGAGACAGATGGAGGTGGAGATGGAAGGGGATGGAGAGACAGGTGGAGGTGGAGATGGAAGGGGATGGAGAGACAGGTGGAGGTGGAGACGGAGAGATGGGTGGAGGTGGAGATGGAAGGGGATGAGAGACGGGTGGAGGTGGAGATGGAAGGGGATGAGAGACAGGTGGAGGTGGAGACGGAGAGACAGATGGAGGTGGAGATGGAAGGGGATGGAGAGACAGGTGGAGGTGGAGATGGAAGGAGATGGAGAGACAGGTGGAGGTGGAGATGGAAGGAGATGGAGAGACAGATGGAGGTGGAGAAAAAGAAGGAGATGGAGAGACAGATGGAGGTGGAGAAAAAGAAGGAGATGGAGAGACAGGTGGAGGTGGAGATGGAAGGGGATGGAGAGACAGATGGAGGTGGAGAAAAAGAAGGAGATGGAGAGACAGGTGGAGGTGGAGATGGAAGGGGATGGAGAGACAGGTGGAGGTGGAGATGGAAGGAGATGGAGAGACAGATGGAGGTGGAGAAAAAGAAGGAGAGATGGGAGGATATGGAAAAAAGGAGGACATGGTGATACATGAGGATGAAGGAGTCGAGTTGGGTAAGCAGGTGTTACCTTGCAGCCCGTTAGAATTGTTTCCGGAACAGTTGGGAGGAGGAGGAGGTGAAGCTGGTGGTCGGACGACAGGAGCAAAGGCGCTCTTCTGTTTGACGGCGGCGGAGAAGGAGAAAACGCCATGAGACGAGTTACAGTTGGACACGGCCATATTGGGACTGGAAGGGACAACTGGGACACAAACAGAATATAAGCAGAATAAACGTAAAGACACTTTATGCAAACACACTTTGCGGACACGGATGTGACATAAAAAGAAAAAAATAATTAATGTAAACATATGTGAAGTAAACAAAATGAATATAACTAGAATTAAAGTAAATAGAATTAACTTAAAAATAAACTAAATTAATCGAAATACAATTAGCGTGAACGGAACATTAACAGAATTAAAGTAAAAAGAATTAATGTAAACAAAAATAACGTTAACAGAATTAACATAAACACAAATAATAAAGAAATAAAAAGAATTAACGTGAACAGAATTAACGTAAACAGAAATACAGTAAATACAAATAACGCAAACAGAATTATTGTACACAGTTATAAACAGAATTACCGTAAACAGAAATAACGTAAACAGAAATAACGTACAGAAATAATGTGAACAGAATTAACATTGTAATAATGTAAACAGAAATAACGTAAACAGAAATAATGTACAGAAATAATGTGAACAGAATTAACATTGTAATAATGTAAACAGAAATAACGTAAACAGAAATAATGTACAGAAATAATGTGAACAGAATTAACATTGTAATAATGCAAACAGAAATAGCATTGAACTGAGTGTTTTTACCTTGATACTTACTGCCGTATGGCGAGTTTGCAGACGAGCCGTTCAGAAAACCCGGGGATGTTGCCACCCCAAGATTCGGCATGCCGGTGTTCCCGTAGCCGTTCATACTGTTGCTGACTGTGTTGCCATAGTTACTCTGTTGGGGAGTGGAACTTGGAACGTATCCCCGTGGCGACACGCTGCTTGTGTTTCGACTATAACCGACTGAAAAAGAAGGATATTGGAGTTGAAACAAGACCTGGACTTTCGCTCTGATCTGGCTTGTGGATCTGGACCTGGACCTGGACCTGGACCTGTGGTCTGATCCAGAAACCGGATCAGACCACAGGTCCCACTGTCTGATCTGGTTGCTGGCTCAGGACCTGGATCGGTGGTCTGATCCGGTTTCTGTGTGTTTTCTCGGCAGGACGCACCTTGCGTTGTCTCAGAGACGTTGACGGCCAGCTGTCCACTGAAGGAGTTGACTCCCATCATGCCGTGAGATGCGGTGTTGCCTAGCGACGGGATTTGGTTGTGGTTCCTTGGGACGTTGTAGAGGGCTTCGGCGATGTCTGCAGCTCGCTTCAAAATGATTTCCTACAGCAGAAAGAGACACCGGAATCACTCCAGCTCTGATTGAACAGGCGTCACATGGTGCAGCACCTGATCAGTAATCAATAAGAACTATCAATCAGAAATTTTGCTTCTGTTTAACTTATTCATGGCTTTGATGAGGCGACACAGACCTCCTACACCAGGACCTGGACCTTCACCACCTACACTGGGTCCAGACCAGGATCCGTACTGGGCTACAGCAGGTGATACCTGTGATGGCTGTGATTGGTTAACAGGAGCCGTTGTGACGCTGGTCTGATGGAGATCGCAGCCCACTTTAAGGCCTAGAATATACTTGCTTCTGGCAACGTGTCCACGTACATATCATGGCCTACGTTTGGCACGTAGGACATGCACGTTGACGTAAGGTAACAGGTCATGTGCCTGAGATGCAACATCGACTTGAATATTGAGCATAAACACGAGTTCGGAGGAACACTTGATGGATCTTGTTGGCAACTACCGACATTGTTAGAAATGCTCCTTCCCGTTGTACGCTGACAACCACTCACGGCTAACAGCAACAGAATGGTAAACTGTTGTTTACGGAAATGCAGATGATATAGTACATTATCGGATGATTAACATTGTCATTAGTTCAGAGTCTTGGTGCTGTTTACTGCCCCCTAGCGGTGACCTCCAGTATTAAACATGCTTGCCTTGTTTCCAGCAAGTATGAACAGATGTAGCGGAATGTTGCAAACACACCCAGCAAGTATATCCTAGTTCTTAACGGGAAAACAAACACTGCTGAAGTTGTAAAGTATCGTGCACACATGACAGTGTGACCAAACACACGTGTGCATAAAGACATGCAGGTGTGGGGAAGCAAGAACAGAAGCTGGAAACGAAGCTCAGTCCACCTGCAGTCACAACAGCTCTGTTGGGCGGAGAAGTCCCGCCTCTACGCACTCCGGAAGTCTGGTTCTTCCGATTTAAATGCCAAAGTGGCACGGAGCCCAATCCCAACGCTGCGATCCGTGTGGAGTGCCGAAAGCTGCTGCTGGATCCTTCATCCTAGTTCCTCCCAGAATTCATTTCACGCAACATGGCGGCGAATGACCAACAAAGTTACAAGCTTTGTTGCATCTAGTTTACCTGACTTCGGTGGAAGCAGGACAGTTGTGTGATATCTGTGGGAATGTAGGGGGTGAAGAAAAGCCTACCGGCCAGAAAATACCGGTTCTGTTTCAACAAAGAGGAAAGTTTAAAGAAATTAAAGAAAACTTCCGGCTCCAGTCAGGTCTAAGACGGTATTTATAACTGAGGAAATCCGGGAAGAACCGGACGACTTGATCATTAAGTTTTTGACAGTTGTCAAGCCTACAGTTGCCAGGCAACAGGGTGACGGAGCACAGTGGTCTTATTTCACCAACGGTAGGCAGCCATGCTAGCTAGAAGCAGGTTAGAAGTACATCTGACGTCTGCTGTGGAAGACATTTGTAAACCTGAATATCCCCACCCGCCTGCATGGCACTGATTTAACTCTTACTGTTCTCTAAAGAGGACATTCAGGGCTTTTAAATGTACCATATTTATGAGGGTGGGGCTTTGGGAACTTCCTGTTTCTCTTTACCACAAGCATGTTTTATGGAAAGGGACTTAATACTTTGCTTTCTTGCTAATTTAGACTTGAAATATGATTTTAACATTTTATAAAAATCCCTTAAGAACACATTAAACCAGTTAATCTAACTATATTTTACAATGAAAAGTTGAAGAAAAGTCTTTACATTTACAGTCATTTCCTCAGTTTGCTTCTGTATTTTTTCTGTTGAGAAGAGATTCAGAGAATTCAGCAAGAAACTGTGGAAGTCGGTGGTTTGATTTCTACATGCTGATTCTGAACCCCCTGTTGCCTTGCAGTGTGTCCATCTACCGGGGAGTAGAAGTCTAGTCACAGTACAGTAAAGTCCTGTTGGACTTGTGGTGTCAAACTGTTATTAAGAAGTACATTTACTATGGAGTCCTCTGGTCAGGAAGATCTGGAGGCGGAGATTCAGACACCTCTGAGGATAAAAACCCAGCAGAGGAGTCAGAACAGGCCGATGGTGGTATCCATTACTGGAGAGGGGGGGAGGTTATTTCCCTTCCTGACGCCATAAAGGGAAAGATTGCAGAGTCACTGGTTTGAGCGAGGAAGGAAAAGACGTCAAATTCTCTCATTTTTAAGCCTCATACAATGGATATGGAAATACATATGACTTTAAAATAACATTTAGAAAGTGAATTTAGAGTAATATGTGACCTTTAGGATTCAACCCCAACTGCCTGGTTGATCCGCCTGTTATTTAATACAATGAGAACATAACGCGAAAAAACGTATAATTCTTCACGTCACATCGATGACTCCATATATATATATATATATATATATATATATATATATATATATATATATATATATATATATATATATATATATATATATGAAAAAAATATATGCAGTGCAGAGAAGAAGACGATGGATTCATCCGATAACGACCAATGAGAACAACCCTGATCCTGTCACAGTGGACAGCTGGACCTGCTTCAGAGGAAAGACCAGGTGAGCTGCTTACCTGGTTGTTATGAGGCATCCCGTACAGCGCCTCCACCAGGTCTGCTGCTCGCTTCAACAGAACCTCCTGAAACAGAGGAAGAGGAAGAGGAGGAGGCAGAAGAGGAGGAAGAGGAGGCGTGAACCAGGGCGGCTTGTATATGGAAAATGTTTGTGTGTTTCGTCTGTGAGAAAAGGATCAATAAAGGTTTGGACGATCAGTCTGTATGGATACGTGATGGTAAACTGTCAACTCGGCCGATTTGTGATGAAGAACTCAGAAAGGGGCTTTTCATAAAGTTCTACCATCATGCATGTGCAGACTGAGGGGTTCTAGGCGTAATGATGTCCTGCAGAACAACGTTTCATTCAGTCTTTATCTTAATTAAACTCTCTCTCTCCGTCTTTACCTCTCTCTCTCTCTATTCGTTAATCTGCTGCTTTTCATTACAAACTTCTTCTTCTGAAGGCTTTTCAATTAACCCCACCCCCTCCATCCTCCTCCTCATCATCTACAATCTCTTCATCCACCCTTTACTTTCTTCCTTTCTTCTCTTTCTCTCCCAGCACCCTGGATCTTCTCTGGTTTTCATGATCTTGTCCTTTCAGTCACTGAGGAGGTCTTCGAATTATTCTTTCCAAGAACCCACAATGTCCCAGGTCAAGGTCAGGCACACCCCCACTGTCCCAGAACGAGGACACCCCCGAGGGAGCGCTCTCTAACACTCTGTCTGAAAAGACCCGTCCATCCACTCGAAGGTGGAGGTACACTACTCTCTCAAACCCTGATGTTCAGGCACCCTGTCTGGGGGCAATATGTACACCAATACCTGCTCGGTACCTCTCTCCAGGGGTAGCCCAGCATGAAAGAGGGTCCAGCCTTTTCAAGGCTACTGGTTCCACAGTCCAAGCCATGTGCTGAGGTGAGTCCAATCCAGCTGGAACCAGTTCAGGCTCCTTCTCCACCAGAAAGCAGATGTTCCACATCCCCATGGCTGGTTTCTGCAGCCTGGGAACAGACCATCTTCAGCTGCCGTCCAGCTGACCCCTACGGACCCTGCAGTGGGTGGTGAGTCCACTGGAGGGGGGCATTGTTACTCCTTCGGGTTGAGCCCGACCGGCCCCATGGCACCACCACCAGGCGAGTGCCTCCAGGCCCGGCTCCATTGTTTTATTCTTCCATTCTTTTCATCTGAATTATCGTGATAATGTTGTGTCTGACCTTCAGGTCTTTCGGACCTTCAGGTCTTTCGGACCTTCAGATCTTTCGGACCTTCAGATCTTTCGGACCTTCAGATCTTTCTGATCTTCAGGTCTTTCGGACCTTCAGATCTTTTGGGCCTTCAGGTCTTTCGGACCTTCAGATCTTTCTGATCTTCAGGTCTTTCGGACCTTCAGATCTTTCTGATCTTCAGGTCTTTCGGACCTTCAGATCTTTCGGACCTTCAGATCTTTCTGATCTTCAGGTCTTTCGGACCTTCAGATCTTTCGGACCTTCAGGTCTTTTGGACCTTCAGATCTTTCTGATCTTCAGGTCTTTCGGACCTTCAGATCTTTCGGACCTTCAGGTCTTTCGGACCTTCAGATCTTTCTGATCTTCAGGTCTTTCGGACCTTCAGGTCTTTCGGACCTTCAGGTCTTTTGGGCCTTCAGGTCTTTCAGACCTTCAGATCTTTCGGACCTTCATATCTTTCTGATCTTCAGGTCTTTCGGACCTTCAGGTCTTTCGGACCTTCATATCTTTCTGATCTTCAGGTCTTTCGGACCTTCAGATCTTTCTGATCTTCAGGTCTTTCGGACCTTCAGATCTTTCTGATCTTCAGGTCTTTCGGACCTTCAGATCTTTCGGACCTTCAGGTCTTTCGGACCTTCAGATCTTTCTGATCTTCAGGTCTTTCGGACCTTCAGGTCTTTCTGATCTTCAGGTCTTTCGGACCTTCAGATCTTTCTGATCTTCAGGTCTTTCGGACCTTCAGATCTTTCTGATCTTCAGGTCTTTCGGACCTTCAGATCTTTCTGATCTTCAGGTCTTTCGGACCTTCAGATCTTTCTGATCTTCAGGTCTTTCGGACCTTCAGGTCTTTCGGACCTTCATATCTTTCTGATCTTCAGGTCTTTCGGACCTTCAGGTCTTTCTGATCTTCAGGTCTTTCGGACCTTCATATCTTTCTGATCTTCAGGTCTTTCGGACCTTCAGATCTTTCTGATCTTCAGGTCTTTCGGACCTTCAGATCTGTCTGATCTTCAGGTCTTTCGGACCTTCAGGTCTTTCGGACCTTCATATCTTTCTGATCTTCAGGTCTTTCGGACCTTCAGATCTTTCTGATCTTCAGGTCTTTCGGACCTTCAGGTCTTTCGGACCTTCAGATCTTTCTGATCTTCAGGTCTTTCGGACCTTCAGGTCTTTCGGACCTTCATATCTTTCTGATCTTCAGGTCTTTCGGACCTTCAGATCTTTCTGATCTTCAGGTCTTTCGGACCTTCAGATCTTTCTGATCTTCAGGTCTTTCGGACCTTCAGATCTTTCTGATCTTCAGGTCTTTCGGACCTTCAGATCTTTCGGACCTTCAGGTCTTTTGGACCTTCAGATCTTTCGGACCTTCAGATCTTTCGGACTATCAGGTCTTTCTGAAGAAAGAAACTGGCAAGTTGTCCCTCAGCACAATGTCGTGGATTATTGAATCTATATTTTCATGAATAATAAATAATAGCGAACAGAAACATCTGTCATTAGTGAACATAAAGAGAGACGGTAAATATACAGGGGCCCCTGAGGGCCCATCCTATCTCCTCACCATGCTGTCTGATGTTTACTGGAATAATCTGATAATCAGGAATTAGATGAGGATCAGATCTGATCTTTCTTTTCTTCATCTTTCATCCCTCTTCCTTCCACTTTTACTTCTTTTCTACACGATTTTTCCATATTTCCATGTCCTGTCCATCTGTCTGTCCCCTTTCTTCAGTCCGTCCCATGTCCTGCCTTCCTGCTGTCCCACAGCGTTCCTCAGACTCGGACTGAACGTGATGGCTTAACTGGCAGAGAGAGTAGAGTAGCTCTCAGCCTCCCATCGCTTTTAATCTGCTCATTTATTCAGAGACATTCAAGTGTGTCGCGGCGTGCGAGGAGATTTATGCACTCGTTCACAGATGCACGTGCACACACACACACACACACACACACACACACACACACAAAGTGTTTGTAGTGACAAATGAAAGCCTGATTATTACAAGTGTTTCCTTGTTACGCCACCAGACGACAAGCACCTCTCTGTCTCCCACACACACACATTAACAAGGTTACCACGACGATAGCGCTGGAGGTGGCGATGTCATCGAGGAGGAAACCAATTATTCTTTCAAGCGAATGCACACACATGCACACACACTGATCCTGAGATTGTGTGTCGGCAGCAGGAAATTAAGTTTAATCGACACAACATGAAGAATTAAAACCATTAAAATTCCATCATTTAAGCTTCTGCTAATCTGGCGCCGTCTCCGTCCCGTCTCTTCTCCGAGATCTGTCCAGCCAGTAAAAGTCAGTCTTAGTCATGTCTCATCTCTTGGTCAGTTCTTTTCTTGCTTTCTTTTCCTTTCATTCTGTGATAACGTCAAGCTGTTGGCGCATAGAGAAATGCTGCCATAAAGCGAGCATGACCAGTAAAACATCAACCAACCGCAGCAGAAAAACACTGATGGACGAAAATGGAAACAGAAATAGTTTATAGAAATCAGATAAGACGTGCACTCATGGTGTGTGTGTGTGTGTGTGTCAATCTTCTTTCTTGCCACATGACTGCACTCACTGATTACCTGATTTGACTGTTTCAACCTCTCTGTTTGCCAATAGGCTTTACACACACACACACACACACACACACACACACACACACACACACGCACACTGAGCAAGTTGGATTCAATCATCTGATGTGTGTGTGTGTGCCTGCTTTAAATCTCTCCTGTTGATGTGTGTGACTGATATCTAACGATGATGAATGTGGACTCAGGTCATTTACATAGAAACAGCTCTGACCTGAACAGTCCTCACAACGGTGTTAAACCACACGGACACGGCCTCTGACCGCCTGCGCTGCCTTATCGGGTCGACTCCTCCGTCATCATTGGTCCATTTAATTCCAAATCTAAAGCAGGAAGTTAGACGGTGGTCCTTCTGTGTGGAATTCACATGTTCTTCCCGTGTCTGCGTGGTACTCTGCAGCGCAAAAAAACCCAAAAAGGCTCCACCCTCTACACAACTGACCAATCACAGGCTGACATGGAAGTTCTGACAACCGGTCCATGAACCCGGCCCGGTCCAGGGTGAAAACTGCTTTTATTGTAAGACTAGAAGACGGTCTACTTTGTCTCAGTCACACAGAATATTCCTGTCAAATCCCCAAAACCAACTGGTTCCATGAACCCAGGACTCCGTGAACCCAGGACTCTGTGAACCCAAGACTCTGTGAACCCAGGACTCTGTGAACCCAGGACTCTGTGAACCCAGGACTCTCTGAACCCAGGACTCTGTGAACCCAGGGCTCTGTGAACCCAGGGCTCTGTGAACCCAGGACTCTCTGAACCCAGGGCTCTGTGAACCCAGGGCTCTGTGAACCCAGGACTCTGTGAACCCAGGACTCTCTGAACCCAGGACTCTGTGAACCCAGGGCTCTGTGAACCCAGGGCTCTGTGAACCCAGGACTCCGTGAACCCAGGACCCCGTGAACCCAGGACTCCGTGAACCCAGGACTCCGTGAACCCAGGACTCTCTGAACCCAGGACTCCGTGAACCCAGGACTCTGTGAACCCAGGGCTCTGTGAACCCAAGACCCCGTGAACCCAGGACTCTGTGAACCCAGGACCCCGTGAACCCAGGACTCCGTGAACCCAGGACTCCGTGAACCCAGGACTCCGTGAACCCAGGACTCCATGAACCCAGGACTCCATGAACCCAGGACTCTGTGAACCCAGGACTCCGTGAACCCAGGACTTTGTGAACCCAGGACTCTGTGAACCCAGGACTACAGTCTGGAACTCTCACAGCAGTGATGATAAATATCTCAGGATGAAAACCGTTTCTGATGATAAACTCATATTTTCCACGTTGATGTTCATCGTTCTGTTTGGAACACTTTCCCTTCTTCGGACCGATCTCTGGACCACGTGTGGACCACGTTACTGAAGAACTGCAGGTCTGCTTCTTATTGTTATTTCTTCCCTGTGACACTCAGTTGTTGAGTTTTTGTTTCTGGTTGGAGGGAAAAACCGGTCCACGTCGGATCTGCAGTCCAGCTCAGACTTCTGTGGGACAGCATGTCCAGGATTACTTCCAGTTATTAAAGCTCCTGCGCTTCAGTCGCTCGGCTGCACGCTGAGCACGGCAGCGTGGGTAATTGAATAAAACCATTACAGATGAATTATTAAAGACGTGGTGGGATGTGGTTTTCATTATGGAGCTAACAGCATGTCAGCTCAGATCAGACAGAAAACACACTGCAGAGATCCTCTTTGAAGCGCTGCATGTCTGTAGACTCACACCTTCATTAAACCTCAGGCTGCTTTCACACACGTAGACCAAGCTCTTACATGCTCCACCAGACTCTGACCTGCAGACCTGATCCAGGTTCAGTCTGAACAGGAGAGCTAATCAGATTAGCTTCCTCCGTTTCATGTGAAAGGTGGCCTCTGGCGGCTGCTGCCTCCGCCTCCCGGGTCCTCTTTGGACGGGTTGTACTGGAAGACATTTCGCTGCTAAATGCAGGGAGTCATTAAGCATCTTTGGACAGAGTCCTGAGTCTAGCCGGACCTTTTGGTAAAGCATGGAGGAGGAACAACTTCAGTCAAACCCCAGCTTGTCTTTCAGCCTCTATCGCGCGGCTTTGTGTTGGTGACCCCTGATAACACCCTAATGACCATCCCCCGTGGAGAAGCCAGGTGCATCCAGACTTCAGCGTTGCCTCACTCTGCTCTGAGCTGTCTGCTCTTCTGGGAATCCAGTCTGCTGAATCACTACACCGTCTTTGTGTTGTGTATCTGTGTCCTACCTTCGGTAATCTCTCTGGGTCTCCGGGGTGACGAGGAATGACCTTCTGTAACCTCTGGAAGCCGTAATCAATGGTGGGCTCATTGAGCGCTGAGGAAGAAAAGGTAAAGTCAGTTTTTTATCATTTAGATCCTGTTTGCATCAGAATCTACATGTTCCTCCTGTAGAGGAAGACGATGGTCATTAGCGGGAGGACAGCTTCAGAGACGTCTTCCTTGACCACCGGATGGCGCTAGTGGTCAGACTGTCGAGTTTAACGTTTAAACGTCGTGTTTCAAGTTTTTTTTTTACCTTTTTACCTTTTTTACCGTTTCACCTTTTGTAAGTTATTTTACACAACTTGCTGTCAACTTTTTAAAGACTTTTTATTTCTTCAGGCGGATTTGGAGGCTCCACCCAGACTGGAGTATCCATGGCAACAAACAAATTATTTACCAACAGGACCATCTGATCCAACAGCTCCACCCATGCAGGGTACACCGGGACAGATACTCCTGGACCCTGACAGGTTACCAGGATCTGGATCAGGATCCTGATTAAACTCTCAGTAGAAGCTGAATTCAGCTGTTTTGAGAGAAATGGAGAAGCACAAAGCTCTAACAAGGACACAAAGAGAATACAGAGAACGCCGTATTGGATGTTTTACTGAAACACGGCTGCAGGACCAGATTCTGGACTCTTCTGGACTCTGATGTTCTGATGATCTGCAGACCGTGACATCAGTGAGCAGGAAGCCAAAGCAGAAGGTCCTGCGTTGGTTTTAACTCGGACACAGTAACAGTCTGCACACATCAGACAGTCAGCTGGGAGCTCCATACAGATTACCTCTAAAGAATCAAGATCCAGAAGTTCTGGTTCTGTTCTGGGGACAGAACTGGATCTGAGAGGCGACAGGCAGAATCCCAGCTGAATGTTTACCAGTCATGACAAAGTTCAGCTTGTAAACATGAGAACATGGCTGCAGGGTTCAATTCTGCGTTGAGATGAGTCCCGGAGGAGGGTCTGGACCAGAGTCCAGACCTGATGAAAGTCTGAACTCTAAAACCAGATGATTCTGCTCTGACATGAAGAACCTGATGAATCACTGGACGTGTGCGTGTTATTTCAGGGACATATTACATATTAATAAACATGCATCAGCCGTGCTAATCTTTGTTAGCATAGCAGCTAATTTGCATTTCTTGTCCCTTGTCAGGTCACAGATCGAACTACAACACGTATGTAACGGTATGGAGTAGAAAGGGCGACCAGTCGCAGTAAATATTGTATAAAGTGTTTGATTTAGTGTGTGTGTGGTGGATTTACTGCGAGCGTGCACGTGACGGTGACTTGTACACGTTGCTGCGACTCCATCGTCGGATCCATCAGACATCTTTTTATTTCCTCCTTCTCCTCCAACATCATTTACACTTTAAACTGGTGGGAAGGTGGTAAATCAGAGCGTCAGTGAACGCATCCAAGCACAACCACCAGCGAGTGTGTGCATGTGCACGGTGGCGTGCAAGAATCATAATCCCGTCTTGGTTCAGCTGCATTTAACAAGCTTTAGACGCCTCTCCGACACATCATCACAGCAACTGTGTGTGTGTGTGTGTGTGTGTGTGTGTGTTCAGTCCTTGAAGGCTGGCAGGGTGAAACCAGCAGCCGTTACATGTGTATGCCGTCCTGCAGATGTCTGTTATTTGCAGTCTGACCTTGTGTCCACTTTGACTCTCACCTGCATGTGTGTGGAATTCTGTAACACACAGACATTTACCTGCCTGCCTTTACCTTCATCCATCTATCATCCATCTATCCATCCATCCATCCACCCATCCACCCATCCATCCACCGACCCATCCATCTATCCATCCATCCATCCACCCATCCATCCATCCACCCATCCATCCATCCATCCACCCACCCGCCCATCAATCCATCCATCCATCCATCCATCCAACCATCCATCCATCCACCGACCCATCCATCTATCCATCCATCCATCCACCCATCCATCCATCCACCCATCCATCCATCCATCCACCCACCCGCCCATCAATCCACCCATCCACCCATCCATCCACCGACCCATCCATCTATCCATCCATCCATCCACCCATCCATCCATCCACCCATCCATCCATCCATCCACCCACCCGCCCATCAATCCATCCATCCATCCATCCATCCAACCATCCATCCAACCATCCATCCATCCATCCATCCATCCACCCATCCATCAATCCATCCATCCACCCTTCCATCTATCCATCCATCCATCCATCCATCCAACCATCCATCCATCCACCCACCCATCCATTCATCCATCCATCCACCCACCCATCCATCCACCCATCAAACCATCCATGCATCTAACCATCCACCCATCCATCCATCAATGCATCCATCCATCCATCCACCCATCCATGCATCCACCCATCCATCCATCCATCCATCCATCCATCCACCCACCCACCCATCCAATCACAATCCCTGACTGAGACGTCCAAAGAAACATCAGTGGTACGTTTCCTTTGGTTGGTAAACGTTAACCCAGCTTTCACTGGTTCTGCAGAGACCAGCTGGGACCAGTACAAATCTGAAAGGAATCTGATGGGACATCAGATTAGCAAACATATAGGATGTGATCAATAAGGTGTGAGGGTTAACTGCTGTTGGACTGATCCGGTGTCTCCATCAGCTAATAATAAAGATATATATATACATATATATATATATATATATATATATATATATATATATATATATATATATATATATATATATATATATATACCTATATATATATATATATATATATATATACATAGATATCTATATACCTATATATATATATATACCTATATATATATCCCTATATATAAATACACACACACATATATATATATATACATATATATATATATGTATGCATTGCAGCTTCCAGCAGAAACGTCCGAATATTTCGACAAGCAGAAACCTTTCAGCAGCTGATCTGGATAAACTGAAGGCGCTGGAAATGCTGCTGGAGTCCTGCAGGATATTTAATCATGTTTATATGTTGGTTTCTTAACAAAGGTGAGCTTGTCAGAAGGACCAGGGAGGGTCTGCAAAAGGGTTTTGTGCATACGTGTGCTGTGTGTACATATGTTAGTGTGAGAAGTCATTCAGCATCAGTCTAGTAAATTTCACCAGTAACTACATGGGTAACACGTCTACACTTATACAAGTGCAAACAGGACAGTTAAAAGAAAAATATAAATATATTGTAATGGCACATTTAGAGAAATTTATTTTATGGAATGCCCCTTGAGATGTACCATCGCGTTTTCGAGGGGGTCCAAAAACATAAAACAATCCATCATAATCAACAATTACAACATTTACAGACAGATACAAAAATCTGCCATTAATATTTGATTAATTACGATTGAAAACCAATCGACAACGGCCATAGTTCTTACCGGTTCACTCAGATCACATTAGCTTGTAGCAAAACCTCTCCAAAGTTGAGTTGAGTTGCGTTTGTTTGTTTGTTTGTAGTAAACAAACTGTGGTTATACAAAGTGCTCTGTGTTGTTACGAGCATGTTGGGAGCAGGGTGGAGGTAATGGTAAACCACCGAGCCATGACAGAAGGTCACATGACATACGAGTGTGTTCACAGGTCATTAACATGAAAGTCGTCTGACAGTTCAAGGGTTAATGGGATTTAAATGTGTGTAATTACTCTGACAAACACAAACATCTCCTACATTCACAGGACACAAATCTAAAGGGGGAGAGGGGGGCTAAAACATGGAAGAAAGAGATTATTTGGTAAATTTCAATAAACTGGTCTGAGGGGGTGGGGGTTGGGGGGGGGGGGGTGTATGCTGCTGCTTTCAATTCAGAAAAAGAAGAAAAAAATTTCTGACTAGAAAAAAATCTGGAAGAGGACAGTTAGTTACCCATGTAGACGTGTTACCCTTGTAGACTTATTACCCATGTAGACTTATTAACCATGTAGACTTATTACCCATGTAGACTTATTACCCATGTAGACTTATTACCCATGTAGACGTGTTACCCTTGTAGACATGTTACCCATGTAGACGTGTTACCCTTGTAGACATGTTACCCATGTAGACGTGTTACCCTTGTAGACATGTTACCCATGTAGACGTGTTACCCATGTAGACGTGTTACCCTTGTAGACTTATTACCCATGTAGACTTATTACCCATGTAGACGTGTTACCCTTGTAGACATGTTACCCATGTAGACGTGTTACCCTTGTAGACATGTTACCCATGTAGACGTGTTACCCTTGTAGACATGTTACCCATATAGACGTGTTACCCATGTAGACGTGTTACCCTTGTAGACATGTTACCCATGTAAAGTTGTTACCCATGTAAAGGTGTTACCCATGTATACGTGTTACCCTTGTAGACGTGTTACCCATGTAAAGTTGTTACCCATGTATACGTGTTACCCTTGTAGACTTATTACCCTTGTAGACTTATTACCCATGTAGACTTATTACCCATGTAGACTTATTAACCATGTAGACTTATTACCCATATAGACTTATTACCCATGTAGACGTGTTACCCATGTAGACGTGTTACCCATGTAGACGTGTTAACCATGTAGACTTATTACCCATATAGACTTATTACCCATGTAGACGTGTTACCCATGTAGACGTGTTACCCATGTAGACTTATTAACCATGTAGACTTATTACCCATGTAGATGTGTTACCCATGTAGACTTATTAACCATGTAGACTTATTACCCATGTAGACTTATTACCCATATAGACTTATTACCCATGTAGACGTGTTACCCATGTAGACTTATTAACCATGTAGACTTATTACCCATATAGACTTATTACCCATGTAGACGTGTTACCCATGTAGACGTGTTACCCATGTAGACTTATTACCCATGTAGACGTCTTACCCATGTAGATGTGTTACCCATGTAGACTTATTAACCATGTAGACTTATTAACCATGTAGACTTATTACCCATATAGACTTATTACCCATGTAGATGTGTTACCCATGTAGACGTGTTACCCATGTAGACGTGTTAACCATGTAGACTTATTACCCATATAGACTTATTACCCATGTAGACGTGTTACCCATGTAGACGTGTTACCCATGTAGACTTATTAACCATGTAGACTTATTACCCATGTAGATGTGTTACCCATGTAGACTTATTAGCCATGTAGACTTATTAACCATGTAGACTTATTAGCCATGTAGACTTATTAACCATGTAGACTTATTACCCATGTAGACGTATTACCCATGTAGACTTATTAACCATGTAGACTTATTACCCATGTAGACGTGTTACCCATGTAGACGTGTTGCCCATGTAGACATGTTACCCATGTAGACTTACTACCAATGTAGACGTGTTACCCATGTAGACTTACTACCAATGTACACCCAATACCTGTGTAGGCGTGTTACACGTGTAAATGTGTTACCTATGTGGACATGTTACCTGTGTAGACAAAGCGCCCTGGTGCTCCTTTACAGAACTGCTTGGACTTGTAGGACAACGTTACTTCCACCACGCCGGGAATGTGGCGGGGCGGAGTCTGGACACGGATGGCGTGAGGGGTGATCAACTACATGCAGAGACATGAGAGACATGGGAAACGTGTCAGGCGACTGTGACATCTAGTACTTGTAAGTATTCCATGTGTCGTACTTATGAATTATCTGTATTAGTCATAGTCACCTCGCTCCACACCAGCATGGTGCCAAAGACAACCTGCAGCCCATCGAAGAAGTTGTCCCCAATCAGGATGACGGTGGCTCCGCCCGTTGTCCAACCCTCGCTGGGACTGATGGCTTTTATACAGGGAGTGACTGCTGGACGAGAGACACACACACACACACACACAGTAAGAGAGAAACACCTGGACACAAAGCTTTGACCCAGGTAAGGGCTGATAGAGAGGTCATGCAAAACCTCAGAGTTACTGGGAAGGTCAACTTGAAGGTTCACAATGTTTCTGGGTATCTGGGAGTTTGTGGGACTGATGACGACTTGACTTCTGTCTCTGCAACACGATTCGAGTCTCAATCTTTCATTTTTATGTTTTCTTTCTGATCTGTCTGCTGGATGTGATTCCCTTCAGCCTTTATCCTAAAAAGCGCCACATGGTGGCGGCGAACCATAGCAGGTACCACCATATTTTCAATTTTTAAGACAAAACTACTATCAAAATAGCTTTTTCAGGAAGATTTCTTCACACTGCTGAGGAGTCTGCTCCTGGGTTTCTCTGTTTAATTTGGACTCCCGAAGGACTAAAGAAGGACTGCAAGAAGACTAAAACACGACAGAAGGACTGCAGGACTAAAGTACTGCAGGAAGACTACAGGACTACAGGAGGACAAGAGGAATAAAATACTGAAGGAGGACTACAGGGCTATGAGGTAGACTGGGGCATATGTGAGGTAGACTGGGACAAATGTGAGGTAGACTGGGACATATGTGAGGTGGACTGGACACATATTTGAGGTAGACTGGGACATATGTGAGGTAGATAGGGACATATATGAGGTAGACTGGGACATATGTGAGGTAGACTGGGGCATATTTGAGGTAGACTGGGACATATGTGAGGTAGATAGGGACATATATGAGGTAGACTGGGACATATGTGAGGTAGACTGGGGCATATTTGAGGTAGACTGGGGCATATTTGAGGTAGACTGGGACATATGTGAGGTAGACTGAGACATATGTGAGGTAGACTGGGCCATATGTAAGGTAGACTGGGACATATGTAAGGTAGATAGGGACATATATGAGGTAGACTGGGACATATGTGAGGTAGACTGGGGCATATGTGAGGTAGGCTGGGACATATATGAGGTAGACTGGGACATATGTGAGGTAGACTGGGACATATGTAAGGTAGATGGGGACATATATGAGGTAGACTGGGACATATGTGAGGTAGACTGGGACATATGTGAGGTAGACTGGGACATATGTGAGGTAGACTGGGGCATATTTGAGGTAGACCGGGACATATGTGAGGTAGACTGGGACATATGTGAGGTAGACTGAGACATATGGGAGGTAGACCGGGACATATGTGAGGTAGACTGGGCCATATGTGAGGTAGACTGGGACATATGTGAGGTAGACTGGGACATATGTGAGGTAGACTGGGACATATATGAGGTAGACTGGGACATATATGAGGTAGACTGGGACATATGTAAGGTAGATGGGGACATATATGAGGTAGACTGGGACATATGTGAGGTAGACTGGGACATATGTGAGGTAGACTGGGACATATGTGAGGTAGACTGGGGCATATTTGAGGTAGACCGGGACATATGTGAGGTAGACTGGGGCATATGTGAGGTAGACTGAGACATATGTGAGGTAGACTGGAACATATGTGAGGTAGACTGGGACATATGTGAAGTAGACTGGGACATATCTGAGATAGACTGGGACATATCTGAGATAGACTGGGACATATATGAGGTAGACTGGGACATATGTGAGGTAGACTGGGGCATATTTGAGGTAGACTGGGGCATATTTGAGGTAGACTGGGACATATGTGAGGTAGACTGAGACATATGTGAGGTAGACTGGGCCATATGTGAGGTAGATGGGACATATGTGAGGTAGACTGAGACATATGTGAGGTAGACCGGGCCATATGTGAGGTAGATGGGACATATGTGAGGTAGATGGGACATATGTGAGGTAGACTGGGACATATGTGAGGTAGACTGGGGCATATTTGAGGTAGACCGGGACATATGTGAGTTAGACTGGGGCATATTTGAGGTAGACTGGGGCATATTTGAGGTGGACTGGGATATATGTGAGGTAGACTGGAACATATGTGAGGTAGACTGGGACATATGTGAGGTAGACTGGGACATATCTGAGATAGACTGGGACATATGTAAGGTAGATAGGGACATATGTGAGGTAGACTGGGACATATGTGAGGTAGACTGAGACATATGTGAGGTAGACTGGGACATATGTGAGGTAGATGGGACATATTTGAGGTAGATAGGGACATATATGAGGTAGACTGGGACATATGTGAGGTAGACTGGGGCATATGTGAGGTAGGCTGGGACATATATGAGGTAGACTGGGACATATATGAGGTAGACTGGGACATACGTGAGGTAGACTGGGGCATACGTGAGGTAGACTGGGACATATGTGAGGTAGACTGAGACATATGTGAGGTAGACCGGGCCATATGTGAGGTAGATGGGACATATGTGAGGTAGATGGGACATATGTGAGGTAGATAGGGACATATATGAGGTAGACTGGGACATATGTGAGGTAGACTGGGGCATATGTGAGGTAGACTGGGACATATTTGAGGGAGACTGGGACATATTTGAAGTAGACCGGGACATATTTGAGGTAGACCGGGACATATGTGAGGTAGACTGGGGCATATTTGAGGTAGACCGGGACATATGTGAGGTAGACTGGGGCATATTTGAGGTAGACTGGGACATATGTGAGGTAGACTGGGACATATGTGAGGTAGACTGGGACATATGTGAGGTAGACTGGGACATATGTGAGGTAGACCGGGGCATATTTGAGGTAGACCGGGACATATGTGAGTTAGACTGGGGCATATTTGAGGTAGACTGGGGCATATTTGAGGTGGACTGGGATATATGTGAGGTAGACTGGAACATATGTGAGGTAGACTGGGACATATGTGAGGTAGACTGGGACATATCTGAGATAGACTGGGACATATGTAAGGTAGATAGGGACATATGTGAGGTAGACTGGGGCATATGTGAGGTAGACTGGGGCATATTTGAGGTAGACTGGGACATATGTGAGGTAGACTGAGACATATGTGAGGTAGACTGGGCCATATGTGAGGTAGATGGGACATATTTAAGGTAGATAGGGACATATATGAGGTAGACTGGGACATATGTGAGGTAGACTGGGGCATATGTGAGGTAGATTGGGGCATATTTGAGGTAGACTGGGGCATATTTGAGGTAGACTGGGACATATGTGAGGTAGACTGGGACATATGTGAGGTAGACTGGGACATATATGAGGTAGACTGGGACATATATGAGGTAGACTGAGACATATATGTGAGGTAGACTGGGACATATATGAGGTAGACTGGGACACGTGTGAGGTAGACTGGGACATATGTGAGGTAGACTGGGAGACATGTGAGGTAGACTGGGACATATGTGAGGTAGACTGGGACATATGTGAGGTAGACTGGGCCATATGTGAGGTAGACTGGGACATATCTGAGATAGACTGGGACATATGTAAGGTAGACTGGGACATATGTGAGGTAGACTGGGACACATGTGAGGTAGACTGGGACATATGTGAGGTAGACTGGGACATATATGAGGTAGACTGGGACACATGTGAGGTGGACTGGGACATATATGAGGTAGACTGGGACACATGTGAGGTAGACTGGGACATATGTGAGGTAGACTGGGACATATATGAGGTAGACTGAGACATATGTGAGGTAGACTGGGACATATGTGAGGTAGACTGGGACACATGTGAGGTAGACTGGGACATATATGAGGTAGACTGGGACATATATGAGGTAGACTGAGACATATGTGAGGTAGACTGGGACATATGTGAGGTAGACTGGGACATATGTGAGGTAGACTGGGACACATGTGAGGTAGACTGGGACATATGTGAGGTAGACTGGGACATATATGAGGTAGACTGAGACATATGTGAGGTAGACTGGGACATATGTGAGGTAGACTGGGACATATATGAGGTAGACTGAGACATATGTGAGGTAGACTGAGACATATGTGAGGTAGACTGGGACATATGTGAGGTAGACTGGGACACGTGAGGTAGATTGGGACATATGTGAGGTAGACTGGGACATATGTGAGGTAGACTGGGACACATCTGAGCTAAATATGAGACATAGTTTTGTCTCCTCACCTCTTTTATGAGTTCAGATCAACAGGTTTGGAACCATTGATCTACATAACAGCAAGGTCACATAAACACACACACTCTCACACACACACATAATTTAATTGGGTGGAGGCTTTTATCCTCTTTACTTCAGTGGCTTCGGCTCAGTAATGACTTCTTTTCCTTCTTGTACTTCTTCTTCCTCTTCTGCTTTCAAGTGCAGCTGCAGATTAATTATAAAGTGAAATGAAAGCAGAGCGTGTGTGAAGCAGTTAATCTCATCACTGATGACTTCAAATCACATTACTGCACCTGCATTCTATTCTATTTTATTCTATTCTATTCTATTCTATTCTATTCTATTCAGGAACAGAACCGGAACAGAACCCTTTGCTTACTCAGTCCCATTAGGATCTCAAGCTCTGGTTTTCCAGGTACACTGGAAATTGTAGCTGTTTCCTGCTCCAACAAACCTAATCCAGATTACTGGGTCGTTATGCAGATCTGGACGTGCTGGTTCAGGTAAACTGGACTGGGAAACACCAATGACCTCCAGGACGGCTGGAAGACCAGATTGTAACATTCTACATGCTCATGTAGAACTCCTGTTCCATTCTTTCCTCACCAGTGACTAAGATCCTGACATTCAAGAACTCCTCCGTTTGGAGCAGGACCTCATCCCAGGCCTTGAGAGGATGCTCCACCATTTCAAGGATGATGAGTGCCGGTTTAGAGGTGCTGAATCTCATCTCCGCCACTTCACACTCAGCTGTGTCTATCTCCATCTCTCCAGTGACAACCCCCAAACCAGCTCAGGCTTCTTCCCCACCGGAAAGGTGACGTTCCACGTCCCCACTTTCGGCTGCCAATCTAAACCAAACCAAACCAAACCAAACCAAACCAAACCAGTCTACACTAGTCTGCCTCTCCAAACCAATTTAATCTCATACAGGCCAGTCATTGTCAGTCCAAACCAGTCTACACAAACAGTCAAATCCAATCCAAACAAATATAAACCATTCTATACCAGTCCAAACCAGTTTTAACCTGTATGCTTTTCAGGAAAATGCTGACTCATTCTACCCCTTCTTGTGGCTTTTCATGGTTTTTTGGATCTTGGACTGCTCTGTGAATTGGATTTTTCATTCTGGACTTTGGAAGGATTCAGGAAAACTGGTCCTCTTGGACCTGCATGGGAGCCAATATCCCCGTTTACCACCCAGTCAGCATTACTAATCCACACAGCAGAGCCAGCTGCCAGAACCAGACGTTCCTTCCAGGTTGAGATAAGAAAGTTTTATCTGTCTGATCTTGAGGTTTCTCGTCTTTTTGTGGTTCCATCTGCTGAATCTTCACATTTCCAGACTTTTCCCAGTCTTCTCCTGGTCTTTGCCCAGTCATTTCCAGTATTTTCTTGGTTCTCTTTATCTGCTTTCTGATGTTTTTCTTGTTTCTGAGCATACTGACTCGGCTCTGGTGAAAACGGAAGAACTGCTGAAGGACTTTGTTTTAACTGAATCTGGAAACAGATGAGCACAGACGAATCACCCACGGGACTCTGCTGCTCTCTTGATGGGAGGGGTGGTTTCTATGGTTACTGTCTTTAATTAGGAGGGCAATTAAAGAGGTTGAACTGCACACGAAAAGACACACGGACACACACACACTGTCCTCTCTGGGGACTGGGAGGGTTCTGGTCTTCTTACCAACAATCCACTGGGCTGATTCTTCTACAAAGAGCAAATTACTGTCTTCTCTCTGCCGACAGAACAGAAGCTGAAACCACTACGGAACCCGGTTCAAGGTTTCATTCTGCTGATTGCTCCAGATGTTTAAACCCTGATTGATCCAGATGTGTAAACACTTATGGTCCAGATGTGTAAACCCTGATTAATCCAGATGTTTAAATCCTTATTGATCCAGATGTTTAAGCCTTGATTGATTCAGATGTTTAAACCCTGATTGGTCCAGATGTTTAAACACTGATTAGTCCAGATGTTTAAACCCTGATTGGTCCAAATGTGTAAGCCCTGATTGATCCAGATGTTTAAACCCTGATTGATCCAGATGTGTAAACCCAGATTGATCCAGATGTGTAAACCCCGATTGGTCCAGATGTTTAAACCCTGATTGGTCCAGATGTTTAAACCCTGATTGGTCCAGATGTTTAAACCCTGATTGGTCCAGATGTTTAAACACTGATTGGTCCAGATGTTTGAACACTGATTGGTCCAAATGTTTAAACCCTGATTGGTCCAGATGTTTAAACCCTAATTGGTCCAGATGTTTAAACCCTGATTGGTCCAGATGTTTAAACCCTGATTGGTCCAGATGTTTAAACCCCGATTGGTCCAGATGTGTAAACCCTGATTGGTCCAGATGTTTAAACCCTGATTGATCCAGATGTGTAAACCCAGATTGATCCAGATGTGTAAACCCCGATTGATCCAGATGTTTAAACCCTGATTGATCCAGATGTTTAAACCCTGATTGGTCCAGATGTTTGAACCCTGATTGGTCCAAATGTTTAAACCCTGATTGGTCCAGATGTTTAAACCCTGATTGATCCAGATGTGTAAACCCAGATTGATCCAGATGTGTAAACCCCGATTGATCCAGATGTTTAAACCCCGATTGGTCCAGATGTTTAAACCCTGATTGGTCCAGATGTGTAAACCCCGATTGATCCAGATGTTTAAACCCCGATTGGTCCAGATGTTTAAACCCAGATTGATCCAGATGTGTAAACCCCGATTGATCCAGATGTTTAAACCCCGATTGGTCCAGATGTTTAAACCCTGATTGGTCCAGATGTTTAAACACTGATTGGTCCAGATGTTTGAACACTGATTGGTCCAAATGTTTAAACCCTGATTGGTCCAGATGTTTAAACCCTAATTGGTCCAGATGTTTAAACCCTGATTGGTCCAGATGTTTAAACCCTGATTGGTCCAGATGTTTAAACCCTGATTGGTCCAGATGTTTAAACACTGATTGGTCCAGATGTGTAAACCCTGATTGGTCCAGATGTGTAAACCCCGATTGATCCAGATGTTTAAACACTGATTGTTCCAGATGTTTAAACAATGGTTACTTTTAATTGTTTAAAATTGAATCTCATTGGTCCGTGCATTCTCAATCATCTGAAGTTGGGTCGTGGATGTACTGGGTGCAGTTGGTACACCAAGTGACTCTCCTGAATAATCTGAAGATCAAAAGGTTCATTTAATCCTTCACAGGTGGTCTCAGTCTGACCAGAGTTTCCTCCCACTACAAGGTGCATGAAAATTTCCAAATATAGGCGACTTCAAAGCGTCCTGATCAGCAAACTCCATTCCAGAAGCAGCTCTGCTCCAAGCTACTTTTGGACACCTGAGCGTCTCACCTGGTTTCTGACTGAGCCCCGTCATCCATCAGTCTGTCCAGATCTCCTGCACACAGCCTCCTCTAACATCTGTCCATGCTTAACTCCACCAACCACCAGACCCACAGATACTAAAACTGCTCGGTGAGATCCAGTTTGGGAACCAGTGGTTGCCGTGGTGATTACCAGCATTCCAATCTGATTGGTTGAAAAAGCTAAAAGCTGAAGAACTATAAAAACATACCCTCAGATGGGTCCAGTCTCCGGGCTCGGCGGCCATGTTTGGAATTGTTGTGCACAAACATGTTGTCAGAAACAGCGAGAACATGGCCGTCTACATTGACTGTTGTAGATACAACCACCTGTAAACACAGAAAACTTTATTTATAGCCAGCAGGAAAACAGAACAAAGTGCAGAGAATGAAACCAAATTTGATCTCATAACCCCAATGAATCATGGGAAATCATGTCCTGCAGTCTGTCCTGAATGTTTTACCTGAAACCTCCTCATGTCTCGAGGGTTTCCTGCGTTCTTCAGACAGTTCTGGTTACACTTGAGAAAAAACTTCAAGAAGAACCTGGAAACACACAGATCGGTTGATAGAAGAATAAACATTCAGCAGTCTGACACACAGAAGTTCTAGCCTGCTTCAGTCCTTCTAATGTTTCAGCCAGAATATCGGGACTAAACCTGGCCTGGAAACGGTCCCTCAGAACCACATGGGTCCAGAGTCCAGAGACGTCCGACGGGACATTGTCAGAACGAATTAATAGAGATTGATCGATGTCATTATCAAAGCTGGAAGATCGAGTCACTCCTCACCATGACAGCACCAGTAGTTGTTACATGAATTCTTAGTCCACTATCCACCACCAGCATGGACGCCATTACACCCAGCAATCTGAATGGTCAACAGGTCGTGCTTTTGTACCTGTCGATTTCTTATCCAGAACATCACCTGCTCCGGAGGAGGGTAGCTGTTTAGCATCGTTACCATGATGATGGTTACCATGGTTAACATGGTCATCCTTATGATTACCATTATCATGATAATCATTATCAATATCATCATCATCAGCAGCATCATCATCATTACCATTGTCACGATTATCTTCATCATCATCATCATCACCATTGTCACGATTATCTTCATCATCATCACCATCATTACCATTATCACAATTATTATCATCATCTTTACCATAATTATCATCGCCATCATCATCATCATCATCTTTATTTTCATGATCATCATCATAATCCAACATTAACATCCCCATCATCATCATGTTCACCATCACCACTATCATCGTCATCATCTTTATCGTCATGCTTATCATCATCACCATCATCTTCATCACCGGACCAATGTAGTAATGTTCTTGGAGACAAACCGGGTTCTGAGGATACAGTTCTGGTTCTGTTCAGTCCACCTGATCAGCTGATCACACAGAGTGTAATCGCCATGGTAACTGCCCGTGTCAGTTGATCATCATCTTATCTTCCCACTGTCTCCTCAATCATCAAGGGTGTAAATCTGCTCCGGGACAGATTAAGCTTTCAGTTTGTTATGTGATGAAAACACACACACACACACACATGCACGCGCACATGCACTGATCCTGCTCATATTTACGAGCAGGAAGCAGATTTATCTCCTTGAACAGAGGAAGTCTGTCAGTGTTGGAGTTAATTTGCTCTATGAGGTAGAAAATGTGTTCACAGGGTGAGGACAAGTTACCGATGGCAACGCTACCTCTCTGTGTCAGTGTGTGTGTCTGAGTGTGTGTGTGATTTACATATCTGTTCTGTGTGTTAACATGATGCGAGTCATTTCCTCTCAGCTTCATCTTTACTTTAAGCAGCTTCTGCTTCCCTTCATCTGGCAGAAAACCTGGAACAGAACCAGAACCAGAACCAGACCTTTTCCTGAATTGGATGAGACCTGGACCAAAACCAGGACCAGACCAGACCAGACCAGAATTGGACCCGGTGTGTGAAGTGAGCAGGCATTTTATCTCCCTCCAGGATTGACATCGACCTCCATCTGAACCGGAACGGTCCACTTAGGAGCCTGAGACTAAAACCAAGGTCAAACATCCAGTCCCAGACTTCCTAACAGAACTGGACCCACTCTGACAAATCAAACCTGTTTTAACTGGTTTAACTGGTCAGAGAAGCAGCATGGATACATCACACAGAGCGTGAACCTGAGACAACGGCATCTGTAAAACATGTCCTGGCCAACATCATGCACGCTGAGCACATCTGCTGTTACTTTCTGACTCTGGAACTGTCAGTCTGCAGTTAATAAAACTGAATTCATCAGTTGATTAATGAATCTCTCAGACATTCAGGTCCTGGTCCTGACTGAGACATGGATCCAGTAGCTACTCCAGCTGTTTGCTCAATCCCCTCGCTCTGCTGGACAAGGAGGTGGAACGCCATTCTTCTGAGAGTAAAGAGTGGAACTTTACTGCTGTCCCATGGCTAACTGTGCCTCACTAAGCATCACGCAGTGAAGGTGTCTACACCCAACACTGCTTACATTCTGGCCCCCATGAGGCAATATAAACAACTTTATCTCTGAACTATGTTCCACCCGATTCCACATTCTCCACTTGTTCCACAAGTTCTAGAAGTCCACACATGTTCCACCTGTTCCTGTACGATGCAGCAGGTGTTGCGTGTCTCCTCCTGTCTGATGACTACAGCAGTTGTCCTGTTATACATTGGTTCTGTTCTGTCAGTCATGAACACGACGAGTCTGACTGAGCTTGTTTACAAACCAACACCAAGCATTTCTGGAAAATCAGATTACTTAAGTCTTTGTAAACCCAGCATAATCTGATTATGTGAAATCAGATCAATAGTCCAGATTTACCACAGTACTCCGATGTATTCCTGTATGGAGACACCTACATTACCAGCTAATACTAAGACATCACGCTCCCACATTAGCAACTAATGCTAGGATAGCTTTCTCCCACATTAGCAGCTAATGCTAGGATAGCTTTCTCCCACATTAGCAGCTAATGCTAGGATAGCTTTCTCCCACATTAGCAGCTAATGCTAGGATAGCTTTCTCCCACATTAGCAGCTAATGCTAGGATAGCTTTCTCCCACATTAGCAGCTAATGCTAGGATAGCTTTCTCCCACATTAGCAGTAACGTAAAGACCACAGCTTTCCACTGTTATCCCCGATACCAGCCTCCTGTTTAAGAACTGCTGACCAAGAAAGCAGAAAACAATCCAGTTCATCGACTGGACCGGACTACAAATGTCTCGTTAACAGGTAAACAATGAAGGAACAAAGATTTCTGATGTCTGGCTTTTCTTACCAGTGGATGAAAAAAACTGAGGAACTGCACACATCCAGAGATGTCGTGGTAATAAATGATCACATACCTGTGTAGTATGTCCAGTAAAAGCAGGAGGACCTAATGTCCGTTTGCTTGGACTTACTGGGAACCAACAACCGGACCTGGAACCAGCTGAAATCCTGAACCGGATCAGCGGTCAGATTTGTGTTTTTCACACTCTATGGCAGCCAGAAAGGGTCAAACAGGAATATTCAGAGTCTGACATTTCACCACTAAACAACTTAATGTCAGCTGTCAATCACTGCTGACACACACACATAGAAGCACTTTCACACACACATACACCTGCATACACACACACACACACACACACACACACACAAACACACACACACACACACACAGGTCTTCAGGTTTAAAGACTCTGGTCTGGGGTTTCCTGAAAAAGAGGAGGAGGAGGAGGAGGAGGAAGGTACAGGAGATAATTAAATTAGATAATGAGAAGTCCATCATCTCCCTCTTCACAGTAAATGAAACCAGACATCTCCTCCTCCTCTTCCTCCTCCTCCTCCCCCTCCTATTTTTCCTGCTGCTCCTCCCCCTCCTCCATTTCTTTCTCCTTCTCCTCTTCTGCTCTTCATCACAGTGAGGAGATCCACTCTACTCTTCATCATTTACAACCTAACTCCTCGTACTCACATCAGATTCTTCCACAGCTGCAAACCCACTCAGACGTCCCACTGAGACGTCCCCCTCAGACGTCCCCCTCAGACGTCCCCCTCAGACGTCCCCCTGAGACGTCCCCCTCAGACGTCCCCCTCAGACGTCCCACTGAGACGTCCCCCTCAGACGTCCCCCTCAGACGTCCCACTCAGACGTCCCACTGAGACGTCCCCCTCAGACGTCCCACTCAGACGTCCCACTCAGACGTCCCCCTCAGACGTCCCACTGAGACGTCCCACTCAGACGTCCCCCTCAGACGTCCCACTGAGACGTCCCACTCAGACGTCCCCCTCAGACGTCCCACTGAGACGTCCCACTCAGACGTCCCCCTCAGACGTCCCACTCAGACGTCCCACTGAGACGTCCCACTCAGACGTCCCCCTCAGACGTCCCCCTCAGACGTCCCACTGAGACGTCCCACTCAGACGTCCCCCTCAGACGTCCCACTCAGACGTCCCACTCAGACGTCCCCCTCAGACGTCCCACTGAGACGTCCCACTCAGACGTCCCACTCAGACGTCCCCCTCAGACGTCCCACTCAGACGTCCCACTGAGACGTCCCACTCAGACGTCCCACTGAGACGTCCCCCTCAGACGTCCCACTGAGACGTCCCCCTCAGACGTCCCACTGAGACGTCCCCCTCAGACGTCCCCCTCAGACGTCCCACTGAGACGTCCCACTCAGACGTCCCACTCAGACGTCCCACTCAGACATCCCCCTCAGACGTCCCACTGAGACGTCCCACTCAGACGTCCCACTCAGACGTCCCACTGAGACGTCCCCCTCAGACGTCCCACTCAGACGTCCCCCTCAGACGTCCCCCTCAGACGTCCCACTGAGACGTCCCCCTCAGACGTCCCACTGAGACGTCCCACTCAGACGTCCCACTCAGACGTCCCCCTCAGACGTCCCACTGAGACGTCCCACTCAGACGTCCCACTGAGACGTCCCACTCAGACGTCCCCCTCAGACGTCCCACTCAGACGTCCCCCTCAGATGTCCCACTGAGACGTCCCACTCAGACGTCCCCCTCACCACTGAGACGTCCCACTCAGACGTCCCCCTCACCACTGAGACGTCCCACTCAGATGTCCCACTCAGACGCCCACTCAGATGTCCCACTGAGACGTCCCACTCAGACGCCCACTCAGATGTCCCACTGAGACGTCCCACTCAGATGTCCCCCTCACCACTGAGACGTCCCACTCAGATGTCCCACTCAGACGCCCACTCAGATGTCCCACTGAGACGTCCCACTCAGACGCCCACTCAGATGTCCCACTGAGACGTCCCACTCAGATGTCCCCCTCACCACTGAGACGTCCCACTCAGATGTCCCACTCAGACGCCCACTCAGATGTCCCACTGAGACGTCCCACTCAGACGCCCACTCAGACGTCCCACTCAGACGCCCACTCAGATGTCCCACTGAGACGTCCCACTCAGACGCCCACTCAGACGTCCCACTCAGACGCCCACTCAGATGTCCCACTGAGACGTCCCACTCAGACGTCCCACTCAGACGTTCTGTAGATGAAAGTGGAACCAGTGTTCTGTGGTGTGGAACCAGTGTTCTGTGGTCAGGAACCAGTTTGTTGCAGCAGGAAGCTCTGCTGGAACGTCTCTCTAGTTTCTGTCCATGAATCCCTTCTGGTCCCTGAAAACCAGCATTCTGGTCCAGATGAGATGTTCGGGTCTGACCAGGACAAGCTGTGTGATGAAATACAAGATGTGTGGGGAAAAAAAGCGTATTTCTTTCTAAACTGTTAATCAATAGTGATGTGTTGCTACCGGCAACACTTACTGACAATCAATATGTGTTCACACAGAGGAAGAGACTCCTTTTAAAAACCAATTAGAGAAAGGAGATTCCCTCCTGCTGCTTTCTGTCTTCTGGGTCATGACAGACAAGAAGACAGAGGAGGAGGAGCGGGACAGAGAGAGGGAAGAGAAAGAGGAGGAGGAGGAGAGAGAGAGGGAAGAGAAAGAGGAGGAGGAGCGGGACAGAGAGAGGGAAGAGAAAGAGGAGGAGGAGGAGGAGAGAGAGAGGGAAGAGAAAGAGGAGGAGGAGGAGAGAGAGAGGGAAGAGAAAGAGGAGGAGGAGGACAGAGAGAGGGAAGAGAAAGAGGAGGAGGAGGACAGAGAGAGGGAAGAGAAAGAGGAGGAGGAGGACAGAGAGAGGGAAGAGAAAGAGGAGGAGGACAGAGAGAGGGAAGAAAAAGAGGAGGAGGAGGACAGAGAGAGGGAAGAGAAAGAGGAGGAGGAGGAGAGAGAGAGGGAAGAGAAAGAGGAGGAGGAGGACAGAGAGAGGGAAGAGAAAGAGGAGGAGGAGGACAGAGAGAGGGAAGAGAAAGAGGAGGAGGAGGAGAGAGAGAGGGAAGAGAAAGAGGAGGAGGAGGACAGAGAGAGGGAAGAGAAAGAGGAGGAGGAGGACAGAGAGAGGGAAGAGAAAGAGGAGGAGGAGGACAGAGAGAGGGAAGAGAAAGAGGAGGAGGAGGACAGAGAGAGGGAAGAGAAAGAGGAGGAGGAGGACAGAGAGAGGGAAGAGAAAGAGGAGGAGGAGGACAGAGAGAGGGAAGAGAAAGAGGAGGAGGAGGAGAGAGAGAGGGAAGAGAAAGAGGAGGAGGAGGACAGAGAGAGGGAAGAGAAAGAGGAGGAGGAGGACAGAGAGAGGGAAGAGAAAGAGGAGGAGGAGGACAGAGAGAGGGAAGAGAAAGAGGAGGAGGAGGACAGAGAGAGGGAAGAGAAAGAGGAGGAGGAGGACAGAGAGAGGGAAGAGAAAGAGGAGGAGGAGGAGAGAGAGAGGGAAGAGAAAGAGGAGGAGGAGGACAGAGAGAGGGAAGAGAAAGAGGAGGAGGAGGACAGAGAGAGGGAAGAGAAAGAGGAGGAGGAGGAGAGAGAGAGGGAAGAGAAAGAGGAGGAGGAGGACAGAGAGAGGGAAGAGAAAGAGGAGGAGGACAGAGAGAGGGAAGAAAAAGAGGAGGAGGAGGACAGAGAGAGGGAAGAGAAAGAGGAGGAGGAGGAGAGAGAGAGGGAAGAGAAAGAGGAGGAGGAGGACAGAGAGAGGGAAGAGAAAGAGGAGGAGGAGGAGAGAGAGAGGGAAGAAAAAGAGGAGGAGGAGGACAGAGAGAGGGAAGAAAAAGAGGAGGAGGAGGACAGAGAGAGGGAAGAGAAAGAGGAGGAGGAGGACAGAGAGAGGGAAGAAAAAGAGGAGGAGGAGGACAGAGAGAGGGAAGAGAAAGAGGAGGAGGAGGACAGAGAGAGGGAAGAGAAAGAGGAGGAGGAGGAGAGAGAGAGGGAAGAGAAAGAGGAGGAGGAGGAGAGAGAGAGGGAAGAGAAAGAGGAGGAGGAGGACAGAGAGAGGGAAGAGAAAGAGGAGGAGGAGGACAGAGAGAGGGAAGAGAAAGAGGAGGAGGAGGAGAGAGAGAGGGAAGAGAAAGAGGAGGAGGAGGAAGAGGAGCGGGAGAGAGAGACAGGAGGAAGGGCACGAGGAGGAAGAGATGGAGGAGGAAGAGGGAGAGAATTAGGAGGGAGAGGAGAAAGATGAGAAGGAGGAACAGGAGTAATAGGAGGAAGAGGTGAAGGAGGACAAGCAGAAAAATAAGGTGAAGAGGAAGAGGAGGACAAGAGGATGAAGGAAGATGATGATGAGACAGAGGAGGAAGAGGGGGAACAGGAAGAAGAGAAGGAAGAGATGGACGAAGAGGAGGTGGAGAAGGAGGAGAAAGAGAAGAAAGATGAGAAGGAGGAACAGGAGGAACAGGAGGAATAGGAGGAAGAGGTGAAGGAGGACAAGCAGAAAAATAAGACGAAGAGGAGGAAGCAGGAACCATCATCAGACCTCTGATGTCTAATGGCAACATGTTACCCTACACACACGTACACTTTCTTCTTCTCTGGATTTTCTGCTCCTCAATCAAAACTTTAATTTCAGATTTCATGATGTCTGAACCGTTAACCACAAATGATTTTTCATGAATTACTTCTGATCAGAAAGCGTTTTGAAGCTGATCAGATGATTGATCAGTGTTGCTGTGGTTTCTGCTCTCAGCTTGTTGGCATCGTGTTGCCTCCTCTGTTCAGCAGCAGACGCCATGTTCAGGGTCACACTCTTCACGTTGTGACTCTTCCCAGGAAGAAAATATTCAGCTACACTTCATCTCTCCATTGACTCCCATGCATTCATACATTTAACATTTAGCTGGCCGGGGCCCTCTGGGGGCCGTTACATTATTCTGCTGTCAGTCACCCTGAAACACGGCCAGTAATGAGATTCCATCCAAAACCGACCGGCGGCATGAGAGGGAAATCACACCTACGCCCGCTAGATGATTGACAGCACGTCGCCCTCCCATAATCCCACGCTGCAGACACCAGAGACCCTAGCCAGCAGGAGATTGTACCCCGCCAAAAAAAAAAATCTCACATCAGGTTTTCAGAGTCGGGGTGTAAAAAGACGAGAGCTGGTCCCATCATCATCGTCATCATCAGCTACAAACAGGCTGATGGAAAAATCTAACGTGAGCCGAGAGCTTTTTATGAGGATTTAAGGACAGAGAAGACGTTAAACTGACTGAAGTTAAAACATTCTCACAGCTTTCAGAGAGAGGATCATCCCCTCATCGCTGAGAACAAAGAGCCTGGCACATGACAACCAGGAGCTTCAACCAGCGGAGCAAAGCGTCGTAAGGGTATGCAGCAAAAGATAAAGTCCCAGCATTCCCGCTGCTTTACAATAAAAACAACAGTCACTGGACATGCAGCAACCAACCAGGTCTCAACTCCCGCAGGTAATCATCACAAACTAGCTACAACTCATCAACATCTACAACAACCACCAACGGCTAAACGAGGAACCAGTAGCTACAACAGTCACCAACAGCTAAAACAGTCACCAACAGCTACAACAGTCACCAACAGCTACAACAGTTACCAACAGCTAAAACAGTCACCAACAACTACAACAGTCACCAACAGCTACAACAGTTACCAAAAGCTAAAACAGTCACCAACAACTACAACAGTCATCAACATCTACAACAGTCACCAACAGCTAAAACAGTCACCAACAGCTACAACAGTTACCAACAGCTAAAACAGTCACCAACAACTACAACAGTCATCAACATCTACAACAGTCACCAACAGCTAAAACAGTCACCAACAGCTAAAACAGTCACCAACAGCTACAACAGTCACCAACAGCTACAACAGTTACCAACAGCTACAACAGTCACCAACAGCTACAACAGTCACCAACAACTACAACAGTCACCAACATCTACAACAGTCATCAACAACTACAACAGTCACCAACAGCTACAACAGTCACCAACAGCTACAACAGTCATAAACAGCTACAACAGTCATCAACAACTACAACAGTCACCAACAGCTACAACAGTCACCAAAAGCTAAAACAGTCGCCAACAGCTACAACAGTTACCAACAGCTAAAACAGTCACCAACAGCTAAAACAGTCACCAACAACTACAACAGTCACCAACATCTACAACAGTCACCAACAGCTAAAACAGTCACCAACAGCTAAAACAGTCACCAAAAGCTAAAACAGTCACCAACAGCTACAACAGATACCAACAGCTACAACAGTCACCAACAGCTAAAACAGTCACCAACAGCTACAACAGTTACCAACAACTACAACAGTCACCAACATCTACAACAGTCACCAACAGCTAAAACAGTCACCAAAAGCTAAAACAGTCACCAACAGCTACAACAGTCACCAACAGCTACAACAGTTACCAACAGCTACAACAGTCACCAACAGCTACAACAGTCACCAACAACTACAACAGTCATCAACATCTACAACAGTCACCAACAGCTACAACAGTTACCAACAGCTAAAACAGTCACCAACAACTACAACAGTCACCAACAGCTACAACAGTCATCAACAGCTACAACAGTCATCAACAACTACAACAGTTACCAACAGCTACAACAGTCACCAAAAGCTAATACAGTCACCAACAGCTACAACAGTTACCAACAGCTAAAACAGTCACCAACAGCTACAACAGTCATCAACAGCTACAACAGTTACCAACAGCTACAACAGTCATCAACAGCTACAACAGTCATCAACAGCTAAAACAGTCACCAAAAGCTAAAACAGTCACCAACAGCTACAACAGTTACCAACAGCTACAACAGTCACCAACAGCTACAACAGTCACCAACAGCTACAACAGTCACCAACAGCTACAACAGTCATAAACAGCTAAAACAGTCACCAACAGCTAAAACAGTCACCAAAAGCTAAAACAGTCACCAACAGCTACAACAGTCACCAACAGCTACAACAGTCACCAACAGCTACAACAGTTACCAACAGCTACAACAGTCACCAACAGCTACAACAGTCACCAACAACTACAACAGTCATCAACATCTACAACAGTCACCAACAGCTACAACAGTTACCAACAGCTAAAACAGTCACCAACAACTACAACAGTCACCAACAGCTACAACAGTCATCAACAGCTACAACAGTCATCAACAACTACAACAGTTACCAACAGCTACAACAGTCACCAAAAGCTAATACAGTCACCAACAGCTACAACAGTTACCAAAAGCTAAAACAGTCACCAACAGCTACAACAGTCATCAACAGCTACAACAGTTACCAACAGCTACAACAGTCACCAACAGCTACAACAGTCATCAACATCTACAACAGTCACCAACAGCTACAACAGTCACCAACAGCTACAACAGTCACCAACAGCTACAACAACCACCAACAGCTACAACAGTCACCAACAACTACAACAGTCACCAACAGCTACAACAATCACCAACAGCTACAACAGTCACCAGTAGCTACAACAGTCACCAACAGCTACAACAGTTACCAACAGCTAAAACAGTCACCAACAGCTACAACAGCTAAAACAGTCACCAACAGATACAACAGTCATCAACAGCTACAACAGTCACCAACAGCTACAACAGTCATCAACAGCTACAACAGTCACCAATAGCTACAACAGTCACCAACAGCTACAACAGTCACCAACAGCTACAACAGTCATCAACAGCTACAACAGTCACCAACAGCTACAACAGTTACCAACAGCTAAAACAGGAACCAGTAGCTACAACACTCACCAACAGCTAAAACAGTTACCAACAGCTAAAACAGGAACCAGTAGCTACAGCAGTCACCAACAGCTACAACAGTCATCAGTAGCAACAGCAGTCACCAACAGCTACAACAGTCACCAACAGCTACAACAGTCACCAACAGCTACAACAGTCACCAACAGCTACAACAGTCATAAACAGCTACAACAGTCATCAACATCTACAACAGTCACCAACAGCTACAACAGTCACCAACAGCTACAACAGTCACCAACAGCTACAACAGTCATCAACAGCTACAACAGTCACCAACAGCTACAACAGTCACCAACAGCTACAACAGTCATAAACAGCTACAACAGTCACCAGTAGCTACAACAGTCACCAACATCTACAACAGTCATAAAAAGCTACAACAGTCACCAACAGCTACAACAGTCATAAACAGCTACAACAGTCATCAACAGCTACAACAGTCACCAACAGCTACAACAGTTACCAACAGCTAAAACAGGAACCAGTAGCTACAACAGTCACCAACAGCTACAACAGTCACCAACAGCTACAACAGTCATAAACAGCTACAACAGTCACCAACAGCTACAACAGTCACCAACATCTACAACAGTCATCAACAACTACAACAGTCACCAACAGCTACAACAGTCACCAACAGCTACAACAGTCATAAACAGCTACAACAGTCATCAACAACTACAACAGTCACCAACAGCTACAACAGTCACCAACAGCTACAACAGTCACCAACAACTACAACAGTCACCAACAACTACAACAACCACCAACAGCTAAAACAGGAACCAGTAGCTACAACAGTCACCAACAGCTACAACAGTCACCAACAGCTACAACAGTTACCAACAGCTAAAACAGGAACCAGTAGCTACAGCAGTCACCAACAGCTACAACAGTCATCAGTAGCAACAGCAGTCACCAACAGCTACAACAGTCACCAACAGCTACAACAGTCACCAGTAGCTACAACAGTCACCAACAGCTACAACAGTTACCAACAGCTGAAACAGTCACCAACAGCTACAACAGTCACCAACAGCTAAAACAGTCACCAACAGCTACAACAGTCATCAACAGCTACAACAGTCTTCAACAGCTACAACAGTCTTCAACAGCTACAACAGTCATCAACATCTACAACAGTCACCAACAGCTACAACAGTCACCAACAGCTACAACAATCACCAACAACTACAACAGTCACCAACAGCTACAACAACCACCAACAGCTAAAACAGGAACCAGTAGCTACAACAGTCACCAACAGCTACAACAGTCACCAACAACTACAACAGTCACCAACAGCTACAACAATCATCAACAGCTACAACAGTCACCAGTAGCTACAACAGTCACCAACAGCTACAACAATCATCAACAGCTACAACAGTCACCAGTAGCTACAACAGTCACCAACAGCTACAACAGTCACCAACAGCTACAACAGTCACCAACAGCTACAACAGTCACCAACAGCTACAACAGTCATAAACAGCTACAACAGTCACCAACAGCTACAACAGTCATAAACATCTACAACAGTCACCAACAGCTACAACAGTCACCAACAGCTACAACAATCATCAACATCTACAACAATCATCAACAACTACAACAGTCACCAACAGCTACAACAATCATCAACATCGACACAAGTCACCAACATCTACAACAATCATCAACAACTACAACAGTCACCAACAGCTACACCAGTCATCAACATCTACAACAGTCACCAACAGCTACAACAGTCATCAACATCTACAACAGTCACCAACAGCTACAACAATCATCAACATCTACAACAGTCACCAACAGCTACAACAGTCACCAACAGCTACAACAATCATCAACATCTACAACAGTCACCAACAGCTACAACAGTCACCAACAGCTACAACAGTCACCAGTAGCCTCAACAGTTACCAACAGCTACAACAGTCACCAACAGCTACAACAGTCATCAACAACTACAACAGTCACCAACAGCTACAACAGTCACCAACAGCTACAACAGTCACCAGTAGCCTCAACAGTCACCAACAGCTACAACAGTCACCAACAGCTACAACAGTCACCAACAGCCACAACAGTCACCAACAGCTACAACAGTCACCAGTAGCCTCAACAGTCACCAGTAGCCTCAACAGTCACCAACAGCTACAACAGTCACCAACATCTACAACAGTCACCAGTAGCCTCAACAGTCACCAACAGCTACAACAGTCACCAACAGCTACAACAGTCACCAGTAGCCTCAACAGTCACCAACAGCTACAACAGTCACCAGTAGCCTCAACAGTCACCAACAGCTACAACAGTCACCAACAGCTACAACAGTCACCAGTAGCCTCAACAGTTACCAACAGCTACAACAGTCATCAACAGCTACAACAGTCATCCACATCTACAACAGTCACCAACAGCTACAACAGTCACCAACAGCTACAACAGTCATAAACAGCTACAACAGTCACCAACAGCTACAACAGTCATAAACAGCTACAACAGTCACCAACAGCTACAACAGTCACCAACAGCTACAACAGTCACAAACAGCTACAACAGTCATAAACAGCTACAACAGTCACCAACAGCTACAACAGTCACCAACATCTACAACAGTCATCAACAACTACAACAGTCACCAACAGCTACAACAGTCACCAACAGCTACAACAGTCATAAACAGCTACAACAGTCATCAACAACTACAACAGTCACCAACAGCTACAACAGTCACCAACAGCTACAACAGTCACCAACAGCTACAACAGTCATAAACAGCTACAACAGTCACCAACAACTACAACAGTCATCAACAACTACAACAGTCACCAACAGCTACAACAGTCATCAACAACTACAACAGTCACCAACAGCTACAACAGTCACCAACAGCTACAACAGTCATAAACAGCTACAACAGTCACCAACATCTACAACAGTCATCAACAACTACAACAGTCACCAACATCTACAACAGTCATCAACAACTACAACAGTCACCAACAACTACAACAGTCACCAACAGCTACAACAGTCACCAACAGCTACAACAGTCACCAACAGCTACAACAGTCATAAACAGCTACAACAGTCACCAACAGCTACAACAGTCATAAAAAGCTACAACAGTCACCAACAGCTACAACAGTCACCAACAGCTACAACAGTCACCAACATCTACAACAGTCATCAACAACTACAACAGTCACCAACAGCTACAACAGTCACCAACAGCTACAACAGTCACCAACAGCTACAACAGTCATAAACAGCTACAACAGTCACCAACAGCTACAACAGTCACCAACAGCTACAACAGTCACCAACAGCTACAACAGTCATAAACAGCTACCAACAGTCACCAACAGCTACAACAGTCACCAACATCTACAACAGTCATCAACAACTACAACAGTCACCAACAGCTACAACAGTCACCAACAGCTACAACAGTCATAAACAGCTACAACAGTCACCAACAGCTACAACAGTCATAAACATCTACAACAGTCACCAACAGCTACAACACTCACCAACAGCTACAACAACCATCAACATCTACAACAATCACCAACAACTACAACAGTCACCAACAGCTACAACAATCATCAACATCGACACAAGTCACCAACATCTACAACAGTCACCAACAGCTACAACAGTCATCAACATCTACAACAGTCACCAACAGCTACAACAGTCATCAACATCTACAACAGTCACCAACAGCTACAACAATCATCAACATCTACAACAGTCACCAACAGCTACAACAATCATCAACATCTACAACAGTCACCAACAGCTACAACAGTCACCAACAGCTACAACAATCATCAACATCTACAACAGTCACCAACAGCTACAACAGTCACCAACAGCTACAACAGTCACCAACAGCTACAACAGTCACCAACAGCTACAACAGTCACCAGTAGCCTCAACAGTCACCAACAGCTACAACAGTCACCAACAGCTACAACAGTCACCAACAGCTACAACAGTCATAAACAGCTACAACAGTCATCAACAACTACAACAGTCACCAACAGCTACAACAGTCACCAACAGCTACAACAGTCACCAACAGCTACAACAGTCATAAACAGCTACAACAGTCACCAACAGCTACAACAGTCATCAACAACTACAACAGTCACCAACAGCTACAACAGTCATCAACAACTACAACAGTCACCAACAGCTACAACAGTCACCAACAGCTACAACAGTCATAAACAGCTACAACAGTCACCAACATCTACAACAGTCATCAACAACTACAACAGTCACCAACATCTACAACAGTCATCAACAACTACAACAGTCACCAACAACTACAACAGTCACCAACAGCTACAACAGTCACCAACAGCTACAACAGTCACCAACAGCTACAACAGTCATAAACAGCTACAACAGTCACCAACAGCTACAACAGTCATAAACAGCTACAACAGTCACCAACAGCTACAACAGTCACCAACAGCTACAACAGTCACCAACATCTACAACAGTCATCAACAACTACAACAGTCACCAACAGCTACAACAGTCACCAACAGCTACAACAGTCATAAACAGCTACAACAGTCACCAACAGCTACAACAGTCACCAACAGCTACAACAGTCACCAACATCTACAACAGTCATCAACAACTACAACAGTCACCAACAGCTACAACAGTCACCAACAGCTACAACAGTCACCAACAGCTACAACAGTCATAAACAGCTACAACAGTCACCAACAGCTACAACAGTCACCAACAGCTACAACAGTTACCAACAGCTAAAACAGTCATAAACAGCTACCAACAGTCACCAACAGCTACAACAGTCACCAACATCTACAACAGTCATCAACAACTACAACAGTCACCAACAGCTACAACAGTCACCAACAGCTACAACAGTCATAAACAGCTACAACAGTCACCAACAGCTACAACAGTCATAAACATCTACAACAGTCACCAACAGCTACAACAGTCACCAACAGCTACAACAATCATCAACATCTACAACAATCACCAACAACTACAACAGTCACCAACAGCTACAACAATCATCAACATCTACAACAGTCACCAACAGCTACAACAGTCATCAACATCTACAACAGTTACCAACAGCTACAACAGTCATCAACATCTACAACAGTCACCAACAGCTACAACAATCATCAACATCTACAACAGTCACCAACAGCTACAACAATCATCAACATCTACAACAGTCACCAACAGCTACAACAGTCACCAACAGCTACAACAATCATCAACATCTACAACAGTCACCAACAGCTACAACAGTCATCAACAGCTACAACAGTCACCAACAGCTACAACAGTCACCAACAGCTACAACAGTCACCAGTAGCCTCAACAGTCACCAACAGCTACAACAGTCACCAACAGCTACAACAGTCACCAACAGCCACAACAGTCACCAACAGCTACAACAGTCACCAGTAGCCTCAACAGTCACCAGTTTGCTCAACAGTCACCAACAGCTACAACAGTCACCAACATCTACAACAGTCACCAGTAGCCTCAACAGTCACCAACAGCTAAAACAGTCACCAACAGCTACAACAGTCACCAGTAGCCTCAACAGTTACCAACAGCTAAAACAGTCATCAACAGCTACAACAGTCATCCACATCTACAACAGTCACCAACAGCTACAACAGTCACCAACAGTTAAAACAGTCATCAACAGCTACAACAGTCACCAACATCTACAACAGTCATCAACAACTACAACAGTCACCAACAACTACAACAGTCACCAACAGCTACAACAGTCACCAACAGCTACAACAGTCACCAACAGCTACAACAGTCATAAACAGCTACAACAGTCACCAACAGCTACAACAGTCATAAACAGCTACAACAGTCACCAACAGCTACAACAGTCACCAACAGCTACAACAGTCACCAACATCTACAACAGTCATCAACAACTACAACAGTCACCAACAGCTACAACAGTCACCAACATCTACAACAGTCACCAACAGCTACAACAGTCACCAACAGCTACAACAGTCACCAACAGCTACAACAGTCATAAACAGCTACAACAGTCACCAACAGCTACAACAGTCACCAACAGCTACAACAGTCACCAACAGCTACAACAGTCATAAACAGCTACCAACAGTCACCAACAGCTACAACAGTCACCAACATCTACAACAGTCATCAACAACTACAACAGTCACCAACAGCTACAACAGTCACCAACAGCTACAACAGTCATAAACAGCTACAACAGTCACCAACAGCTACAACAGTCATAAACATCTACAACAGTCACCAACAGCTACAACACTCACCAACAGCTACAACAACCATCAACATCTACAACAATCACCAACAACTACAACAGTCACCAACAGCTACAACAATCATCAACATCGACACAAGTCACCAACATCTACAACAGTCACCAACAGCTACAACAGTCATCAACATCTACAACAGTCACCAACAGCTAAAACAGTCATCAACATCTACAACAGTCACCAACAGCTACAACAATCATCAACATCTACAACAGTCACCAACAGCTACAACAATCATCAACATCTACAACAGTCACCAACAGCTACAACAGTCACCAACAGCTACAACAATCATCAACATCTACAACAGTCACCAACAGCTACAACAGTCACCAACAGCTACAACAGTCACCAACAGCTACAACAGTCACCAGTAGCCTCAACAGTCACCAACAGCTACAACAGTCACCAACAGCTACAACAGTCACCAACAGCTACAACAGTCATAAACAGCTACAACAGTCATCAACAACTACAACAGTCACCAACAGCTACAACAGTCACCAACAGCTACAACAGTCACCAACAGCTACAACAGTCATAAACAGCTACAACAGTCACCAACAGCTACAACAGTCATCAACAACTACAACAGTCACCAACAGCTACAACAGTCATCAACAACTACAACAGTCACCAACAGCTACAACAGTCACCAACAGCTACAACAGTCATAAACAGCTACAACAGTCACCAACAGCTACAACAGTCATAAACAGCTACAACAGTCACCAACAGCTACAACAGTCACCAACAGCTACAACAGTCACCAACATCTACAACAGTCATCAACAACTACAACAGTCACCAACAGCTACAACAGTCACCAACAGCTACAACAGTCATAAACAGCTACAACAGTCACCAACAGCTACAACAGTCACCAACAGCTACAACAGTTACCAACAGCTAAAACAGTCATAAACAGCTACCAACAGTCACCAACAGCTACAACAGTCACCAACATCTACAACAGTCATCAACAACTACAACAGTCACCAACAGCTACAACAGTCACCAACAGCTACAACAGTCATAAACAGCTACAACAGTCACCAACAGCTACAACAGTCATAAACATCTACAACAGTCACCAACAGCTACAACAGTCACCAACAGCTACAACAATCATCAACATCTACAACAATCACCAACAACTACAACAGTCACCAACAGCTACAACAATCATCAACATCTACAACAGTCACCAACAGCTACAACAGTCATCAACATCTACAACAGTCACCAACAGCTACAACAGTCATCAACATCTACAACAGTCACCAACAGCTACAACAATCATCAACATCTACAACAGTCACCAACAGCTACAACAATCATCAACATCTACAACAGTCACCAACAGCTACAACAGTCACCAACAGCTACAACAATCATCAACATCTACAACAGTCACCAACAGCTACAACAGTCATCAACAGCTACAACAGTCACCAACAGCTACAACAGTCACCAACAGCTACAACAGTCACCAGTAGCCTCAACAGTCACCAACAGCTACAACAGTCACCAACAGCTACAACAGTCACCAACAGCCACAACAGTCACCAACAGCTACAACAGTCACCAGTAGCCTCAACAGTCACCAGTTTGCTCAACAGTCACCAACAGCTACAACAGTCACCAACATCTACAACAGTCACCAGTAGCCTCAACAGTCACCAACAGCTAAAACAGTCACCAACAGCTACAACAGTCACCAGTAGCCTCAACAGTTACCAACAGCTACAACAGTCATCAACAGCTACAACAGTCATCCACATCTACAACAGTCACCAACAGCTACAACAGTCACCAACAGTTAAAACAGTCATCAACAGCTACAACAGTCACCAACAGCTACAACAGTCACCAGTAGCCTCAACAGTCACCAACAGCTACAACAGTCACCAACATCTACAACAGTCATCAAAAACTACAACAGTCACCAGTAGCTACAACAGTCATTAACATCTACAACAGTCAACAACAGCTACAACAGTCACCAGATGCTACAACAGTCATCAACAGCTACAACAGTAACCGCTGTAACAGCCATGCTCTCGTCTACCAGAAGTACTACAAACTCCACTTCCTTGGGTTCAGCCAAAATGCTGACCTGCATACTTGCTTTTGTGTGAGCTTGTGGATATTTAACAAGGACCAAACTCATTAAATGACTCAAATTAGGCTTTTTTCCTTAGAAGTGACCCGTTGCGCTGTTGTTTCATGTTGTTTCTCAATATTCTGTTGTTGAAACATTGAACTGTTAGCTTGTAAAATGGTTCAGCTAGCAGCAACAGGACCAGCAGGTGGATGTTGCCAAAAAACTGGTCGGAATGAGGACTACTAATGGACCGCTAAACCTGATAAGCCTAATAAACTCCTCCCAAGCTTGAGCGAACGTCTTCCCCATCCCAACCCAAAGATCTGCATTAGAACTCATGAGGTGAGAGAGCTGGGTCTAATGCCAACATCTTAAACGCCATTAATGACCTGAATGACAGATTCTCCATTTGAACAAATGGTGAAAAATATGTAGCGGAGGTTA
>NC_136630.1:30886723-31201723 GCF_933228915.1 Telmatherina bonti | reverse complement strand
ATTAATCAGTTGGCATTAAAATGGGAATAAACCAGCTTTACTTTGGAAATTTGTTTAATTCCAAACTGTTATTTTAATTCAGAATTACATGGTAATTTTTAATGTGTTTAAAACGGATTGAACTTTAATTCAGAACTAAAGAGGAGTTAAAGCTCTCATGAAAACGTGGCCATCGGCAGACGGGGTGACAGAGATCAAGCTGCACAAAGCTTCTGATCATGGCAGCAAAGTGAAAAGTCCTAAGAACCAGAACCATGGAGCCAGACAGGTTTACAAAAGAGAGTAGACTCGATGCTAGCTGGAACTGTAGAGAAGAACTTCTATGTCCAGGTTGGAAGTCCAGCTATCCTGTTCCTGTCAAACACCAACACATCTGAGACCAGGAACGCTGGATCCTGGTGGACCTAAAGCACCTGGACATGGATTAGGAGACGAAGGCAATGGCTTGGACAGATGTGACAACTGAGAAGATGGAGAAAGTTCCAGAGGCGAAGGAACAACTGGGTCAGACAAGGGAATTGAAACTCAACCTGGTTTTAGTGGTGGCATGGCATTAGGAGAGTGACTCCAACAGAACAGTTCAGATTATTTAAGTACACTGTCCAAGACCCCCATTCGCAACTGAAGAGACCTCCTTTGTTCGAGAATTTAACATTTTGAGCAACTGAGCAAGAAGTTTTCTACTGAGGACGTGCTGAAGGGACTTTGCCTCTCGGCTAGGAATGCCTCAGGATCCGCCAGAGGAGCTTGAAGCAGCACTACGGTACTCTGGTCGTGATAGGCTACTTGTGTAGGTACAGACGCCATGGGGCAGACAGAGGGAAACATAGCGGCCAATCCACACCAACACCTGACCAACCACCAACAACCTTTTATTCACACACTAGCAATGCCAAGAATGGATGCAGGTGTGTATCCTGACTTCCCCACAATGACGGGACTAGGATGTAGCTGGACTGGAACCACCAGCCTTCCAGATATTAGACAACTTCCACTACCTCCTGAACTACTGCCGGGACAAACTGAAGGACTCGTGTTGGGACAATGGTACATGTTAGTCCACAGAAACGTCCAGTCCTGCATGAAAGGGGGGAGGAGGAGGTAGAAGATGAAGGGGGAGGTGCAGCTTTGTTCAGATCTGAACCAAATAAATTACAAAAATTATGACAGAGACAATCTGGAAGATTTAGGATTTTTTAGGAATATTTAGGAAGTGCTAAATTGTCACAGAGGAGACAATCACCTCTGACATGAAGTTGATGTTTTTTCATAGTGAAAAAGGAGGAATTAGAAATAAAAAACTGAATTTACTGTCCAGGTGTTCCTGACCAGGTGTTCCTGACCAGGTGTTCCTGTCCAGGTGTTTCTGACCAGGTGTTCCTGACCAGGTGTTCCTGTCCAGGTGTTCCTGACCAGGTCTTCCTGACCAGGTGTTCCTGTCCAGGTGTTCCTGTCCAGGTGTTTCTGACCAGGTGTTCCTGTCCAGGTGTTTCTGACCAGGTGTTCCTGACCAGGTGTTCCTGACCAGGTGTTTCTGACCAGGTGTTCCTGTCCAGGTGTTCCTGACCAGGTCTTCCTGTCCAGGTCTTCCTGTCCAGGTGTTTCTGACCAGGTGTTTCTGACCAGGTGTTCCTGTCCAGGTGTTTCTGTCCAAGTGTTCCTGTCCAGGTGTTCCTGTCCAGGTGTTTCTGACCAGGTGTTCCTGTCCAGGTGTTTCTGTCCAGGTGTTCCTGACCAGGTGTTCCTGTCCAGGTGTTCCTGACCAGGTGTTCCTGACCAGGTGTTCCTGTCCAGGTGTTCCTGACCAGGTGTTTCTGACCAGGTGTTCCTGTCCAGGTGTTTCTGTCCAGGTGTTCCTGACCAGGTGTTCCTGTCCAGGTGTTTCTGTCCAGGTGTTCCTGACCAGGTGTTCCTGACCAGGTGTTCCTGTCCAGGTCTTCCTGACCAGGTGTTCCCGACCAGGTGTTCCTGTCCAGGTCTTCCTGACCAGGTGTTCCTGACCAGGTCTTCCTGACCAGGTGTTTCTGACCAGGTGTTCCTGTCCAGGTGTTTCTGTCCAGGTGTTTCTGTCCAGGTGTTTCTGTCCAGGTGTTCCTGACCAGGTGTTCCTGACCAGGTGTTCCTGTCCAGGTCTTCCTGACCAGGTGTTCCTGTCCAGGTCTTCCTGACCAGGTGTTCCTGACCAGGTGTTCCTGTCCAGGTGTTTCTGATCAGGTGTTTCTGATCAGGTGTTCCTGTCCAGGTGTTTCTGACCAGGTGTTCCTGTCCAGGTGTTTCTGACCAGGTGTTCCTGTCCAGGTGTTCCTGACCAGGTGTTCCTGACCAGGTGTTCCTGACCAGGTGTTCCTGTCCAGTGTCATGGTTTGGACTTTATGTGTCTTCGTTTCTGGTTTCCTGTTTTATTTTGTAGTTTTTCCTGTTTAGTTCACTTGTCTTGTTTCTTGTTTAACCTTTGTTTCTGTTCATTAGTTTACCTGGTCTCATTAGCTAAGTCATTACACCTGTTTCTCATGATGTTTGTCTGTATATATACTCCTGGCTCTCAGTTCCCAGTCGCTGGATCATTGTGTTTGTGCTAGTTCCCTGTGTTTGAATTAAATCAGTCTAAAACCTGCATCCCAGTTCCGTCATCTCTGCATTTGGGTCCACACCTTCACTGCCACAGTGACATCCAGGTGTTCCTGTCCAGGTCTTCCTGTCCAGGTGTTCCTGTCTAGGTGTTCCTGTCCAGGTGTTAGTCAGTTGTCATATTAGCTGGTCTCTATGAACCAGAACAGCACAGAACCAAACTGTATCTAGAACCTGCTGCTTGTGTTAAAGAACAGCAGCCCAGTTTCATGGATGGAAGTGTTTCTTACATTTTTCATGTTTCCATGACAACAGTCATGGAGAACCTGTGCTACCAGGACACTTCAGAGGTTTTCTACTTCCTCACATGAACGCAACAAGAGCATGTTAATCCAGTGTGTGTTATCTCTAGCGTGATGACAGAACGTCACAAACAGGCGGACATGTTGGTCTGAATACAAACAACCTGTTTATCCTCCAAACACACACAGAGCAGACAGGTGTGTGTGTTACCTGTCGATGATGACTGGGTCCGACGGCGTCTCGTTCCTGTTTCCACAGCTCTTCTTATCGCAGCAGCGGCTGAAACACAGAAAAACAAACAGCTTAGTTAAATTTGTGTTTGGTTTAGTTTTTGTTGAATTTATCTTTAGTATTGTTTAGTTTCTTAGTTTTCCTCCCTGGGCCACCACCTCATCATGATGGAGAGATTTGTGTCCTGAAGATCCAGGAAGCTATGTTGTTGGGGGATTTATGCCTCTGTTAGGGTCACCCATGGCAAACAAGTGTCTATGGGAGGGTCCAAATCAAGTGTAGCTCACAGACCTGTCTGATGAGCAAAACATTGGAGCAAAGGTTCCCTTGCCCAGATGCAGGTCATTCTGGCCTGGGAGTGGGAGGCACAAAGGCTTGTGCTTGATGGCCGGGTCTTCACCCATTGGCCCTGGTCAGGTTCAACTAAAAGGGTTACATAGGCTCCCCTCCTGTAGTCTCACCACCTGCAGGAGGGGCCATAAAGGTCAGGTGTACTGCAAGCTGGGCGGCAGCCAAAGGTGGGGACCCTGGCGGTCCGATCCTCGGATGCAGAAACTAGCTCTAGGGATCTGGATCATCACCCCTCTGGTGGAAAAAAAGTCAAAGCTAAAGTGTGAGACTGAGCAGTTCCATCAAAATTTAATTGGACTCACCTCGACACGGGGCTTGGGCTCTGGAACCAGTACCCTTGAGATGGTAGTGGACAAGTACCAGTACCTACCCTTTCTGGAGAACTTGATGGAGTATTGGAGTGGGCTCCTTCTGGGGACTCCCTCCTTCTACTAGAGTTTAATGCTCACTTGGGCAATGACAACCTGAGTTGAACCTGAGTTGTGTTTTGTTGACTTCTGTGCACATCATGGATTTTCCTTAAAAAACACCATCTTTGAGCATAACAGAATCTTGGCACCAGGACACCCTAGGCCTTAGTTCGATGATCAATTTTGTAGACATATCATCAGACTTGCATCTCTTGGACACTTGGGTGATGAGAGGGGCACAGCCAACTGATCACCACCTGGTGGTGAGTTGGCTCAGATGGCTCAGATTCCAGTAAGGCCTGGCAGGCCCAAACGTGCTGTCTGCTGGGAACATCTGTCAGAGAGAGCTTCAACTCATACCATGTGCACCAGCACTTCAACCATGTCCTGAATGAGGGAGCGGATATTGAGTCCGAATGGACTATGAGCCCCCTGAGGCAGCCAACTGTAGGTGTGGCCATAAGGTCATTGGTGCCTGTCATGGCGGTCATCCCAAAACTCATTGGTGGACACGAGCAGTGAGGGATGTCGTCAAGCTGAAGAAAGAGTCCCACCAGGCATTTTTGGCAAGTGGATTGCTGGAGTCAACTGATAAGTATCAGCAGGCTAAGGTCAGCAAGGCAAAAAATGACCTCTGGACAGCTTCATGGAGATTCTGGTCCTCCATCTGGTGACTCAGAAGGGGTAAGCAGTGGTTTGACAACACTGTGTACAGTGGGGATGGGAGTCTACTGACCTAAACTTGGGACATTGCGGGTTGGTAGAATAAATATTTTTAAGATCTCCTCAATCCTACTAACATGTTTTCCAATGAGGAAGCAAATTTGGGAGACTGGGGGGTGGGCTCACCTATTGCTGGGGTTGAAGTCAATGAGGTGGTTATGAAGCTCCTCAGTGGCAGAGTTTAGATCTGCCCATCAGATAGTCGAACCCCAGACTGAGATGGAGCAGAGTGGTTTTTGTCCTGGTCATAGAACAATTGGACCAGCTCTACACCCAGCTCTACACCCTCTTCCCTGGAGGGGGCATGGGAGTTTGCCCAACCAGTCTACATGCACTTTGTAGACTTGTTCAAAGGCCTTAGATCATGTCCCCAGGGGACTCCTGTTGTGGGTGCTCTGGGAGCATGGGGTACCAGACCCCCTTGTATCGGCTGTCCAGTCCCTGTACAACTATTGTCAGAGTTTAGCCCCAGTGCCAGCAGTAAGTCGGATTTGTTTCCAGTGAGGGTTTGACGTCACCAAGGCTGTCCTTTATCACCAATTATGTTTGTTTATGTTTATGTTTATGTTTATTCTATTCTATTCTAGAGCCATTTGGCAGAATTTTCGATTCAAAGTGACTTACATGTGATAATGGATCAATTAACAATAGCAATTAGCCAAGTACCAGAGAGAACCCACACTGAAATGGGAAGAACATGCAAACTCCACACAGAAAGGCCAGTGATCACATCTCCACCCAACCGAGGCTAAAACCAGCAACCATTTTGGGGCTGTAGTGCTCACCAATACGCTACTGTGCAGCCCATTCTGTTCTGATTCAAATCATAACTTTTATGAGTAGAACTTCCAGGTGCAGCCGAGGTGTTGAGGGGATCCGGTTTGGTGACCTCAGAATTGGATCTCTGTTCTTTGCAAATGATGTGGTTCTGTTGGCGTCATTTAGTTGTCATCTCTAGCTCTTTAACAATTTGCAATGTGAAGCAGCTGGGATGAGGATCAAGTCTCCAGCTTGGGTATGAGGTCCTGCCCCAAGTAGAGGAGTTTAAGTATTTCAGGCTCTTGTTCACGAGTGAGGGAAGGATGGGGCGTGAGACCGACAAGCGGATCGGTGCGGCGTCTGCAGTAATGCGGACTCTGCGCCGGTCTGTCGTGGTGAAGAAAGAGCTGAGCCAGAAGGCGAAGCTCTCGATTTACCAGTCGATCTACGTTCCTACCCTCACCTATGGTCATGAGCTGTGGGTCGTGACCGAAAGAACCAGATCTCGTATACAGGCGGCTGAAATGAGTTTCCCCCGCAGGGTGGCTGGGCTCTCCCTTAGAGATAGGGTGAGGAGCTCGGTCATCCGGGAGGAGATCAGAGTAGAGCTGCTGCTCCTCCATGTTGAGAGGAGCCAGTTGCGGTGGCTCGGGCATCTGGTTAGTATACCTCCTGGACCTCTCCCTTGTGAGATGTTCCAGACAGGTCCCTGTGGGAGGAGACCCTGAGGAAAACCCAGGATTTGCTGGAGGGGATTACATCCCTCAGCTGGCCTGGGAACAGCTGGAGATGCCCTGGTTGGGCTGGCAAACATGGCAGGATTGAGGGAAGTCTGGGCTTCCCTGCTTAGGATGCTGCCCCTGCAACCCGACCCCAAATAAGCGGCAGAAAATGGATAAATGGAGGGATGGACAGTTTATTTTCATTTTCATATTCATTCATTCATTCATTCATTCACTATCCAAACCGCTTAGTCCGATGAAGGGTCGCAGGGAAGCTGGAGCCTATCTCAGCAGTTTTGGGCATCTAGTTGTATCTTTGTCAGAGCACAATTTCCTTGTACAATAATTCCCCTGAATGCACACAGTACCTCCGCTACTAACCTAGCAGCACTGGTGCTATATTTGGTGACTCTTCAGTAAGTCTGTCTAAAGACAAAGCAGCAACATCTTTTTCTGGTGGTGTGGAGGACCTGACCCAACTGAGGCTGAAGACCCGATCTCCTCCAGAACGACCCTGGTTCTTACCTGCACATGATCTCGTGTGTCAGCAGAACCCGGCACATCTCTGGATTCTTGTCTTGTCCCTCGTAAATTATGGCCTGAAAGACACAGGCAGACAGGTAAGCTCCATTCAGGTGTGGGACAGGTGATGAGGAGGCAACGCCTCCGTGCTTTGCAGCAGCAGCAGAGGACGTCCATCTGTCCTGCTGGTCATCTGTCCTGCAAGAGAGATGGACGCCTCGAAAAGAAGAATTCAGAACGTGACGGGGCCACCATGTTGGAGGTTCAAGCCAGAAACTGTTTCCTGCAGCACAACTCAGACACAAGTCACACTGCAGTCACATGACCCACTGCAGTCACATGACCCACTGCAGTCACATGACCCACTGCAATCACATGACCCACTGCAATCACATGACCCACTGCAATCACATGACCCACTGCAATCACATGACCCACTGCAATCATCATTTGAGGAAGAAGGATAAAGGAGAAGGAAGATGGGATGAGGTTGATAAAGAGGAGGAGGTGCAGGAGGAGGTGCCGAAGGAGGTTTAGGAGGAGGTGCAGGAGGAGGTTGGGGTTCAGGCTACCAGAGCAGAAAGTGTCTGACAGAAATGTGACGCTGTTGCTAGGAAACCTGGACGGACAGACACTCTCGTCTCTGATTGGTCGGCTGGATGGAGCGTCATGTCAACCATTAAAGCTTATTGACCAATCGCTGATCAGCAGCTGATCACCTGAAGACGAACGATCCGTCTCACCTGTTTAGTCATGGAGTCGATGAGGCGAACGTAGAGGTCCTGCTCCGTCCTCACTCCTGCAGACAAACCCCAGCAGTTAGTGTCCGCACCGCGCCGCGCCGCACTGATCCTTAAAACAAACGCACCCACCGTTGCTGTAGAGCAGCTGCAGCTTGTAGTGGATCCCGTTGTTGGTCTTCTCTCCACCCGGCTCCTGAAATAAACACATCGATCAGAAACCTCCATCTAAAACCGGCTCAGTTGGACATCGCCGGGCCGCTGGTTCGAGTCCAGCTGTCAGAAACACACCGGTCCATGCATCCTGGCGCTGTAGGCCGCGAACGTCTTTTAAATCTGTGTGATGGAGGGAAACCGATCCAGCAGACATCTTTTCCACCTCAGTGAATCTGCCGACGCTGCCGATCCGTCCTCAGAGGAAAATCCTGGAAAGCTGAAACCTGCTTCCTGGAAGCGTTTCGTTTTATAGCATGAATAAAAAGATCGGAATTATCCATCAGCTGTTTAGCGGTCCGACAGCAAACATGTGGCCCTGACCAATCCAGGAAGAAGAAGCGAGTCGAACATTTATCCAGCTGCAAGGTTGGAATTTCAGGATCTGATTCTGGGTCTGAAGCACGTTACGGAGGAGTCGAGGCGTCACAGCAGGAGGAACAAAACAATCTGAATCATCAACACCCGAAACACAACGGACCTCGCCGACAATGAACGTTTAAAAGACTGAAACATTCAAACCAGAATGTTTCACAAAAAGCAGAATATTTAAAACAGAACGACTCGTTTGTAAAATACAAAACATTAAAAACACTAAAACTTTTTTAAAAAAATCTGTATTTTAATAAAACAGAACATATAAAAAATACAAATATTTTAAAAACTGGAACATTTTTATGCAAAAAAAAAAACAAAACTTTTTTAAAAAAAAAAAACCTAAATGTTTAAAAAAATCAAATTTAAAGAAACTGTAAAATGAAAAACACCCAATAAAAACTGGAATGTAAAAAAAAAACCAAAAGAAAACATAAAAAATGTAGTTTTTAAAAACCAAAGACAACTTTTAAAACTCAGAATGCAAAAAAAAACAAAAAAACTTTTAAATGTTTAAAATAAAACGTTTAAAATCCTAAAATGTTCAAATAAAAAACAAACATTTAGAAATGTTAATGATGAAGTGGAATATGTAAAAATAAGGAATATGTAAAATAGTGGTAAGTTTAAGCAGGATGCTCGTAAAGCTGAAAGCCGACGGATGGAAGGAAAAACTGATCCGAGGAAATTCCTCCTCGCCGGAACCAAAACTACGTTTGGTTCCTGACGTCCTCTAGAAAATGTTCTTTTTACTGAAAGAGTTTTATTTGTACAGAGTTAAAAGAATAGAAGGAGAAGAGGGGGAGGAGAAGAAGAGGAGGAAAATACGACAAGGAGGAACAGAGAGAAGGAGGAGAAGAAGAGGAGGAGGAACAGGAGGAGAGGATGGCAACAAGGTGGAGACGACGTGGAGTTCTGACGAAAGCCTCCGTCTCCTCCATCTCACCTTCTCCTTCTCCACGAAGTCAACGTAGGCGGTGCGCTCGATCTCCACCGGCTGTCCCTGCCGGTCGTACAGCGCCAGGACGAAGTGGAAGAAGTTGGACTTCCGCAGGTTGGGCGGAGGCTGCTTCTCAAAGTGAGCTCGGGCTAACCCCACCCCGCTGGAAAACAAACACACCCCGCATGAACGGAGCGCAGACGGGTGGAGTGTGGACAGGTGGACAGGTGGAGTGTGGACAGGTGGACGGGGTGGAGTGTGGACAGGTGGACAGGTGGACGGTGGACAGGTGGACGGGGTGGAGTGTGGACAGGTGGACGGGGTGGAGTGTGGACAGGTGGACAGGTGGACGGTGGACAGGTGGACGATGTGGAGTGTGGACAGGTGGACGATGTGGACAGGTGGACGGGTGGAGTGTGGACAGGTGGACGGGGTGGAGTGTGGACAGGTGGACAGGTGGACGGTGGACAGGTGGACGATGTGGAGTGTGGACAGGTGGACGATGTGGACAGGTGGACGGGTGGAGTGTGGACAGGTGGACGATGTGGACAGGTGGACGGGGTGGAGTGTGGACAGGTGGACGGGGTGGAGTGTGGACAGGTGGACAGGTGGACGGTGGACAGGTGGACGATGTGGAGTGTGGACAGGTGGACGATGTGGACAGGTGGACGGGTGGAGTGTGGACAGGTGGACGATGTGGACAGGTGGACGGGTGGAGTGTGGACAGGTGGACGGTGTGGACAGGTGGAGTGTGGACAGGTGGACAGGTGGAGTGTGGACAGGTGGAGTGTGGACAGGTGGACAGGTGGAGTGTGGACAGGTGGACGGTGTGGACAGGTGGACAGGTGGACGGTGTGGACAGGTGGACGATGTGGAGTGTGGACAGGTGGACGATGTGGACGGGTGGAGTGTGGACAGGTGGACAGGTGGACGGTGTGGACAGGTGGACGATGTGGAGTGTGGACAGGTGGACGATGTGGACGGGTGGAGTGTGGACAGGTGGACGGTGTGGACAGGTGGACAGGTGGACGGTGTGGACAGGTGGACGATGTGGAGTGTGGACAGGTGGACGATGTGGACGGGTGGAGTGTGGACAGGTGGACGGTGTGGACAGGTGGAGTGTGGACAGGTGGACAGGTGGAGTGTGGACAGGTGGACGGTGTGGACAGGTGGACAGGTGGACGGTGTGGACAGGTGGACGATGTGGAGTGTGGACAGGTGGACGATGTGGACGGGTGGAGTGTGGACAGGTGGACAGGTGGACGGTGTGGACAGGTGGACGGGTGGAGTGTGGACAGGTGGACAGGTGGAGTGTGGACAGGTGGACAGTGTGGACAGGTGGACGGGTGGAGTGTGGACAGGTGGACAGTGTGGACAGGTGGACGGGTGGAGTGTGGACAGGTGGACAGGTGGAGTGTGGACAGGTGGACGGGTAGAGTGTGGACAGGTGGACGGTGTGGACAGGTGGACGGGTGGAGTGTGGACAGGTGGACGGTGTGGACAGGTGAACAGGTGGACAGTGTGGACAGGTGGACGGGTGGACAGGTGGACGGGTGGAGTGTGGACAGGTGGACGGTGTGGACAGGTGGACGGGTGGACAGGTGGACGGGTGGAGTGTGGACAGGTGGACGGTGTGGACAGGTGGACGGGTGGACAGGTGGACGGGTGGACAGGTGAACAGGTGGACAGGTGGACGGTGTGGACAGGTGAACAGGTGGACAGGTGGACGGTGTGGACAGGTGAACAGGTGGACAGGTGGACGGTGTGGACAGGTGAACAGGTGGACGGTGTGGACAGGTGAACAGGTGGACGGTGTGGACGGTGTGGACAGGTGAACAGGTGGACGGTGTGGACAGGTGAACAGGTGGACAGGTGGACGGGTGGACAGGTGGACGGGTGGAGTGTGGACAGGTGGACGGGTGGAGTGTGGACGGGTGGACAGGTGGAGTGTGGACAGGTGGACGGGTGGACGGGTGGACGGGTGGAGGAGTTCCAGTCTGTGTTTGTGCTCAGACGAAATGATCCGTTTTAATTCCTTTACCTGTTTAAAACATTTTTTATTATGATTTATTTATTATTTATTTATGTTGTTATTTATATAATTAAAGTTAAATTATTTATATTGTTTTATATTTTTGTAATATTTATTTAACCAGTTTTAGGTTAGTTTTCATCGCCATGACGACATCATACATAAACACAACAAAACACGAAAGTAAAATAAATAAAAAAACAAACAATCTGAAAAAACAAACATAAAAACAGCAGCTGACAACTGGAGCAAAGTGAGTTTGTTAGAAAGCAAAATGCAAAGAACTTTATCTTATTTATATTGTTTTTATCATCTTCATATTTTTATTTTTAATGTTTTTATTTTTAGGAATTTAAATAAATTATTTAATGAATTTTATTTCATGAGATTGTTTTCTCAGAAACCGTGGACATAAGGACGAGTGTCCCCTCCCGCAGACGGGCTTAAATCAAACGCTCCTGAGACACGGCGTGTGTGTGTGTGTGTGTGTGTGTGTGTGTGAACGGTGAAGCAGCTGAAAGCTGCTTGTTCAGAAGTCGACTTTTATTAAACGTTTCACCAAGAAAAATCAGAAACGTGACATTAACCATAATTATACATATATATATATATATATATATATATATATATATATATATATATATAAAATCAATATCATACATAATTATTATTATTATTAATAATAATAATTTAAATAATAATATTGTAATAATAATAATATTGTTTTTATGAAATGTGAATGAAGACGAGAGAAATCTTTTTTAAAATAAAAAACATGTTTCTGATTTCTGTTCAAACTGTTTCAGATAAAAATAATCTGAAATTTATATCAAAATATTTAATTTCATAAATCTGCTGAAACAGCAAAGATTTTGTTTCTTCTTCATGTTTTAACTTTTTTATTGACACGTTGTCATTTGTTTATTTATTGATCATTAATGTTTGTTATAAGTCTGTAAATGAAACTTTTTATTTGCTTGTTTTGTTTATCAACATGTTTGTAAATAAACATTATTAATATTCTAATTTATGGAAAAAGATCTGAATGCTGATTTTAATTTAATTTGTGGCGAAACTAAAACTGATTTGGATTTTTGTAGCTGTAACCTTCATCTTCATCATCCTCAGAAACAACAGAAACATGTCGTCGGCGGCGGACAACGTTTACCTCTGAGCCGCCGTGTTGGCGTCCACCACGCCGGCCGAGTGCATCCAGGAGCGGACGGCCAGAGGCTCCTCCTTCATGCTGGCCGTGGCCCCGCGGGGAAGGTTGTCCTGGATCCCAAACATGTCAGGGGCCGCAGAAACGGCACCACAGAAGAAGTCCAGCAGAAAGACGGTTTACAGGACAGAGACGGTCTGGACGTTGGACATTTTCTGGAAACCAGAGTCCAAAATAAACCAGAGAAGAAGAAAAGGTGGAGTTTTAATGTCTGCAGAAGTTTGACTTGTTTCTGGTTTAATGGAACTTTTTAGGGAACAAAGGTCAGAAATCTGCTAAAAGTCATCAGACATGTTTAACGCCGCAGAGAGGAGGGAGGAGAAGAAGAAATAAAGTCCTCAGAGGAAAGACGGCGGGATCGGAGCCGGTCCGGACGGAAAACCTTTTTTCTTTTCCCCAAAGAGACGAGCGGCCGGGATGGAGGGATGGAGGGATGAGGAGCGGAGGAGAAACTCTCAGCCCTGCGGCCCCACAGGACTGGACGGCAAAACCCAAAAACCCCACGGGTCTTCCTCCTGCCGCTGACATCACCGCGGGGGCGGGGCCTGACCATACAAGGAGAGAGAGAGACAAGGGTGTGAGGAGGAGGAGGAGGAGGAGGAGGAGGCGGCGGGGGTTCAGACACACCAACCACACAGAAGAGAGCAGGTGTGTGTGCTCTCTGTCCCTCACACACACGCACACACGCACACACACACACACACACACACACACACAGCTCACAGGATCAAGGTGGAAACCGTGTTGGAGGTCCGGATGGAGTGATCCTGCACACCAGAACCGGTCCCGCCGGGCCACCATCCCATGGATCCAGCAGAGTCTCCTCGCCGATCATCACGATGAGCCACACAGGTCAGAAACCAGATCAGCCTCCTCCCAGCCCTCCCAGCCCAGTCCTCCCGGTCGGCCCGGTCCACCCGGTCGGCCCGGTCCTCCCGGTCGGCCCGGTCCACCCGGTCGGCCCGGTCCTCCCGGTCGGCCCGGTCCACCCGGTCGGCCCGGTCCACCCGGTCGGCCCGGTCCTCCCGGTCGGCCCGGTCCTCCCAGCAGCAGGAGGTTCTGATCAGAACAGACAACCGACCCAAATCCAAAAGAGATGCTCGTCTTCCTCCGGTTACCACGAGGAAGACTCCACTTCTCAGGCCGAAGGCCTCAGAGGCTCCGAGGGGCGTGATGATGAGGAGGAGGAGGAGGAGGAGGAGGAGGAGGAGGAAGGAAAGAAGAATTCTTGTTTCTCCGTTTCTGATTGCATGAAAAAAATCACTTTGATCTTCATCATCGGCTGCAGACGCTGAGAAAGACTCCCGGTTTCTGGACCAGAACTGGTTTCTGGACCAGAACTGGTTTCTGGACCAGAACTGGTTTCTGGACCAGAACCGGTTTCTGGACTGATTTCTTTTTCTTTTATGAACAGAAAATATTTTATTTGATGAAAAAAAACAAAAACCCACAATCAGTTTTTTTTAATAAAATATTTTATTACGTTATTTTTTTAATCTATTTTTATCATTTTCTTTAGTTTTTTTTCTAAATAAATTAAATAAAAACTAAAAGACAAAAATTTGATCTAAAAATTTCATTCAAAGTTCAAAGTGAATTTTTTTCCTCCACAGTGTGTGTGTGTGTGTGTGTGTGTGTGCGTGATACACATTCTGCCTGCCACACGCGCACCAAGGTCCGTACACACACATTTGCATTTAAATAGCAACATCAGCGGAGGCAAAACGGAGGGTTTCCCGGACAACCAGCACATACACACACACACACACACACACACACTCTCCGCTGACTCTGTAAAACATTTATTTAGCGATTTGTTCAATTTAAATGTGTCTGAGAACAGGAAGCGGTTCTGTGTGATCCGGATCAGGTCACCTTAAGTTTCTGGTAAGTCTGCCTCAACACACGTTCTGTTTGGGTTCTGCAGGTTCTGTTTGAGTTCTGCAGGTTCTCAGTGGAAGAAAACCAAGGAGAAGCAGGAAAACTAAAATGAGGAAACAAAACGGTCGACCTTCAGCTGGAAACAAAACAATTTCATCTAAAACTGTGTGTGTGTGTGTGTGTGTGTGTGTGTGTGTGTGTGTGTGTGTGTGTGTGTGTGTGTGTGAGAGAGAGAGAGAGAGAGAGTGTGTGGGGAGGTGAGTTGGTGGGGAAGCGAGGAGGGTGCACAGGGATTTCCACTCGTCCCAGTTGAGGGAATTCCCTGTCCCAGCAGAGTGCAGGGCGAGCGAGTTGTGAGCGACACCAAGAGGAGAGAGAGAGAAGTTCTGTTTGATGATGTGAAGTACTGAAACAGAACCAGAACCTGAACCAGAATCTCAGTTAAAAGTGATGAAATGATTTATCTGGAAAATTATCAACTAAAGAAAAAAATTAGACAAATATGGAAAAATAAAAAACAATTTAGACATTTTTTACATATTTAGCTTTTTGTCAGTATTCTGAAATTTTAGGATGAATAATTTCTTTGTTGTTTTTCATGTTTCTACCAGGCGAAAATAAACATCTGCAGGAAGTAAACGAAATTTCAGCCAAAAGTCCAGAACTAATGATCCGTTTTAGTTCAGCAGCAGAAACATAAAAATAAAACCTGAAAGAGATGAAGGACCAGTGAAACTTTAACTGGTTTAAAACTGTTTTGTTTTTATGATTATTAATATTATTATTATCAATGTTGTTCATTCATTCATTCATTTTCTGAACCGCTTATTCCAATTCAGGGTCGCGGGGAAGCTGGAGCCTATCCCAGCTGGCTTTGGGCGACAGGCAGGGTACACCCTGGACAGCTCGCCAGTCCATCGCAGGGCCACACAGAGACGAACAACCACACTCATGCTCACTCCTAGGGACAATTTAGAGTGACCAATTAACCTAACATGCATGTCTTTGGATGGTGGGAGGAAGCTGGAGTACCTGGAGAGAACCCACACATACATGGGGAGAACATGCAAACTCCACACAGAAAGGCCACTGACCAAACCAGCCAAGGATTGAACCAGTGACCTTCTTGCTGTGAGGCCACAGTGCTAACCACTACCCCACCGTGCAGCCCTATCAATGTTGTTGTTGTTGTTATTATAATTATTATTTATGTTGTTCTTTATATAATTAAAGTTAAATTGTTATTTATAGTGTTTTATATTATTGTAACCTTTATTTAATTAGTTTTGGGTCAGTTTTCATCGCCATGACGATGTCATACATTAACACAACAAAATACAAAGTAAATAAAACAAACAATTCGAAAAAAACAAGCAAACAAACATAAAAGCAGCAGATGATAACTGGAGCAAAGTGAGTTTTTCGGAAAGAAAAACACAAAACAAACTGGAAATAGGAAGTAACCAAGCTGGAAACAGGAAGTAACCAAACTAGAAACAGGAAGTAACCAAACTAGAAACAGGAAGTAACCAAACTAGAAAACAGGAAGTAACCAAACTAGAAAACAGGAAGTAACCAAACTAGAAACAGGAAGTAACCAAACTAGAAAACAGGAAGTAACCAAGCTGGAAACAGGAAATCGAGAAGACAGGAACAGGAATTAACCAAGCCAGAAACAGGAAGTAACCAAAGTAGAAACAGGAAGTAACCAAAGTAGAAACAGGAAGTAACCAAACTGGAAACAGGAAGTAACCAAACTAGAAACAGAAAGTAACCAAACTGGAAACAGAAAGTACCCAAACTGGAAACAGAAAGTACCCAAACTGGAAACAGGAAGTAACCAAGCTGGAAACAGGAAGTAACCAAACTGGAAACAGGAAGTAACCAAACTAGAAAACAGGAAGTAACCAAACTGGAAACAGGAAGTAACCAAACTAGAAACAGGAAGTAACCAAACTAGAAACAGGAAGTAACCAAACTAGAAAACAGGAAGTAACCAAACTAGAAACAGGAAGTAACCAAGCTGGAAACAGGAAATCGAGAAGACAGGAACAGGAATTAACCAAGCCAGAAACAGGAAGTAACCAAAGTAGAAACAGGAAGTAACCAAAGTAGAAACAGGAAGTAACCAAACTGGAAACAGGAAGTAACCAAACTAGAAACAGAAAGTAACCAAACTGGAAACAGAAAGTACCCAAACTGGAAACAGGAAGTAACCAAACTGGAAACAGAAAGTACCCAAACTGGAAACAGGAAGAAATCAAGCTGGAAACAGGAAGTACCCAAACTGGAAACAGGAAGTAACCAAACTGGAAACAGAAAGTACCCAAACTGGAAACAGGAAGTAACCAAACTGGAAACAGAAAGTACCCAAACTGGAAACAGGAAGAAATCAAGCTGGAAACAGGAAGTACCCAAACTGGAAACAGGAAGTAACCAAGCTGGAAACAGGAAGTAACCAAGCTGGAAACAGGAAGTAACCAAGCTGGAAACAGGAAGTACCCAAACTGGAAACAGGAAGTAACCAAGCTGGAAACAGGAAGTAACCAAGCTGGAAACAGGAAGTAACCAAGCTGGAAACAAGAAGTAACCAAGCTGGAAACAGGAAGTTACCAAACTGGAAACAAGAAGTAACCAAGCTGGAAATAGGAAGTAACCAAACTGGAAACAGGAAGTAGAGAAGGCAGGAAAAGGAAGTTAGAGAAATAAATAAATAAGGTTAACCCGAAAAGCTAACCTGATTTTTTGTTTGGGATATTGGTGTGTCCTCCTGGAACATTTCTGATTCGGTCTCATGACGTTTTGACCAAAGCTGAAGGCTGTAACCATGGAAAGAGCATAGCAACAAGACAAACTGTCATCCAGCTGAGAGGTTCCTGATCAATGGGAGTGATCCAAGCCGCAGTTCCCCCTTCATCCACTAGGGGCTGCAAAACAGAGCAAATCTCCATAGACTCCCATGTTAAAAAGACCAACTTCACAGCACAAATAAACATGTTTACAGCAGGAATAAACATGTTTACAGCAGAAATAAACATGTTTACTGCAGAAATAAACATGTTTACTGCAGAAATAAACATGTTTACAGCAGAAATAAACATGTTTACAGCAGAAATAAACATGTTTACTGCAGAAATAAACATGTTTACAGCAGAAATAAACATGTTTACAGCAGAAATAAACATGTTTACAGCAGAAATAAACATGTTTACAGCAGAAATAAACATGTTTACAGCAGGAATAAACATGTTTACAGCAGAAATAAACATGTTTACTGCAGAAATAAACATGTTTACTGCAGAAATAAATATGTTTACAGCCTGGTACAAAAATCCATTTTAGGTTTAATAGGTCATGTTTACCTTCATGACAACTGTGGGAGTGAATATTTTCTAACTCGCATTTCTAGTTCGGAGCTGGTTACCTCCTGTTATCTCCGGGTTAGCTTGGTTAGCTTTTAGCTACAGAAAGCTCGGAGTTCGCTCGATGTCAATCATCCACCATGACGCTCACAGCCCCCCTCTCAGCTCCACCTCTTTGCCCATATTTGTATTTTCCGGGTGAGACGACACGCATGCCCCTGCCAAGATGGTGATGGTAGGAACCGCCCACCGAGCTTCAATTCAGCTCTTCAGAAACCTACGGGTGATGTCACGGAGGCTCCGCCCATCTTTTTACATATAGTGTGATCGGTGATTTGCTCCGACGCCATCAATCTGATTTGGTCTAATGGATTATTGATAAAGACGTGACTCTGAGAGTCCTGATGAAAAAGACGGTGAAGACAAACAGAGGACACTCCAAGTTTGGACATCTGGCTCTGCCAATCAAAGAGGAATTCATTAACCTCATTCAGTAATTAGTTAAAGCCTCGTCAGCTTCAATTTACAGCAATTAAGTAGCTCGAAGTGTTTTAATCAGCTGTGATGGACTCAGAGGACCCACCTGTCTACTGCCTATCAGACCAGACTGAGAGTAAAACATCTGATTGGCTCTGACTCTGCACCGTCCCGTTCTGGTCTGATGCAGGATTCCTCTACTGGATTTCTGCTTCCATGATGCTCCAGATGGTTTGTACTGGTGAAAGGCATGGACTGCAGCAGACCAGTTCTCCTGTTCCACCATCAGGATGTGGTCCAGCATGGTGGAACCTGCAAGGTCTTCCCTGAAAGAGACGTTGTCTGGATGGGAGCAGATGTTCCAGCATTGATGGAGCTTCCCAGATGTGGAAGCTGCCCATGCCATCGGCACTAATGCAACCCCATCCCATCAGAGATGCAGGCTGATAACAAGCTGGATGCTCCCTCTCCTCTTTAGTCTGCAGGACACGCCGTCCATGCTGTCCACAAACTATTCCACATCTTCATCCAGGTTTCCACTCAGAACATTTTAAATGAGCTTTGGTCCAGAGAAGACGGCGTGTTTCTGGATCCTCTTCACATATGATGGAGCTTCAACCTGCATGTGTGGATTTCAGGGTGAACTGGGTTCACACTGGTTTCTGGAAGCTTCCTGAGTCCATGCTCTGGTTTCCAGTAGAGAATCATGTCTGCTTTTTAATGCAGGGGATCACCAGCATTGAGCTTTGCCCCATGCATACAGAGATTCCTTTTGTATCTTCTGATGGCATCATATTCTGTGGATGGTGGATCTGAGCAACATATTTTCTGAAATGACCCAGTTTGTCTGTGTGTTCCAGTTTGATTCTGGTTTTATGTTTCACTCAGAACTTCAGTTCTTGTAAAAACCTGAAAGGTAAAGCAAAAGAAGAAAGTTTGAACTTACTTCTGTATTTGTAACCTGATTAAAATGAAACAGTTTTAGGTGTGTGAAGTTAGTTTCTGATGTGTTTGCATCAGTTAATCCTGGAAAAGCGACGGCAGCAGCTCAGACTGGGAGTCTTCTGCTGGACTGTGTCTCCACCTGCTGGACAGAAAACGTCTCTCATGTATAAACTTTATCCATGTAGGTTAACTTGGATTACAGACGCATTCTGTAACTTTCTGACCTTAAAACTGCACGTCCCGGACGTGTTTGATGACACAGTGACATCTATCATGTGTATTTCTGGATCTGCTGCCCAGCAGAGTCCTGAAGCTGAGAAACTAAAACACTTTACAACTTTTACATCCAGGACGAGATGTTTCACTTCACGGTAAAACTGGATGTTTTAAACACGCAGCGCCGCTGATTCAGCAGAGAAACAAGGAGTTTAAGACAGAGAAAGAGACTAAACACGTCATGGTAAGATGGCGTTCTGCTGAGAGCTGACAGGTCGGGTAGGATCTATATCCAGTCTAGGTAGGAGGATGGATGGAGGCTGAATCCATCCATGTTCTTTTCTTTATACACATATATTCTTAAGTATATAAAGCATAGTATATGAAAAATAAACTTCATGAATATATATATATATAGTATAATATGTACTTTGTCAGTTTTACAGTGAGCAGACGTTTTATCCGTCATTTTACCTGGACTGCACCTTCCTGCAGCACCTGTCCTCCTCAGCATCACCTCATCCCCTCTGCTTCTGAGTTTGGCTTCATTTCCAGGTGTTTAAAACTGCTTTTTCTCTTCACACACACCAAACTGCACACCGATGCAGGTCGTGGGACTGAAATATCTCCATCATCGTCCCCGCGTGTCGGACTGATCACCTGCTGCCGCCGCGTCTCGTTTCCACGTCTGTGGCTGGCGGAAGAAGAAATAGTTCCACCTATCCAGACACGTTAGTTACATTAATGTTGGTATTGGAAGGATACATATTTCGGGATTGATCCATAAATCGCTACAGGTGAGTTATTCCTTCCAGATAAGAAGTCAGGTGAAAGCGAAGACACATTTTTCCTGCACATCTGCAGGAGTTTCAGCTGGACAGGACACCACAGCCAGAAGAAGGACGACTTGGTGGACAGAAACCATGCTGTTAACTCTACTTTACAAAATAAAAAAGGTTTAGTCTATCTTAAAGACAAGGACACGTCCTGTCACTTCAGATGTCCACTGACAGGTTGCAGAACCACGAAACAGCAACAAAAGTTGGACATTTTTCAACTCTTTGGTGTCACGTGGCAAGCAGCACGTGCGCAACCTGTCAGAGCAGGTATTTTCTGGTTCTAGCGGTGACTCCTCGTTTGATGGAAAAGTTTTCCTCAGTATCTCAGGTCTTCCATCAGCAGTGTGAACCACACCGGGGGCTTTGTCAGTTTAATGGCTGCTATAAATAAATAATTAGCTATTTATGAGTGGATAGACAGTGGGCCGGTTCTGGTCCACTGGCTACCATTTAAAAGGCCCTGCTTGACATGGTCACAAGTGCGCCCCAGCTGTAAAGACAGGTGAGCACACTCCCACCAGCAAACAGGTAGAGAACATGTTGAATGACATGTTGGGTAAATAACAGATAATAGGCTTTATAAATTCCCTCCATCCCGCCAATAAGACTGACGTAGTTTGATGGTAGTTTTATTTAACAATTACAGCAACTCATCTTCTCAGCTGCTTGGTATTGATCTATAACCGGATCGAAACTGCAGCTGGATCTCAAACACACATTTTCTATGGTCCTGCTCAACTGCTGATTGGTTATTAATGTGTTTAAATGAGCACAAAGCTGCATTCCTCTAAATTTAACATTTTGGAAGTGCTTTTATTTAATGGCTTTTCTTTTTCCTGGGTCAAGACATCCTCACAGTGCCGGATTACTTTACGCCCTGGGTCTGACTAAACCCGCTTTGTGAAAGAGGCTCCTGGTGTGTTTTCTCTGGGCGGTTTCTAGCTTTATGAGGTCCAATGCAAATAAAAAAAAAAAAAAAGTAGACACAGAACAACAAAAAAATTATGACATCATTTTATTTTAAGCACTTTCACCAATGAATCACAAAAGTTGGTTTATTAGAATATAAAACCCAAACATGTGACTAGCGTTTATCTAAAGCTAACTATCTAACTAACAAACTGAACCAACAATCTTCCAAAACTAGCTGAGCAAACTTGTATTTGCCAAAGTTAACTAAGCTAACTAGCATTTACCTGAGGCATACAGGAGGTTGGATTTATTTTAAATCAGTACAAACCCCCTGCCTTTAATAAACAATACTTTAACATGTTGGTAGAACTGGAGTAGATTGTAGAGAAACCCGGCGTACGCCAATTCTAGTCCACTTCTGGGATTTGTAAGAACATGACTTGGCGATAAAACGTCCCTACCTCCACGCCAACTCTGACCTGCCGTAAACCTGGAGAAACGGGAAACGGACCAACACTGAAGGCAGAAAATAAAACCAAAGAAATGGTGTGAAATTTGAGACATTTGTTAAAAACAAATAGAAACTTTCACACAGAATGTTGTTCATTAACAGCATTTGCAAAAAATGAGAAAATGCATATTTGATATTATTCCACCACAGAAAGAAATCTGGATTTACATCAGATATGTTATTAATAAGAACGTCCAGCAGTAAAATGTGTTCTGCTGGTGGACATGGAACATGGAGACTCTGGACTCCAGTCCGGCACCTTCCAAAGGGAAGGGACTGACAGGTCGGGTCCGCTCCTTTTCCCACACAGAGCAGAGGAACAGAACGATGTTCTCCACAGCCAGACGTGGTGTAGCGGCCATCGGGCAGATGGAGGCAGGTGGAGGTGCCTCCATGCCCAGGAGGAAACCTGTTGTACAACTGCCTGCAGATGTGTGCAGATAGTGGAGACGCTACATAACATGCTACTAAATGGAAACGTGTCACGTTAACCTGCGACGAGCGCTGTTGTCCCCGATCTCAACTCATCCCCTCATGTTGGAACCAAACGCCTGCTTTAAGTATCGAAGTGATGCAACACAGGAGGTGGAGAATTCTGATTGATTCAAAAGTTTATCTTTTAGTATAATTTCTGTCAGGATGACATCTACTCCTCCTTATCTCCTGCACCTCCTCCTTGATGGTGATTACTGTGAGGACACGCCTAGTGGGGATGGAATCAGCCGCCTGTATACGAGATCTGGTTCTTTCGGTCACGACCCACAGCTCATGACCATAGGTGAGGGTAGGAACGTAGATCGACTGGTAAATCGAGAGCTTCGCCTTCTGGCTCAGCTCCTTCTTCACCACGACAGACCGGCGCAGAGTCCGCATTACTGCAGATGCCGCACCGATCCGTCTGTCGATCTCGCGCTCCATCCTTCCCTCACTCGTGAACAAGACCCCGAGATATTTAAACTCCTCCACTTGAGGCAGGACCTGACTCCCGACCCGGAGAGGGCAATCCACCCTATTCCGGCTGAGGACCATGGTCTCAGATTTGGAGGTGCTGATTCTCATCCCAGCCGCTTCACACTCGGCCGCGAATCGCTCAAGCGAGAGCTGGAGATCACGACCAGACGAAGCCAACAGGACCACGTCATCTGCAAAAAGCAGAGACCCAATCCTGAGGCCACCAAGTCGGATCCCCTCAACACCTCGGCTGCACCTAGAAATTCTGTCCATATAAGTTATGAACAGAATCGGTGATAAAGGGCAGCCTTGGCGGAGTCCAACCCTCACCGGAAACGAATCCGACTTACTACCGGCAATGCGGACCAAGCTCTGACACCTGTCGTACAGGGACCGGACAGCTCGTACAAGGGGGTCCGGTACCCCATACTCCCGGAGTACCCCCCACAGGAGCCCCCGGGGGACACGGTCGAATGCCTTCTCCAGGTCCACAAAGCACATGTAAACTGGTTGGGCAAACTCCCATGCCCCCCCCAGGACCCCAGAGAGGGTGTAGCTGGAACTCACTCACCAGAGATGGAGTCATCAGTGAAAATCCCAGTTCACTGCATCTGACTGGTAAACAGCAACTCCAGACTCCCTGATCTGGCAACTGGACTATTTTTTCTTTTTATTCTTTTGTTTTTATTAAAAACACAACAACAAAAGTATAAAGTATAATCTTCCACCCAGGTGGGGGACAAAGAACACCAAACCTATACATCTATATACAGACCCCTACAGACACTTACCAGACTTTTCAAACTTAAACCTTCCTCCACAAGCTTCAACCTTCCACACACATATTCTCTTCTATTCCCTTTACACATACTGATAGTCAAGGCTACTTATGCAACCAAATCCATATACCTCATATTCACATTCTTTAATTATGACATGTATGATCCCATGTGCGCGTTATGCATACCTTTTTTTCTTATAAATTTTTGTCTACCAGGATATGAGGATATTAACAACAAAGACAAAAATGCAAGACTCCCAAACCATGAGGAAATGCTAAAGCGGTTAAATGAAAGCACGATAAGAATATCACCTCTGTTGTGTCAACATGAAAGCAGGATAACTTATGCAAGGCTGGTGGTCATTTCTGCTCACAACTTTACAGTTTTACCCAAAACTCAGCATGGAATCAAAGATGATCCAAAGGTATTTATCGGACTGCACTTTCTCCATAGTTTGTCTCTTTATATTGACTGGTGAATTGCCATTTTTCTTAAAATCAATAAACACGTCTTTGGGATTCTGTTGCAGGCAGGAATCGTCACAAACCTTTTAACAGCAGGGTCATGACTGTTTTCATCTTCTCAAAGCAGACCTATAATCACAGAATCATCTGCACATATCAAGATAAAACCATCTGTAAAACGGCTTTGACACCTTTTTGTGTAAAGAATAAATAACAAAGGTGAGAACAGGCCCCCTTGTCGTGAGCCTGTAGAGGAACCCACCTCGCCTGCCAACTAAAATACTGTTTAGATTAAAATGTTTTAGTCTCTTGTTTGAAAAATGTGGCAGAATTGTCTTAAAAGCAGAGAAAATATGGATGAATAAAAGCAGAGCAGGACATCTGCTCCACTCAAGATGTTTAGGAATCAAGTTCAGGAAAGTGTGGCGTTGGGTCTGTTGTCAAGATAATACTGTGAAAATGTGGAGGTGTGGACCCAAGTGCAGAGATGGAGGCAGAATGTTTAGTAGGCTCCGAGAATCTTGTTTTATTAGGTTAAATCAAGGCAGACAACTAAACTTAGACAATGAACCAGCAAAGTAAACCTACAAGGGAGGAGACTTCTATCAGAACAAGAGCCGCTATGCTCCTAACGCACAACAGCTATTCGTGGCATGTAACTCTCTTCTCTCTCCACCTCCTGCTCAGCCTCCAGCCATGCTGACCGTAGAAATGTTTGCATCCTTTTTTACCGAAAAGGTTGCTACCATCAGTAATCAGTTCTCTGAGCCTGACCAACTCAGTCCACCTCATCCAGCTAGTGGTGCTTCATTTTGCTCCTTCCACACTGAGAATGAAGTCCTAAAGCTTCTATAAAACTCTAAACCCACTACCTGTGCACTTGATCCGGTTCCTACCGATGTCCTGCAGAGCATTTCTCCTACAATCAAAGCTGCAGTGACAAAATATTATCAACTCTTCCCTTGAATCTGGGGTCTTTCTCTGTTTTCAAGCAAGCTCGGGTCACCCCGCTGCTAAGGAAACCCACACTCGACCCAGCCCAGGTTGAAAACTACCAGCCGGTCTCACTGATGCCGTTCTTATCTGAACTACTAGAGCAGTCTTCTCTTCTCACTATACACCTCCTCATTTGGTGCAGTCATAAGTCCTCACGGCTTCTCCTACCACTGTTATGCTGATGACACTCAGCTTTTCCTCTCCTTTCCTCCGGATAACACAACCGTCTCAATGAGAATATCAGCTTGTCTTGTTGATATCTCTGCATGGATGAAGGATCGCCACCTTCAGCTCAATCTGTCCAAGACAGAGTTCATTGTCTGTCCAGCCAATCATTCCTTACCTCCACAGATACGTGTGAAGCTTGACTCTGTCACACTTGTTCCTACGCCTGCTGCCCAGAATCTTGGTGTCATGGTGGATGACCAGTTGACCTTTAAGGTCCATGTTGCCTCGGTTGCCCGTACCTGTCGAAATGCTCTCTACAACATCAAGAGAATCAGACGTACCTGACAAAACACACGACTCAGCTTCTGGTTCAGGCTCTGGTCATCTCACGCATCGATTACTGCAGTTCCCTCCTGGCAGGTCTGCCGGCATGCTCTGTTAAACCTCTGCAGATGATCCAGAATGCCGCAGTCCGTCTGGTTTTTAACCAACCGAAACGATCTCATGTTACTCCACTGCTAATCGCACTTCACTGGCTTCCGGTTGCAGCACGGATCAAATTTGAAGCTTTACTTCTGGTTTACAAAACAATAACTCAAACGGCTCCCGTCTACCTTCACTCCCTGATCCAGGCCTACACTCCCTCTCCACAGCTACGTTCCACCAGTGAAAGACGCCTCGTGTTACCATCAATACGTGGGACTAAATCACCAGCCAGACTCTTTTCCTCTGTTGTTCCACGATGGTGGAATGATCTCCCAAACTCTGTCCGCTCTGCAGAGTCCCTGTCTACTTTTAAGAGCAAGCTGAAGACTCAGCTCTTCAAGGAGCACTTCAACACTTAGTTTAGCTGTATTTGTTGGAAAGTTGGAGAAACTTTGCAACAAACTTTATGGTATTAATTCTTTGTATTTTAACATAGGTGATATTATGGGGTGGGAAGGGAGTAAACAAAAAAAAAAAAAAAGCCTGTAGCACTTCATGGAGGCCCTGCGTCCAACTGGACAGTCCACCAGCACCTTCCTACTATGTCCTCTACTGTTGGATTTTGTGCTTATGTTGTTCTCACTCATGTGCAAATAAATAAAAGCATCTGCTAAATGTGGAATAGAATAGAATAGAATAGAATAGAATAGGAGTATAAATACACAGAAGAACACAACAAGACACAGATGAGATGGATGAACTAAATGAACCGAGGTCAACTAATGAACAAGACAAGGCTAAACAGGAAACGAGACTCCAGGGAACTAAACAGGGAAAACGACAAAATAAAAGAGGAAACCAGAACTAAAGATACACATAATATAACCTCATGGTATCTGCATGTGAACTGCAGTCTGTGTAAGTCAAATTCTGTGGTTTTCAGTCTCCTGACATACCAGTGTTTCAGACATTTTCATGACAACTGAGGCCAAAGCAGATCATATAAAATAACCATGTGGTTTAGGGATGGGGACAACAACCACATCCTTCATACGTTGGCGACATGCTGTGTTTCCACTCATGTCTTAGTATAAAAGACTGGACTTGCTGCGTTTGCACAACTAATCGACGACAGCTGTTTTCTGATCTTTGTGCAACATTTGTTTAGAAGAAATCCGATCCAACATGTTTCTGTTCTACAGGTTCTGGTCGGGTTTCATTTATTCATTTCATTTATTTATTTATTTATTTGATCCATGGGACAGTGCACAAACAGCATTAACCCCGCAGGGAAAGATGTGTCATGCCAGGTTATAGCACTAGTAATAAGTGCTAATTTTCACCTGTAGTCCCAGAGCAGGCTGAAGATGCGCTGGGATACTTCAAGGTTATAAAAAACACAACACATAAAAAAATTCCCAACATTACATAAAATAAGCTTCCAATTATTAACCATAGCCTCTACAAACAAGGCTGCCACCATAGCACATTCGAAGTAATCAGTAATGGGTACAAGATGGGCCAAGAGCTGCCATCATTTCAGCAAGTGTGAAAACTCACTAAAATTTGTACATTTCAGAAGCTCTGTAGGTAACTTGTTCCATTGGTTCATTGCAACATAAGAGAATGCTGATCTTCCAAAAGCAGAGTTGAGTTTTCTTATATAGCACTCGCCCCGGAGAGATGTCCGAGTGTCTCGAGAAGAAACTTCAGAACACAGAGGGATAAAAGTCTTCAGTGGTGGAGCAACAGTGCCATGAATGATCCTAAACAATAAGCATAGATTAGAATATCTAATACAATTCTCAAAACTTAAAATACTATATTTAGTAAGAATTTTGCAATGGTGATAAATTCGTGATTTTTTATCATGAATTTTAAGAGAACTTTTGAATAGTGATTCAAGAGGATTAAGAATAGTAACACATGCCTGTGACCAAGTTGTCATACAATATCGGAAATGTGAAAAAATCATTGCATTTAGATATACATACGATGCTTCAGTGGTTAGTGAGTTTCTAATATACCGATAGGTTGAAAGATTAAATTTTAAAGTATCAGTTAACTTTTTAATATGTTTCTTAAAGTTTAAGTTCGGATCAAGAATTACACCTAAATACTTGTGTTGTTCGACTTTTTGAATAGGTTGACCTTCTATCATGACTTTAGGACAATTATGAAGTTTAAAACTTTTTGTAAAATACATAGAAACAGTTTTTTCGACATTTAAAGTTAGGTAAGAATTTTTCAGCCAGTTTGAAACTTTTCTCATTTCTGTTGTAAGTTTTTGAGCCACCTCCTCCACAGTATCACCATGTGTGTACACTACAGTATCATCAGCATACATTATTATTTTGGCATTACAAATGTTTAGAAGATCATTAATATAGAGTGTGAACAGCAGTGGCCCAAGAATAGAGCCCTGCGGTACACCTATACTGCAGGCTTGCAGTGGAGATGTTACATTATTCACTGTGACACACTGTTGTCTGTCACTGAGATAAGATTGAATCCAGTTAATTGTATTTTCATGAAAACAGAATTTTGACAATTTATTTAGTAATACTAAATGATTCACAGTATCAAAAGCCTTATGCAAATCAAGAAAGACAGCTCCTACCACTCCTCCCCCATCAAGTCTGGTTTTGATCTCTTCTGTTAGGTAGCAGCAGGCAGTCTCTGTTGAGTATTGTTTTCTGAACCCAAATTGGAGTGGGTGTAACATCTCCAGAGAATTAAGGTGGTCCATGAGCTGCTCTGCTGCCACTTTTTCCAGGACTTTTGAGATTGAGGGAAGAATGCTTATTGGCTGATAGTTTGAGACCTGGAGCTTGTCTCCTGACTTGTATATAGGCTTGATTATAGCTGTTTTCAATACTGTGGGAAAGGTGCTCTCAGTTATAGATTGGTTAATTATTTTAGTTAAAACTGGTGTAAGAGTTTTTTTTTATGTTCTTTTAAAAAAGACTGTATCTATACCAAAGATATCCTTAGTTTTACTGCTATTAAGCATTGATTAGCATTTTAAAACATTGCTCTCATTGACAGTATGCAGTTTTAAAAAAGACTCATCATATTGAAATTTAGAGACAAAACTTACTTGAGGAAATGAGCCTGCCAAATCCAGTGCACAATTAAGAAAATATCGATTAAAATACAATGCTAACTCTGCATTATTGTTTAGGACTGATCCATTTACTTTAAGTTGTAAAGACTCAAAACTATGATTTTTCCTACCTGATAGATTGTCCATACTCTTCCATAGTAGCTTGGTATTTCCTTTTGCCTCTTTGATCATGTTCAAGTAGAAATTAGCCTTTGCACTTCTAAGTTGCGTAATGACTTTATTTCGTAAAGATTTGTATGTATAATAGTCTGTATTTAACTTAGATTTAAAGAACCTTTTAAGAGCAAGTTCTCTCTGCTTCATAAGGTCCCGGAGAATGCTATTAAACCAAGGAAGTTGCTTTTTATTGTTTTTCTTAAAATTGAGTTGTGTATATTTATCCACAGTCTGTTTTATTATGCATAACATATTTTTACATGAAAAACTCTGCAAACGGCATGATTAAAGCGGCGATATGTGGGTTTGGGCCCACCAGTCACATTCTGGATCTGAAGTCTGATGTTGGGGCAAGCAGACGGAATGAAACTACAGTTCCCGCGTGCCTCTGCTGCTGTGCTCCCCCTGCAAAGGCTGGAAAGTGGGAGGAAGAGCAGGAGGAGGAGCAGGAGGAGGAGCTGAGGGGGGAGTTTGGGAAAGAATGTGTGGAATTTATTTCCTGTCGCGCAGCTCTCAGAATGAAGGAGGACACAAGGAGTCATGGCCAAGTCTGAGGTTCTCCGTAACATGAAGGAGAAGGAGCGTTGACTCCTGCTGATCTTGCTGGTCTACTGTCAGCTTGCTCCTCCCCAGGAAAGAGGAGGAGGTGCAACATGGCTGAGCCTCTGCTGAAGAGGACCTTTTCCAGACTGAGAGGCAAAGACAGAAGACGCAGGAAGACTGACCCCAAACTGAACGGTGAGGAGCCGACACTCACTTTTTCATCACTTTCAAAAAGTCTGTGAACGCATCGTTCATGTGAATGCTGCAGACCCAACATCCTGTTTTCAATCTCAGCTGCTGAATTCAGACCAGGATGTACAGGAACCGCAAGTCTGATCTGAAATCAGCAACTCGTTTTCTGTCAGCAGTTTCTTGCTTCTTCCCGCTGCTGGTTGGATGCAGACCGAAAACCTCCTGCTCGTCCCGTCAGACAGACTAACTGCAAGACCTACTGAGGACTGACTCAGGACCCAATAGAGAATTATTCAGAACTCACTCAGGACTCACTCAGAAATCGGGACCCCTGAAGAACCCAATAAGGACCCAATTGGGACTGACTCAGAACCCACTCAGAACAGAGTTAGAATCCACCCAGTACTGATTCTGAACCCACTTGGAGCCCACTCAAGACAAAATCAGGTCTGATCCACAACTGACTGAGGACTGACTTTGGACACATTCAAGACTGACTTAAGACCCACTTTGCACTGACTCAGGTCCCACCCAGAACTGATTCAGGACACAATCAGGACTAAAGACTAAGTCAGGACTGGCTCGGGCCTGACTGCAGACATCTTCAGAATGGACTTTGGCCTGAGCCGGGACGCAAGTCAGGACCAACTTTGGATGCAGTCAGGACCGACTTTGGACACAGTCAGGAATGACTTTGGACGCAGTCAGGACCGACTTTGGACACAGTCGGGAATGACTTTGGACACAGTCGGGAATGACTTTGGACACAGTCAGGAATGACTTTGGACACAGTCGGGAATGACTTTGGACACAGTCAGGAATGACTTTGGACACAGTCAGGACCGACTTTGGACGCAGTCAGGAATGACTTTGGACACAGTCAGGAATGACTTTGGACACAGTCGGGAATGACTTTGGACACAGTCGGGAATGACTTTGGACACAGTCAGGACCGACTTTGGACGCAGTCAGGAATGACTTTGGACACAGTCAGGACCGACTTTGGACACAGTCAGGAATGACTTTGGACACAGTCAGGACCGACTTTGGACACAGTCGGGAATGACTTTGGACACAGTCGGGAATGACTTTGGACACAGTCAGGACCGACTTTGGACGCAGTCAGGAATGACTTTGGACACAGTCAGGACCGACTTTGGACACAGTCGGGAATGACTTTGGACAGTCGGGAATGACTTTGGACACAGTCAGGACCGACTTTGGACGCAGTCAGGAATGACTTTGGACACAGTCAGGACCGACTTTGGACACAGTCAGGAATGACTTTGGACACAGTCGGGAATGACTTTGGACACAGTCGGGAATGACTTTGGACACAGTCAGGACCGACTTTGGACACAGTCGGGAATGACTTTGGACACAGTCGGGAATGACTTTGGACACAGTCGGGACCGACTTTGGACACAGTCAGGAATGACTTTGGACACAGTCAGGACCGACTTTGGACACAGTCGGGAATGACTTTGGACGCAGTCGGGAATGACTTTGGACACAGTCAGGAATGACTTTGGACACAGTCAGGAATGACTTTGGACACAGTCGGGAATGACTTTGGACACAGTCAGGACCGACTTTGGACACAGTCAGGAATGACTTTGGACACAGTCAGGAATGACTTTGGACGTGGTCAGGACCGACTTTGGAAGCATTCAGGAATGACTTTGGACGCAGTCAGGACTGACTCAGGTCTGTCTTCCTCCAGTCACGGTACCGAGCGACTCAGGACCATGTTCAGCTGCAGCTGACTGAGTCTTGGTTCAGTCCTGAGTGTTCAGGTGCAACCGAACAAGGCAGCTTAGATCAATTTTCAGTGTAAGGTGGGGGGTTGGGGGGGTCCTGGAGGTATACAGTTGGGGGGGCAGGATTGGTTAGTAGACGTGAGGTGTGTTGGGTGGGTGACGGTGAGGGGGGCGCAGGGATGTCATGACAGTACCTTTGCATGAGGGGGACAGAACTTGAGTGTCTGCAGCCTCAGACATGTACTGTATTGTACATGTTGTGTAATGCTCAGTACTGCTTCATGCAGTCGGAACGTGACCCGGACCATTCACAGTGTTGATGCGGGGTTACTGGTTGAAGACTGCACTGGACACACTGGACTGTATAAGAGATGATTGAAAAGGTCTGCTGGTTGTGACTTTCTCTGTGGAGCAGTTTTCTGTCTGCATCTGTCTGGTTTACAGAACTTCATTCTGTACTATTTCACCTTTTACAAAAAGGTTCTGGTAGAACCAGCCAGTCCTCTTTGAGCCAGTTGTCGTTCGATGGTCCAATAGGAACCAGCTGATTCTGTTTGCGCTAGTTTTGCTTTGACCAGCCGGTCATTTTGAGTCAATCGCATTTGGTTCTGGTCAGCAGGTAACAGTTGGGATTGGCCCGATGGCCGTCCATCAACACAATGGAACTGAAGCAGAACTGACCTGGAAGCAGCTTGAAACCTGGTCATGTTGTTTTCTGCAGCAACTGAAGCATCTCCTCAAACCAGACATCAGCTCCTCCTCATGTGGCTCACAAGAAGGTTATTTTTAGACCAGATCTGTTCTGGATCAGGGCTCAGAGTTTTTCCCTGAGTGTTGTTGATCAACTCTTCTATGCTAACTGTTTTCCCCCTGTTTACGGTTGTTACGCTATCATGTTCCCCGTGTTCCCAGTGTTTCTACTAACCTTTGCTAACAGTTTTCACCTGTTTGTAGTTTGTAATAAGCTATGCTATCAGGTTCTCTGTTTCCAGTGTTTATGCTAACATAAGCTAGCAGCTTATCCCTGTTTACAGTTGTTATTCCAAGCTATGCTATCAGGTTCCTTACGCTTACAGTTTTATTACTAACCTACACTAATAGTTATCCTGTTTACAGTTGTTATACTAACAGTTTTCCTGTATTTACAGTATTTATTCTAAGCTGTGCTACTAGTTACTAGCTACTAGTTACTAATAAGTACTAGCTCATGAGTACTTACACCTGTAAAGTAAAACTATCTGTAGATCCGATGTGTTCATCCACACGCTTACTGCTCAGCTTCCTTGAGACAAACTGGGTCAGTTAAGCACTTCCTGTCATTAAACTTCTGTGTGTGTGTGTGTGTGTGTGTGTGTGTGTGTGTGTGTGTGTGTGTGTGTGTGTGTGTGTGTGTGTGTGTGTGTGTATCCATGTATATGCATGTGTGTATACATGTATATATGTGTATATATGTATATGTGTGTAAAATGTGCACATTTGTATTATGTGTATGTGTTGATATATGTGTGTATGTCCGTGTGTGTGCTTCCTGTTTATCTCTTGCTGTGAGTCTCCATTAGAGAACTTTCCAGACTATCAGAGTTTTCATCATAATGAGTACAGATTGTTTTATATTCAGTTTCCAGTTACCTTCCTACTTTTAAAGATGTTGACTGAGTGTTTATGTAGACCAGTATATATGTAGACCAGTAAATATGTAAACCAGTATATATGTAGACCATTATATATGTAGACCAGTATATATGTAGACCAGTAAATATGTAAACCAGTATATATGTAGACCATTATATATGTAGACCAGTATATATGTAGACCAGTAAATATGTAAAACAGTATATATGTAGACCAGTATATATGTAGACCAGTAAATATGTAAACCAGTATATATGTAGACCATTATATATGTAGACCAGTATATATGTAGATCAGTATATATGTAGACCAGTAAATATGTAGATCAGCATTTATGTAGACCGGTACATATGTAGACCGGTATATATGTAGACCAGTATATATGTAGACCAGTATATATGTAGACCGGTGTATATGTAGATCAGTATTCATGAAGACCGGTTTATATGTAGACCGGTATATATGTAGACCAGTATATATGTAGACCGGTATATATGTAGATCAGTATATATGTAGATCAGTATATATGTAGACCAGGATATATGTAGACCAGTATATATGTAGATCAGTATTTATGTAGACCGGTTTGTATGTAGACCGGTATATATGTAGATCAGTATTTATGTAGACCAGTATATATGTAGACCAGTATATATGTAGATCAGTATTTATGTAGACCGGTTTATATGTAGACTGGTATATATGTAGATCAGTATTTATGTAGACCGGTATATATGTAGACCAGTATATATGTAGACCGGTATATATGTAGATCAGTATTTATGTAGACCGGTTTATATGTAGACCAGTATACATGTAGACCAGTATACATGTAGACCAGTATATATGTAGATCAGTATTTATGTAGACCGGTATATATGTAGATCAGTATTTATGTAGACCAGTATATATGTAGACCGGTATATATGTAGACCGGTATATATGTAGATCAGTATTTATGTAGACTGGTATATATGTAGATCAGTATTTATGTAGACCGGTTTATATGTAGACCGGTATATATGTAGACCAGTATACATGTAGACCGGTATATATGTAGATCAGTATTTATGTAGACCGGTTTATATGTAGACCGGTATATATGTAGATCAGTATTTATGTAGACCAGTATATATGTAGACCGGTATATATGTAGATCGGTATATATGTAGATCAGTATATATGTAGACCGGTATATATCTAGATCAGTATATATGTAGATCAGTATTTATGTAGACCAGTATATATGTAGATCAGTATATATGTAGATCAGTATATATGTAGATCAATATATATTTAGACCGGTACATATGTAGACCGGTATATATGTAGATCAGTATATATGTAGACCGGTACATATGTAGACCGGTATATATGTAGACCAGTATATATGTAGACCAATATATATGTAGACCAGTATATATGTAGACCAGTAAATATGTAGACCAATATATACGTAGACCAGTATATGTGTAGACCAGTACATATGTAGACCGGTACAGATGTAGACCGGTACAGATGTAGACCGGTATATATGTAGACCAGTATATATGTAGACCAGTATATATGTAGACCAGTATATATGTAGACCGGTATATATGTAGATCAGTATTTATGTAGACCAGTTTATATGTAGAGCGGTATATATGTAGATCAGTATATATGTAGACCAGTATATATGTAGACCGGTATATATGTAGACAGGTATATATGTAGATCAGTATTTATGTAGACCGGTTTATATGTAGACCGGTATATATGTAGACCGGTATATATGTAGACCGGTATAAATTTAGAACAGTATTTATGTAGACCGGTATATATATGTAGATCAGTATTTATGTAGACCAGTATATATGTAGACCGGTATATATGTAGATAGGTATATATGTAGATCAGTATTTATGTAGACCGGTTTATATGTAGACCGGTATATATGTAGACCAGTATACATGTAGACCGGTATATATGTAGATCAGTATTTATGTAGACCAGTATATATGTAGATCAGTATATATGTAGATCAGTATATATGTAGACCAGTATATATGTAGATCAGTATATATATGTAGACCAGTATATATGTAGATCAGTATATATGTAGACCGGTATATATGTAGATCAGTATATATGTAGACCGGTATATATGTAGACAGGTATATATGTAGATCAGTATTTATGTAGACCGGTTTATATGTAGACCAGTATATATGTAGACCAGTATATATGTAGACCGGTATATATGTAGACCAGTATATATGTAGACCAGTATATATGTAGACCGGTATATATGTAGACAGGTATATATGTAGATCAGTATTTATGTAGACCGGTTTATATGTAGACCGGTATATATGTAGACCAGTATACATGTAGACCGGTATATATGTAGACCAGTATACATGTAGACCGGTATATATGTAGACCAGTATACATGTAGACCAGTATATATGTAGATCAGTATTTATGTAGACCAGTATATATGTAGACCAGTATATATGTAGACCGGTATATATGTAGACCAGTATACATGTAGACCGGTATATATGTAGACCAGTATACATGTAGACCAGTATATATGTAGATCAGTATTTATGTAGACCAGTATATATGTAGACAGGTATATATGTAGATCAGTATTTATGTAGACCGGTTTATATGTAGACCGGTATATATGTAGACCAGTATACATGTAGACCGGTATATATGTAGACCAGTATACATGTAGACCGGTATATATGTAGACCAGTATACATGTAGACCAGTATATATGTAGATCAGTATTTATGTAGACCAGTATATATGTAGACCAGTATATATGTAGATCAGTATTTATGTAGACCGGTTTATATGTAGACCGGTATATATGTAGACCAGTATACATGTAGACCGGTATATATGTAGACCAGTATACATGTAGACCGGTATATATGTAGATCAGTATTTATGTAGACCAGTATATATGTAGACCGGTATATATGTAGATCAGTATTTATGTAGACCAGTATATATGTAGACCGGTATATATGTAGATCAGTATTTATGTAGACCAGTATATATGTAGACCGGTATATATGTAGATCAGTATTTATGTAGACCAGTATATATGTAGACCGGTATATATGTAGATCAGTATTTATGTAGACCAGTATATATGTAGACCGGTATATATGTAGACCAGTATTTATGTAGACCAGTATATATGTAGACCGGTATATATGTAGACCAGTATTTATGTAGACCAGTATATATGTAGACCAGTATACATGTAGACCGGTATATATGTAGATCAGTATTTATGTAGACCGGTTTATATGTAGACCAGTATATATGTAGATCAGTATTTATGTAGACCTGTATATATGTAGACCGGTATATATGTAGATCAGTATTTATGTAGACCAGTATATATGTAGACCGGTATATATGTAGACCAGTATTTATGTAGACCAGTATTTATGTAGACCAGTATATATGTAGATCAGTATATATGTAGATCAGTATATATGTAGACCGGTATATATGTAGATCAGTATTTATGTAGATCAGTATTTATGTAGACCAGTATATATGTAGATCAGTATTTATGTAGACCAGTATATATGTAGACCGGTATATATGTAGATCAGTATTTATGTAGACCAGTATATATGTAGATCAGTATTTATGTAGACCAGTATATATGTAGACCGGTATATATGTAGATCAGTATTTATGTAGACCAGTATATATGTAGATCAGTATTTATGTAGACCAGTATATATGTAGACCGGTATATATGTAGATCAGTATTTATGTAGACCAGTATATATGTAGATCAGTATTTATGTAGACCGGTTTATATGTACACCAGTATATATGTAGATCAGTATTTATGTAGACCAGTATATATGTAGATCAGTATTTATGTAGACCGGTTTATATGTAGACCAGTATATATGTAGATCAGTATTTATGTAGACCAGTATATATGTAGATCATGATGAGAAATGGGGGCTGCGTGCTGGAGGAGTGGTCAGCATTGTGGCCCCCACAGCAAGAGCTTCGTGTGGTTAGGAGTGAGTTGTTTGTCTCTCTGTGTTGACCCTGCGATGGACGGGTGACCTATCCAGGTGTACCTGCCGCTCGCCCAGTGATTGCTGGATGGGCTCCAGTTTCCCGCGACCCTGAATTGGTCTAAGCGGGTAAGAAAATGGATGGATATTGAATAACCTTGTAGACTTCCTGCAGGCGGATCCCACAGATGGATTAATATGTTCTAAGTCAATAAGTTGTCCATCACACTGGATGAGATGTGATGTTGAAGTCCAGTCTGACTGCAGGGTCTCTTCTACACAGAATGAATAGTGAATAGACACCAGTGTGTTTGCTCCTACATACAGAGACTTCTTTCACATCTGCAGTCACAGCTGTTTATTCAAACACCCAGAATCTCTCCCTCCTCCTCCATCCTCTGGGTTTAGTCACAAACTCCAGTTATGTGAATGTTTCTTTTTAGTTTTTAATAATGGTCAGTTTTATGTCTTTACATGTGTAGCTGCTGGTTATTTCTTTTTCCCTGTTTTGACTTAACATCTCTAACTCTGTTGTATCCTTCTCCCTCTTTTTTTCTTTGCTTCACATTCATTTTCTCTCCTGTTTACTTCTTTGTTTCCCTCCCGACCACTCTTGTCAGGTCCAAGCATACTGATTCAGTCATAAAATTAAGAATAATACTGAACATTTTAAGAAAGGCCTGATATCCACAAAGCTCTTCTTTTGGACAAAACATCCAAGCAGCCGGACCACTGTCCTGCAGCGGGGATGCTGGACAGGACAAAAAAAAAAAAAAAAAAGACTGGGACACTAGTCCTGGACTCAGAACCAGACGTATGAGTTGGGCTCAGGTCCATAATGGTCTTTTGACCAGATCAGTGAGAACCAATCGGGACTGAGATGTCTGTTTCACACAGAGAAACCAACGAATGAGGAGACATTCAGCTGAAAACAGAACATTTATTCATCCAGATCAGGCCTGTGTCACAGGATCCCACACACTGAGCACAGTCCGGAGGCTGTAGGACCACCAGCCATCCAGACTTATTATCTCAACCAGGTTCCGACGCAAAAAAACCAATCCACTTTCTCCATCAGTTCTCTTCCTCCACATAAATATGTTGTTTTTCTCCTCCTGATGTCGTTGTCGAGTATATTTCAGAAAGAAAAGCTGAAATAATTAGTTTTTACCCTCAATAGCAAGCAAAGACCTCTGCATCCGACCCCTCACACAGCAAGGTGACATCACACGGTGACATCACGCGGTGTGACATCACACGGTGACATCACGCGGTGTGACATCACACGGTGACATCACGCGGTGTGACATCACACGGTGACATCACGCGGTGTGACATCTGAGTCACGTTATCTAGTGACAATCAGTGTGACTTCACACTGTGACATCTCAGCAAAAAATCCGGTGATGGATCTACTTTTTCTACCCACGTGTTCTTTCCAGATGTTCCGGTCCAGTGCGACACTGTCCAGATGACTCCATCACCATCGATGATGACTACATTGAGAACAGCGGCCATCCCCACCCACCCATCACCTCCTTGTAACCACATCACCGTTGCTAAGAAACAGCAGTGGGCGAGGCAGGGCATGTCTACCTCGCCCTCCAATCTAAGCTCCGCCCCCTGGCCTTTGAACTGGGACCAACCATCTGGGATAACAAGCCATGATTTCATGGGACAAGCCTGGACTCTGAGACCAGGACAGGACAAGGTACAGGATGATGTTCTGTGTGATCTTTCCTCCTGGTTCTGTCTGATGAATTCTCTTGCTTCCATCTGATCCTGTGTCTCTAGAAGCAGCAATACGGTGACCGCACGCCCCCAGATCTGAACAGCTGTATGTCTGTGAGCTCAACAGCACAGCTGGAGGCCTCCCAGACAGATGGGGGCTCCACTGACAACCCCCTCACCGGCACCAAGCTGTCGGGCCAGCGAGCCTACCTTCAAAGTCTAGATCGCAGCAGCCGAGCATGGGTTCTGTCGGGAAAATCCCCGGCTTCAGATGATGTGTGCGGCCCTCTGGATGACAGCAGCGGCAACATCTGGTACAATCCCATCCCTGAGGAGGAGGATGGCGGAGGTCCACGCAGGGAGGAAGAGGTATGGAGGAGAAAAAACCAAACTGTGGAGGAAGGACCAGTAAGGATGGCGGGGTCGGCACACTCCAGAGCGCAGCTTGTTGGTTGTAGCAGCGACTGGCCGCAGAAGGGTACTAAGCCAAGTGTCAGTCACCTGACCGATGACATCACAGGTAAGACTCTACCTGTTGTCATCCACACTCACAGGGTTCTTCTAGTAATCCTTTATATCTCTGCCAGATTCCCCTTCCTCGGACTCTAGCCCTGCCTCCCAGAAGAAAGGGGGTGGGCCTGGTGGTGTGATTGACAGGCTGAGGTCTCCAGGCACAGTGAGGAGGATCTCTCTAAAAATGAAGAAACTTCCAGAGTTGCGTCGAAAACTCAGCCTACGTTCAGCCTCCCGCGCTCATCGCCAGGGCAACAGCAGAGGGGGTGGAGATGAGGCGAAGGATGCGACATCGTTGTCAATGCTGTCAAATCAGAATGTTATTAGCAAATATCATCTGGACAGCTCCACCCCCCCAAACCGACCGCTGCGACGATCGTCCAGAGGACGCAGCACCAGCAAATCAGGTAAAAAGCTCAGTTCATAAGGAAGCAAAACATCCTTTGACCTCAGCCACTGAGATGAAGGTTTCTGATTGGTGCCAGTATGTCAGGCTCTGACTGGGTTCTGATATCTCTAAGTTTAGGGATCCCATAAAGTTAACCTGATGTTAACCTGGAGTTTCACCGGAAAGTTGATCCAGATGTTACCGTGGGAGCTGACTTCCAAAACATTTAGAAATTAACCTGAAAGCTGAAAACCTGAAGTTAACCTGCTCACCTGACTAAATGCAGCCACACAACCAAAGTCTTAAATGCCTTCCAGGGTATCTCAGTGATGGAGACTCTCCTGAGCTGTTGCCAAGGCAACAGATGCCTCTCCATGCCGCTGCCAAAGAAGCACCATGTGATGTCAGTTCGTTCCGGCTGTACGTAGGCTCGGATCCGCCACGGTGCAGCCAGCGGGTGACCGGGTTACTGACGGTCCACCTGCTGGGCCTGGAAGAGATGAAGAATAGCAGGTAAAAGCCCCAGACCACAGCACCACCCAGAGCCCATCAGAGGAACTGCAGTCCGTCTTACACTAACTTCATCATCCCCGTTTAGAAATAATTGATCAAGCATTTGAGAAAAGTGAATTTCTGTTCTGTAGTGGCTCTGGTCCAGTCTCTGTTCATGTCTCTGGTTCCAGGTCAGATGACAGTAAGGAGGTTTTCTTGGCCATCCAGACTGATGGCATAACGAGAGCAAGGACTGCCCTTCTGACTCTGAGAGGCTCTGCCTTGTCCTTAAATCACACCTTTCATCTGGAGCTGGAGAGGGCTCGGCAACTCCGCATTGTGGTCTTAACACCAGGTACCAAGACCCGGTTCGGGCATTACAAACATTACAGGGGACATAAACCTCTGTCTGAACCTCAGTTCTGAACCAGTTCTGCAGCCGAGTTATCCCCAAAAAAAGAACTAGAATCATGGGTATACCTAGCACAGAACCAGAGTTATCCCCAACACACAGCTTTAGTGGGTCTGAAAGATGGCCACCTGCTAACTGAGGTGAGACAGAGTCTCAGCAGGACTTTCATGACCTGGAGACAACTGGTCCGTCATCTGGTCCAGATGGCGGGGATTTTTTTTTAGGTTCTGGAACAAGGTGGGATGTTTTCCGAAACAAAGGAAATACATTTTCTGACTCAGGCTGGTGTTGAAAAGGTCCTGAAAAATCCACCATAGTGGTTCTGAGCAGGTTTTCAGAGCCCTGGAGCTGGAACCATCAACAGGGTCTTGGCTGCAGCCTGGAGAATGAGATGGGGCTGGATATTGGGTGGGGTTGGACGTCCAACCCCGTCCAATCAACATTTTGATTGAATTAACCCAAACCCTAACCCTAACCCCACACCCATCCAACCCTACCCATTGGACATCCAACCACGCCCATTGGACATCCAACCCCGCCCAATATCCAGCCCCGCCTCATTCCCCAGGCTGCAGCCGGGGGTTATCTGAACCATCTGGACCAGCAGACTTTTTGTGGTTCAGTTTTTCTGTTTCTTCATCTAACTGCAGCCCCTTTAGCTTGTTTTTGTCCAAGCATCCTGAACATGAGCCATTTTTCACAAGAAGATCAGACCTCAAATCCTGCAGTCTGGCTGGAACATATTAAAGTTTTATTCATGACTTACAGACCCTGACTGGTGGACGTCCTTTAAAACAGGGGTGCCCAAGTTCAGTCCTCGGGATCTACCATTCTGAGACTTTTAGATGCAACCCTTGTCCAATACCCCTGAATCAAATAGCTAAATTCCCTCCTCTGCATGTTATCAAGCTCTGCAGCAGCCTGGTAACGAGACATTCATTTGATTCAGGTGTGTTGGACAAGGGTTACTTTAAAATTTGCAGGATTTCAGATCTTGAGGACTGAACCCCTGCTTTAAAATAACTAACAGTGATCAGCAGCAGTGGAGTCATTCATAACTGACCGCTGCTGCAGCCAGTGGATGTACAGGTTTCCTCTCTGTTGCAGCCAGCCCACCGGCTTTAGGGATGGACCAGCAGAGTCAGGTGGTTTCAGGACGACCAACCAGAAACAGGGTTTGCTGCCTGGGTGGAGTCTCCATCCCACCACTCTTCAAAGGTTGGTTGCAGCAAACCTTTAGGTATAATTGTTATTAAATATAAACAGAAAAAGTGATGATGATGGAGGGGTCTTACCATGAATGTTTTGGTCTCAGGGAGTCGCAGCCAGCAGCTGTGTGTGAAGCTGGAGCCAAGAGGACTTCTCTATGTCAAACTATCTCTGCAGGAGAAATGGGACACACAGGTATAGCTGCAACAGCACATTTTTCCACTGATGGGAAAGAACAGTCATGTTACGACCCAAGTCTGTTAGGGTAAATGAGCTGAACAAAAGAAAGAACTGTGGCAAGATGTTGAAATATGGACTGATACAGATTTATCATCGCGTAAGGAGATGAGGTTGATAAAAATGGTAATAAAGGAGTTGAGGTTAACGATGCTGCAAGCAAAAGGAAAACAGAAAAACAGGCCGGCAAAGCCAGATTTGGACAAACAAAAGAGAAGTCATAAAGGTATAATTGTTAACAACCATAAAACAAAACTTATCTGTTAAACCTTAGCTCAAAGCCAAGTAGCTTTAATACTACTGGTGACACACAAAACAATCAGACTAAACAACTGCAAACAAAGGAACTAAACTGGGAAAACAAATCTCCACTATAAATCACACCATAGTCAATATCCAAACACATGAGCAAGCTGAAGGCAGACTACTACTGAGCAAGCAGTTGCTGCTGATTGAAGGGTCCAGGTGTCTTTTATATCTGGCGGTTGGTAGAACCAGCAGTGATTGAAGCATCAGTTACCCAGTGAGAAGGGAGGAGATGAAGGTGTGACTGGTCAGACCAATCCCAACCAGAGGAGAGCAAGCAGAGATTTGAATGAGAAATTGATCGCAGGTGTAGACTATCAGAGAATGGGCAGTCAGTTCTGATGTTTGTTTGCATCTGCAGCCCAATGGGGATGCATCATCACCTGCCAATGTGTTTGGGGTTGAACTGCACCACCTGGTGGATAAAGAAGCATCTATGTCTCCAGTCCCCCTGCTGATCCAGAAAACTGTGGCTGAGATTGAGCGACGAGGACTGAAGGTCAGAAATCACACTGGGTTTGCTCTAGTGTCGTGTTGAGCTAAACTAACGTGATCATGCTAACCTGTGTGTCAGGTGGTGGGTCTGTATAGACTGTGTGGTTCTGCTGCAGTGAAGAAGGAGCTGAGGGATTGGTTTGAGAGGAACAGTGCAGCCGTCTGTTTGTCAGAAGACCTCTACCCCGACATCAACGTCATTACAGGTCAGTTACCAAAGCACAGAACTTGCAGTAGAATCTTTCACCTGATCTTGATTTGGGACATGTTCACACTGCTGTTGTTTGGGCCTGTTTAAGCAGACTATGGTCAGCTTTACAGTGGTCCTTGATATCAGACCTTGGTCTGCTTTGTAATGCAGACCAAAGAAGCGGACTCTGGTCTGTCTGAAAGCCCGGAGTCTTGGTTGGCTTGCCAACGGACTATCCAGCAACCAATTAGAAAGTGATGTGTGCCAACCACGATAAAGTATGACGAAGGTGTGATGCAGTTTAGTGATGCAGATTATTGTCTGGGACTAAAAACAAAGCCATCAACATGGGTTAAAAAAACGTGTGTTCTGCACGGCAGGACCAGTCTTTCACACATCCAGTTTTACCCACCAGAACCCATTTGGATGACCAAACCTGGCCTGTGTATGTAGAACCTGCGACCCAACCCGCGCTTTAACTTGTTATCAAGGACTTGTCCCTATCACTCCTGATCTGTCCTGCCTAAACTGACCTGTCAAAATCTGAAAGAAAGAATTGAGGTGTGGATTTGTACTGGACAGTGTGATAATATGACATTGGTGACTTGATTTGGTAGCTGAGATAAAACTGCAGGGACCTGGACTTAATAATATAGACCTGAACCTGACAACTGAACTTGGATGACTGCTTCTCCTCTTGTCCTGGCTATACACTCTCCTGTGTTCTCAGGTATTCTGAAGGACTACCTGCGGGAGCTGCCGTCTCCGCTCATAACCAGGACTTTGTACCAGGTGGTCCGGAACGCCATGACCATGCAGCCTCCACCTGTGACCCCAGACCCTCAACTGGCCCAGAGCACCGTGAAGCTGCTGTCCTGTCTGCCACCTCCAGAGAGGGTAAGAAGACTCTACTTTCAACCCAGCAGCGGACTCGGTTCTGGTTCTTCATGGCAGTTTGGTGTGTGAGAGACTATAGTTATATAACCAGAACAGTGACTTGGACCTTTCTAGAAATGGTCTAAAAACCTTAAAGAAATAAAACTACATTCTGTCATGATGTCCAGCAGGGGGCGACATGTTACCACCATTGTGTGTTTCATGTTGACATTCAGTAACGTCTCAATAATCAGGACCCACAGTGCTTAACTAGGTACTGGCCCAATTCTACACAACTACTGGTTGTTATTGGTTGTTACATGTATCGGTTACACAAAGGTTTTCCGATACTCACTCTTCTCTCACTCCAGGTGCATTATGGCAGTGGCAGTGCAGTCCATTCAGTAAATTAGATTGGATAGCAGGGGAATAAGTCTTACCTTTTGTATGTTGCATCGTGTAATAAAATGTCCTGTATCGTAGTGTTAAGTGAGGCAACTGAAATAAACATATCACATAGGATTCCACATCCCACTGAATCAAGATAATAGTGATAAATTACATGGCATCTGCACAGTTTTAAGTGTAGGTTTTTCAAGCAATGGTATGTTAGTGTGGCTTTGTTTGTGTACCTATGTTAGCATAGCTTTGCTACTATAGTTTTTCTACAATACCTTTGTGAGTGTATCTTTGCTAGTGTAGTTTTCTTAGCATATTAGCATAGTTCTGTTACCACATTTTTTCTAAAATAGCTTTGATAGTGCAGCTTTGCTTGTGTGAGGTTTTGCTAGCATAGCTTTGTTACAGTAGCTATGTTAACATAGCTTTGTTTCCGTAGCTTTGTTAATTTAGCTTTGCTTTGTGAGTGCCATGTTAGTGTAGCTTTGTTACAATAGCTTTGTTAATGTAGATTTGCTATTCTAGCTTTTTTTTAAAACTTTTTATTTGCATTTTTAAACACATAACTAACAGAATGTGTTACCAGAGACAAGTGACCAAAAAGAGAGAGAAAATAAACAAATAGATATTTAAATTAAATTTTTATATATATATATATATATATATATATATATATATATATATATATATATATATATATATATATATATATATATATATACACACATACATACATACATACATACATATACATACACATACACACCTACATATATATACCTACTTACATACATATACCTGCACGTAATAAAATATAATATATATAACATACATTCTCACAATGTATACAGATGCGCAGTATGCGTACTTGTACACACATCTTTATGTGTAGGAGAAGAAAGAGAAGAAAAAAAAAAGCAAAACAAAGGGATTCACCTCTTGTCAGGGCTCATTTTCCACACTGCGAAGTGATATTAACAACCTGTATAGCTTACATCATCAAGTATTCAATAACCATATGGCATCTCCGGTTATAAATGCCCATTTTCATTTGTAGTGATGCCGTCATTCGTTCCATTATACACACCTGTTTCAACTTTTTTTTCCATTCAATTACAGTTGGTGTTTTAACATTCTTCCAATTCAAAGTTATAATTTTCTTAGCTACCAGTATTAATATATGTCGTTTATATCTTTGGTCAGCATTGAAAAGGTCGACCGGCATTACACCAAGAAGGAAAAACAGAGTATTTGAAGGGATTTCTCTTTTTAAAATGTTTTCAATTTCTTCTTTGATTTTTTTTCCAATACTCAATTATCATTGGGCAGTCCCAAAATATATGTGTATGATCCCGTATTTTGTCGCACTGTCTCCAACACGAAGATGCTGACGGGTTTTTAACAAAATTAGAAATGACCATTGGAGTCTGATTTTTAGCTTCAAATCAAATTCTTTCCTCTGCTGACCAGTGACATCTTTATGACTCTCATTACAAATTTTATCCCACAGTTCGTCCTCTATTATATTATTAGATTCTAATTCCCATTTTTCCTTTATGCTGTAGGTATTCATAACAACATCTGATGAAAGTTTTTTATATAAAAACGAGACATATTTGGACCTCGGAGAATGTTTTTCTATAATTGTAATAAAATATTGCTCTATGTTATTTGGGATTTTGAGAAGTCGCTCTTTTTCCTTATGATTTGTAATGTAACTCCTAATTTGAAGGTAAGATGAAATTGTTCTTAAATTTGTGAGAAGGATTTTAAATGTGTTCCTTCAAACAACTGATTCAAAATAGTGAGGCCTTTAGAGGCCCAACTCTTGAAGCCATGATCCCATGTAGAAGGCAAAAAAATCTAAATTACCCACTATTGGCATAGCTCGAGAGATGGACCCTGTGTCTTTGATCCATTTTTTGACATCCACCCATATTTTTAAACTATGTTTTATCCACTCATTTCCAATTTTCATCTTAACCTGTTTTAAGTCCACAAAGGGAAGGACAGATAATGGTACAACTTTAACTTCACCCTGTTCAATTTGGGTCCATTTTGCATCATCGTCTCCACTGATCCATGTCACAATAGCTGATAGTTGAGCTGCCCAGTAATAATGTTTTACATTTGGCAAAGCCAGACCTCCTTTATTTTTAGGTAAATAAAGAGTCTTCAATTTAATTCTGTGTCTCTTGTGTTGCCAGATAAATTGAGAAATCGATTTGTTTAACATATTAAAAGTAGAAATGGGGACTTTAACAGGCAGCGACTGGAATAAAAACAGGAGACGAGGAAGCAGATTCATCCTCTCAGTCTCAACTCTGCTAAAAAGAGATAAGGGTAAAATGTCCCATCGTACTAGATCACTTGTTATTTGTTTAATTAACTTATTGTAATTTAAATCATAGAGTTTAGTGTTATCAGTGGTTATAGTAATTCCCAGATATTTGAATCCTTGTTTTGACCAGTGAAATGACACTATGTCATCAAGTTGGTCAGGCCACTTTCCCGATATCATCATTGCCTCTGATTTATTTTGGTTTATTTTATATCCAGAGATGTTTCCATAATTTTGCAGACATTCAGACAGAAATGAACCCTGTCTGATCTGGTTTTATTAATTTCTTAATATATTTCTGTACTCTGGCTGCTAAAATAGATGTTGATATTTTATAGTCCATGCACAAAAGACTTATAGGACGATAGCTAGAGCACAGTAGTGGATCTTTTCCATCTTTATATCATACAGTGATGATAGCCTCTGACCATGATCCAGGAGGATTCCCTGAATTCAACACATAATTATATATCTTGCATAATACAGGAGTAAGGTCATTAACAAACACTTTGTAATATTCTCCGGCAAACCCATCAATCCCTGGTGATTTATTGTTCTTCAATTTCACAATGGTATTTTTAATCTCTTTTTCTGTAATTGGTTCTACTAGGAAAGAGGCCTTGTCAGCTGTCAATTTATCCAATTTAATATTTTCAAAAAATTCTCGTATTCTGTCTGTTTTTGAGTTTTGGGATTGACTTTTATACAGTTGTTTAAAATATTTAGCAAAGGTGTCTGCTATTGTTTTGGGGCCAGTTTCTACCTCATTTGAATGAAGTTGTTTAATTTTGGGAATTTTCCGACTGGCCTGCGCTTTCTGTCACTGAAAAGACAATAATCTGCTGGCCTTATTTCCGTATTATAATGTTTCCTACCAATGAACCTAAGGGCACCCTCTGCTTTGTATGTCAGTAACTCATCTAGTTGGTTTCTGTGCTCTTTAAGTCTATCCAGTTCTTCTTGTTTTCCATGTTGTTTGTGCTCAGTTTCTAGTCTTTTGATTTCTGTTTCTAATTCCAATTGTTTTTTAAGTTTGTCCTTTTTTTTAACCGTGATCCTATAGAGATTATTTTTCCCCTTATTGTGGCTTTACCTGCGTCCCATAAAACTGAGGGTGAGACCATTCCATTAACATTCAGAGCGTTCCTTATTTCTTCTCTTGTATTAACATCTGTTAGTAATGAGACATTAGGTCTCCAATATTTCATACATGGCTCTGGTCCCAAGTCTAATGACTGAAATGGTCATTGGTTCAATCACACAGTTTTTAACCCGGTATGTATCTTTTTTGGAAATTAAGAAGTGATCCAGCCGTGAGTAACTGCCGTGCACTTGTGACATGAAGGTGAAGTCTCTCTCATTTGGATGAATGTGACGCCACACATCTATTAACCCTAATTCTGTCATTATGTTTGATAAACTTTTGGACATTCTGGTTTGAGGTTTTGAGGATGATGGTAATTTATCTAATCGATTATTCAGCACACAATTGAAGTCCCTGCCCGTAAGAAGAACACATTCCCTGTTGTCCGCTACCAGGTATGCTAGCTTTTTAAAGAAATGTGGACAGTCTTCGTTTGGTGCGTAAGCATTCAAAATAGTAATTTTAAGTCCAGGAATCATCCCTACAACCATAACATAGCGGCCCTCTGAATCCTGAAACACCTTTTCACAGTTAAACTATGTAGATTTACTAAATAATATAGCTACTCCTCTTTTTTTATGTTTCCCATAAGAGCTGCTATAAACCTGATCCACCCATTCTCGCTTTAATTTTTGGTGCTCAGTTTCTGTAAGGTGTGTTTCTTGAAGTAAGGCTACGGAGCAACACATTTTCTTTAACTGTCCCAGTATCTTTTTCCTTTTGATTGGGTTATTGATTCCCTTAATATTGTAGGTAATGAAATTAAGTAATGCCATCACTGTATGTATATTGTTTCAAGTTACAAAGCCCTGTCCATTCCCTAATACATGTCAACCAAACGAAACATAAATAATATAACTCCAAACATGTAACATTTAACAAATCAGAATTCGCCACTTGTCTCTGATAGAACAAAACAAAAACAATAAACAGAACTTCCACATTTCTAGTCAGACACAGGACAACAAGTGTAACTATGTCTGACCCCCGGTGATAATGGGACAGAGAGTGGTGACCTGGCCTCTCTGTAGTAAATAGCACACAACAATGACCAGTGCTACAAAAGAGTCCATCTTGAGCTTCAGCCGTGCTGGATATAGGCATTTTGCCTGTATGCCGTTTTGTTTTAACTGTTGGATGACTGAGTGAACCTTAGCTCGCTTCTTTTGTAACTCAGGAGAATAATCTTGGTCGAAAAAAATACTCTTGTCCTGAAACATCACCTGTCTTTGGCTCCAAGCTTGCTGTAATACGACGTCTTTCACAGCTGCATCAAGAAACCTCACAATGATAGATCTGGGGGGAGCAGCTGGGTTCGTCGGCCTGGATTGGAGCAAGCGGTGTGCTCGTTCGATTTTAATATCTAGGTTGGGCGGCAGTCTAAGCACTTTGGGCAACAGACCTTTCACTAATGCGACCATATTTCCCTTTTCACTCCCCTCTGGTATTTGGAATATACGAAGATTGTTTCGTCTCAGTCTATTCTGCAGGTCATCACACATCGCAGTGAGTTGTTTATCACGTTGGAGCAGGTAGCGCAGCACCCGACGCTGACATGCCTCCGCTTCTTCCACCCCGCTTACTCTTCCCTCCAGCCCACCAATCCTCTGCTGATGTTCACCAAACTGCCCTTTAATGTTGGTCACACGCTGCTTGGCTTTCGTGGCTACTAGCATTCAAGCTAGCACAATCCAACTTCGATATTTTGTCGCTTACTTCTTTCAAATGTCCATGTTTTCCGGGTCCTTTGTTTCTTGAGGATGAGGTAATCTTGTTTTAATTGTTTTCTGATACGGTAGGCCTTAAATATTTGCAGTTGTCACCTTTTTTAAATTTATTTTCTGATGGAGCTTCGTATCTAACCTGGTGTTTCCACCATGACATCACTGGAAGTCTGCTATTCTAGCTTTGATAGTATGTCTTTGCTTGTGTAGCTTTGTTAGTGTAGCTATGCTAGCAGTGCATATAAGAGAACAAGTTGTGATTTTTCTGCCAGTGGAAATGGTAAAATCAATTGACCAGCCATTAAGTCTAACTTTTCCGATGATATCAAGATTGATTAATACACAATCTTAGCATCACTTGGCAGCTCCCGATCCTCCCTCTGACTGTTTCCATTGTCTTCTTTTTCCAGGCCACGCTCTCTCTCCTGCTTGACCACCTCAGTCTGGTGGCCTCCTTCAGTTCCTCCAACAGAATGACCCACCAGAACCTGGCGGTCTGCTTTGGCCCGGTTCTCCTCACTCCAACACAGGAAGCTTGGAGGGCAGAAAGAGGGATGGCAAAGAGCGTTGGTACTGGAGAGGAGATGGCGAGTGCAGTAGACTTCAAACGGCACATCGAGGCATTGCATTACTTACTGCAGCTGTGGCCAGGTGAGACATTTTCAGCATGAAGCTCCACCCATTCTATGGCACTGCTGTTGCTATGGGAACTACCATGTCTTTCACTTACCACATGTCCCTCCTCAGTGCCGACACAAGTCCCAACTGGTCAACACACCAACAACTCTCCTGCATCCCCCACATTTACCTACAATACCCCTGGAGAGGAGGAAGCGGTGGTGTCCAGGCGAGGGCGTGGTGGCATGACGCGGCTGGAGAGTCCGCCGTCCATCACCAACCGGTACGCGGGAGACTGGACTGTCTGTGGACGGGACCTGCTGTCCAGGCAGGAAGCCGACTATGATGAGGTGGCAGGAAGTGAGAGCAATGAAGGTAAAGACAGAACCAGACTAAGGCTGACCTGGTTCAGAACTCCTGCAGAACAAGAGGTGTGTTTTTGAAGATGGTCCTGACTGATGCTGCTGGTTCTTGTTCCAGGCAGCGGGGATGAAGAGGAGGACGAGGAGGAGGAGAGAAGGAAAGAAGTGTGGTCACCTGGAGGAGGATCTCTCTTTGTGGATGATTTTCTGGATTTTGATGCTCCTTTTAACTGTCGACTTAGTCTAAAAGACTTCGACACCCTGATCCATGATCTGGACAGAGAATTGGCAAAACAGATCAATATCTGCCTGTAGAGGAGCAGGAGGAGAAGGAGGAGGAAAATCTGAGTAGGGTTTGATATTCCACCAGAGCAGCTTTCATCAGTTAACTTTAAAACTATGGCTTGTTACTTTTTCTGCTTCATTTCCACGTCGGAAAGTTTCCTCGTCTGAACATTTTTCCACCGTAAAGTTTTCTGCTGGGAAAGTTCATGTTTGGAATGTTAACCAGCTGAAAGTTTCCTCGTCGGAACATTTCTCCACCGTAAAGTTTTCTGCTGGGAAAGTTCATGTTTGGAATGTTAACCAGCTGAAAGTTTCCCCTTCAGAGTTTTGTTCTCATAAATTTTTGCTCACGCGTGACGGAATGTCATCCTGTCAGAAAGTTTCTCCGTCTAAAATTTTACTTGGAAAAGATTTTTGGAAGGAAGCCATGTAGTGCGCCCAAATCAAAATAAGACATTCACAAAACTTGTGCTACTAAAGACCTATTTAAACCAGGATCAGGAACATAGGAGGACCAAGATTTAGGTCTCCAGGACATTTTGAAAGAGGTTGTCTGCCAATAAAGAAACAAAAAAAACAGTTCTTAACTAAAGGTCAGCCAAGTTTTCATGAAGGACTTTTGTGTTGAATTTGTAAGAACCAGAACTTGATTGATTCTCATATTTGCGTGCGGTTGGAATGGAGTCGGCTTGTGGTAGGACCAGTGTCTGCATGTGATCCTACTGGTTTCTGTGTACTGTTGGGACATGTCTCCGTACCGTAGGGACATGTCTGCGTACGGTAGGGACATGTCTGCTTTCTGTAGGGACATGTCTGCGTACCGTAGGGACATGTCTGCTTTCTGTAGGGACATGTCTGCGTACGGTAGGGACATGTCTGCGTACCGTAGGGACATGTCTGCGTACCGTAGGGACATGTCTGCGTACCGTAGGGACATGTCTGTGTACCGTAGGGACATGTCTGTGTACCGTAGGAACATGTCTGCTTACCGTAGGGACATGTCTGCGTACCGTAGGGACATGTCTGCGTACCGTAGGGACATGTCTGCGTACGGTAGGGACATGTCTGCGTACGGTAGGGACATGTCTGCGTACCGTAGGGACATGTCTGCGTACCGTAGGGACATGTCTGTGTACCGTAGGGACATGTCTGCGTACCGTAGGAACATGTCTGCTTACCGTAGGGACATGTCTGCGTACCGTAGGGACATGTCTGCGTACCGTAGGGACATGTCTGCGTACCGTAGGAACATGTCTGCTTTCTGTAGGGACATGTCTGCGTACGGTAGGGACATGTCTGCTTACCGTAGGGACATGTCTGCTTACCGTAGGGACATGTCTGCTTACCGTAGGGACATGTCTGCGTACCGTAGGAACATGTCTGCTTACCGTAGGGACATGTCTGCGTACCGTAGGGACATGTCTGCGTACCGTAGGAACATGTCTGCTTTCTGTAGGGACATGTCTGCGTACGGTAGGGACATGTCTGCTTACCGTAGGGACATGTCTGCTTACCGTAGGGACATGTCTGCGTACCGTAGGGACATGTCTGCTTACCGTAGGGACATGTCTGCGTACCGTAGGGACATGTCTGTGTACCGTAGGGACATGTCTGCGTACCGTAGGAACATGTCTGCTTTCTGTAGGGACATGTCTGCGTACGGTAGGGACATGTCTGCTTACCGTAGGGACATGTCTGCGTACCGTAGGGACATGTCTGCGTACCGTAGGGACATGTCTGCGTACGGTAGGGACATGTCTGCTTACCGTAGGGACATGTCTGCTTACCGTAGGGACATGTCTGTGTACCGTAGGGACATGTCTGCGTACGGTAGGGACATGTCTGCGTACGGTAGGGACATGTCTGCTTACCGTAGGGACATGTCTGCGTACGGTAGGGACATGTCTGCTTACCGTAGGGACATGTCTGCGTACCGTAGGGACATGTCTGCGTACGGTAGGGACATGTCTGCGTACGGTAGGGACATGTCTGCTTACCGTAGGGACATGTCTGCGTACGGTAGGGACATGTCTGCTTACCGTAGGGACATGTCTGCGTACCGTAGGGACATGTCTGCGTACCGTAGGGACATGTCTGCGTACCGTAGGGACATGTCTGCGTACCGTAGGGACATGTCTGCGTACGGTAGGGACATGTCTGCGTACGGTAGGGACATGTCTGCGTACCGTAGGGACATGTCTGCGTACCGTAGGGACATGTCTGCGTACCGTAGGGACATGTCTGCGTACCGTAGGGACATGTCTGCGTACGGTAGGGACATGTCTGCGTACGGTAGGGACATGTCTGCGTACCGTAGGGACATGTCTGCGTACGGTAGGGACATGTCTGCGTACCGTAGGGACATGTCTGCGTACGGTAGGGACATGTCTGCGTACCGTAGGGACATGTCTGCGTACCGTAGGGACATGTCTGCGTACCGTAGGGACATGTCTGCTTACCGTAGGGACATGTCTGCGTACCGTAGGGACATGTCTGCGTACGGTAGGGACATGTCTGCGTACCGTAGGGACATGTCTGCGTACCGTAGGGACATGTCTGCTTACCGTAGGGACATGTCTGCGTACCGTAGGGACATGTCTGTGTACCGTAGGGACATGTCTGCTTACCGTAGGGACATGTCTGCGTACCGTAGGGACATGCCTGCTTACCGTAGGGACATGTCTGCGTACCGTAGGGACATGTCTGTGTACCGTAGGGACATGCCTGCGTACCGTAGGGACATGTCTGCTTACCGTAGGGACATGTCTGTGTACCGTAGGGACATGCCTGCGTACGGTAGGGACATGTCTGCGTACCGTAGGGACATGTCTGCGTACGGTAGGGACATGTCTGCGTACGGTAGGGACATGTCTGCGTACGGTAGGGACATGCCTGCGTACGGTAGGGACATGTCTGCGTACGGTAGGGACATGTCTGCGTACGGTAGGGACATGTCTGCTTACCGTAGGGACATGTCTGCGTACCGTAGGGACATGTCTGCGTACCGTAGGGACATGTCTGCGTACCGTAGGGACATGTCTGCTTACCGTAGGGACATGCCTGCGTACCGTAGGGACATGTCTGCGTACCGTAGGGACATGTCTGCGTACCGTAGGGACATGTCTGCTTACCGTAGGGACATGTCTGCTTACCGTAGGGACATGTCTGCGTACCGTAGGGACATGTCTGCGTACCGTAGGGACATGTCTGTGTACCGTAGGGACATGTCTGCGTACCGTAGGGACATGTCTGCGTACCGTAGGGACATGTCTGCGTACCGTAGGGACATGTCTGCGTACGGTAGGGACATGCCTGCGTACCGTAGGGACATGTCTGCGTACGGTAGGGACATGTCTGCGTACGGTAGGGACATGTCTGCGTACCGTAGGGACATGTCTGCGTACCGTAGGGACATGCCTGCGTACCGTAGGGACATGTCTGCTTACCGTAGGGACATGTCTGAGTACGGTAGGGACATGTCTGCTTACCGTAGGGACATGTCTGCGTACCGTAGGGACATGTCTGCGTACCGTAGGGACATGTCTGCGTACCGTAGGGACATGTCTGCGTACCGTAGGGACATGTCTGCTTACCGTAGGGACATGTCTGCTTACCGTAGGGACATGTCTGCGTACCGTAGGGACATGTCTGCTTACCGTAGGGACATGTCTGCGTACCGTAGGGACATGTCTGCGTACCGTAGGGACATGTCTGTGTACCGTAGGGACATGCCTGCGTACGGTAGGGACATGTCTGCGTACCGTAGGGACATGTCTGCTTACCGTAGGGACATGTCTGCTTACCGTAGGGACATGTCTGCGTACCGTAGGGACATGTCTGCGTACGGTAGGGACATGCCTGCGTACCGTAGGGACATGTCTGCGTACGGTAGGGACATGTCTGCGTACCGTAGGGACATGTCTGCGTACGGTAGGGACATGTCTGCGTACCGTAGGGACATGTCTGCTTACCGTAGGGACATGTCTGCGTACGGTAGGGACATGCCTGCGTACCGTAGGGACATGTCTGCGTACGGTAGGGACATGCCTGCGTACCGTAGGGACATGTCTGCGTACGGTAGGGACATGTCTGCGTACCGTAGGGACATGTCTGCGTACGGTAGGGACATGTCTGCGTACCGTAGGGACATGTCTGCTTACCGTAGGGACATGCCTGCGTACCGTAGGGACATGCCTGCTTACCGTAGGGACATGTCTGCGTACGGTAGGGACATGTCTGCGTACCGTAGGGACATGTCTGCGTACGGTAGGGACATGTCTGCGTACGGTAGGGACATGTCTGCGTACCGTAGGGACATGCCTGCGTACCGTAGGGACATGTCTGCGTACCGTAGGGACATGTCTGCGTACCGTAGGGACATGTCTCCATACTGTACATTTGGAGTCTGTAATCAGGCACTGACCAATCAGAAAGGAAGACTTGTGCACGTTGGTGCTGCAAGCTGGGCTGCATGCCTACATTATCAGGCGGTGATGCCTTAACTGACCCCATGCAGGCTCAGCGCCAGTTTAAATCCAGTTTTACTTCTATGTTGACGTTCCATGTCCCAGTCATTTGCACAATTAAACCATAGCTTTGGCGAAACATGTTGAAATCTGATTCTCATACTAAGACCTGCAGACTCTTCAGAAACCTGTTGGTTCCAGTTTCCCGGTTTTGCAGCTCATCTGGTTCTGAATGAAGGGAGCTGCAGTGTTTTCAGTATTTTTATGGTACAGAATTTCAGACTGTGTTTGTGGACGGGTTCTGTTGGGCCACGAACATTTTTGACTCGTTTTTGTTCAGTATTACTTTATTTTGCACAGCTTCATTGAGCACTTGTGTTTTTGTTAATGATGTTGATACCATGGAGACAATGTAACCAAAGCTTGCCTTTATGTCTGATTACAGCCAACATAAATAAACATTATTATTGATATTATTATCATTATTATTTATTGATTTTTTTTCATTATTATTATTATTATCTTGGTTAACCACTTTGTTTCCTCATCAGAAGACGTGTTAGTAAGTTTGTATGGTCTTCAAAGTATTCCTTCCACCAACCCACAATGTCCCAAGTTGAGGTCAGCAACTCACACTCTGTACACAGTGTTCACAGAGCACTGCTTCCCCATCCTGAGTCACCGGATGGTGGACCACAATCACCTCAAAGCCGTCCAGAAGTCATTCTCCATGACCTCGCTAAACTCCTCGCATACCTAAGTTTTTGCCTTGGCGACAGCCAAAGCTGCATTGCGCTTCGCTTGTTGATACTTTGTGAGACTCTGGAGGCGCTGTAACAGCTGCCTCCAGAGTCTCACAGGCCAAAAAGGCCCAATAGGACTCCTTCTTCAGCTTGACAGCATCCCTCACTGCAGGTGTCCACCAACGAGTCCTGGAATTACTACTATGACAGACACCAATGACCTTCTGGCCACAGCTACGACTGGCCACCACAACAACAGAGGCACGGAACACAGTCTACTCGGACTCAATGTCCCCCGCCTCACTCGGAACATAGTTGAAGATCTGCTGAAGGTGGGAGCTGAAGCTTTCTCTGACAGGAGACTCTGCCAGACATTCCCAGCAGACCCTCAGAGCACATTTGGATCTGTCAGGGGAGGGGAAGGAGGGCATGCCTCCCAATCACTCCCCTCCAGGTCTCACTGTCATTGCCCACATGAGCATTGAAGTCCCCCAGCAGAACAAGGAAGTCCCAGAAGGAGCACCCTCCAAACCCCCCCTCCAAGGACTCCAGAAAGGGTGGGTACTCTGAACTGCTGTTCGGTGCATAAGCACAAACTCACTCGCTCCCATCAGGACCTGTCCCCCCACTCAAAGGTGGAGGAAAGCTACTATTTTATCCACTTGAGTAAACCCCAACATACAGACACCAAGCTGGGGGCTGATGAGAATGCCTCCACCTGCACTGCGCCTCTCACCATGAGCTACTCCCGAGTAGAAGAAGGTCTAGCCCTTAGGTGAGGACTGACATCAATCAAATGAATTACTCTCTTTGCCTTCTGTTGCAACGTTTCAGAGCTTTTTGTCCTTTATCAAGCAAAGGCAGAGTGTGCATATTCTCTATTTAGTTTTTTTTTTAGTTTTTTTTTTTATCTCCCGTGGGCTCACCATCTGCGGGAGGAGCCGTAGGGGTCGGGTGCAATGTGAGCTGGGCGGCAGCAAGGGGCGGGGACCCTGGCGGTCCGATCCCTGGCTGCAGAAGCTGGCTCTAGGGACGTGGAACGTCACCTCTCTGGTGGGGAAGGAGCCTGAGCTTGTGCGCGAGGTTGAGCGGTTCCGACTAGATATAGTTGGACTCACCTCGACGCATGGCTTGGGCTCTGGAACCAGTACCCTCGATAGGGGCTGGACCTTCTTCCACTCTGGAGTTGCTCATGGTGAGAGGCGCCGAGCAGGCGTGGGCATTCTCATCAGCCCCCAGCTTGGTGCCTGCACGTTGGGGTTTACCCCGGTGGATGAAAGGGTAGTTTCCCTCCGCCTCCGGGTGGGGGGACGGGTCCTGACTGTTGTCTGTGCTTATGCACCAAACAGCAGTTCAGAGTACCCACCCTTCCTGGGGTCCTTGGAGGGAGTGCTGGAGGGTGCTCCTTCTGGGGACTCCATTGTTCTGCTGGGGGACTTCAATGCTCACGTGGGCAATGACAGTGAGACCTGGAGGGGAGTGATTGGGAGGCATGGTCCCCCCCCTCTGAACCCAAATGGTGTTTTGTTATTGGACTTCTGTGCTCGTCATGGATTGTCTATAACGAACACAATGTTCCAGCATAAGAGTGTCCATATGTACACCTGGCATCAGGATTCCCTGGGCCGCAGTTCAATGATCGACTTTGTAGTCGTATCGTCGGACCTGCAGCCACATGCCTTGGACACTCTGGTGAAGAGGGGGGCGGAGCTGTCAACTGATCACCACCTGGTGGTGACTTGGCTCAGATGGTGGGGGAGGAAGCCGGTCAGAGCTGGCAGGCCCAAACGTGTTGTGAGGGTCTGCTGGGAACGTCTGGCCCCTGTCAGAGCGAGCTTCAACTCCCACCTTCAGCAGAGCTTCGAACATGTCCCGGGTGAGGCGGGGGACATTGAGTCCGAATGGGCTGTGTTCCGTGCCTCTATTGCTGAGGCGGCCAACCGGAGCTGTGGCTGCAAGGTCGTTGGTGCCTGTCGTGGCGGTAATCCCAGGACTCGTTGGTGGACACCAGCAGTGAGGGATGCCGTCAAGCTGAAGAAGGAGTCCTATCGGGCCTTCTTGGCCTGTGGGACTCTGGAGGCAGCTGATGGGTACCGGCGGGCTAAGCGGCATGCGGCTTCGGCCGTTGCCGAGGCAAAAACTCGGGCATGGGAGGAGTTCGGCGAGGCCATGGAGAAAGACTTCCGGACGGCTTCGAGGAGATTCTGGTCCACCATCCGGCGGCTCAGGGGGGGGAAGCAGTGCTCCATCAATACTGTGTACAGTGGAGGTGGGGTGCTGCTGACCTCAACTCGGGACGTTGTGGGTCGGTGGAGGGAATACTTCGAAGACCTCCTCAATCCTACCAACACGTCTTCCCATGAGGGAGCAGAGCTGGTGGACTCAGGGGTGGACTCTCCTATCTCTGGGGCTGAAGTCGCTGAGGTGGCTAAAAAGCTCCTTGGCGGCAAGGCCCCGGGGGTGGATGAGATCCGCCCGGAGTTCCTTAAGGCTCTGGATGCTGTGGGGCTGTCCTGGCTGACACGCCTCTGCAGCATCGCGTGGACATCGGGGGCAGTACCGCTGGATTGGCAGACTGGGGTGGTGGTCCCCCTTTTTAAGAAGGGGGACCGGAGGGTGTGTTCCAATTACAGGGGAATCACACTCCTCAGCCTCCCTGGTAAGGTCTATTCAGGGGTCCTGGAGAGGAGGGTCCGCCGGATAGTCGAATCCCGGATTGAGGAGGAGCAGTGTGGTTTTCGTCCTGGTCGCGGACCAGCTCTATACCCTCTCTGGGGTCCTGGGGGGGGCATGGGATTTTGCCCAACCAGTCTACATGTGCTTTGTGGACCTGGAGAAGGCATTCGACCGTGTCCCCCGGGGGCTCCTGTGGGGGGTACTCCGGGAGTATGGGGTACCGGACCCCCTTGTACGAGCTGTCCGGTCCCTGTACAACAGGTGTCAGAGCTTGGCCCGCATTGCCGGTAGTAAGTCGGATTCGTTTCCAGTGAGGGTTGGACTCCGCCAAGGCTGCCCTTTATCACCGATTCTGTTCATAACTTATATGGACAGAATTTCTAGGCGCAGCCGAGGGGTTGAGGGGATCCAACTTGGTGGCCTCAGGATTGGGTCCCTGCTTTTTGCGGATGACGTGGTCCTGTTGGCTTCGTCTGGTCGTGATCTCCAGCTCTCGCTTGAGCGATTCGCGGCCAAGTGTGAAGCGGCTGGGATGAGAATCAGCACCTCCAAATCTGAGACCATGGTCCTCAGCTGGAATAGGGTGGATTGCCCTCTCCGGGTCGGGAGTCAGGTCCTGCCTCAAGTGGAGGAGTTTAAATATCTCGGGGTCTTGTTCACGAGTGAGGGAAGGATGGAGCGTGAGATCGACAGACGGATCGGTGCGGCGTCTGCAGTAATGCGGACTCTGCGCCAGTCTGTCGTGGTGAAGAAGGAGCTGAGCCAGAAGGTGAAGCTCTCGATTTACCAGTCGATCTACGTTCCTACCCTCACCTATGGTCATGAGCTGTGGGTCGTGACCGAAAGAACGAGATCTCGTATACAGGCGGCTGAAATGAGTTTCCTCCGCAGGGTGGCCGGGCTCTCCCTTAGAGATAGGGTGAGGAGCTCGGTCATCGGGGAGGGGCTCAGAGTAGAGCCGCTGCTCCTCCGCATCGAGAGGAACCAGTTGAGGTGGCTCGGGCATCTGGTCAGGATGCCTCCTGGACGCCTCCCTGGTGAGGTGTTCCAGGCACGTCCCTCTGGGAGGAGACCCCGGGGAAGACCCAGGACACGCTGGAGGGATTGCATCTCTCGGCTGGCCTGGGAACGCCTCGGGATCCCCCCCGCAGAGTTGGCAAATGTGTCTGGGGAGAGGGAAGTCTGGGCTTCCCTGCTTAGGCTGCTGCCCCCGCGACCCGACCCCGGATAAGCGGCAGAAGATGGATGGATGGATGGATGGATGGATGGAGGTTTTTTTTATCTCCTTTCTTTGTTCTTTTCTTGAGTTTGGCTGTTTTTCCCGCGACTAATTTAAGGGTTAGAGTTAGGAACATGAGAAATTGTACTCTGCTGGCAGAGGCTGAAGGCCAGAGACTTCAGAGTGTGTGCACTGGCCATCCCTCTCCCGTTTCCCCCACCCCTTTTGGGTAACAAACTCTCTGGACAGGATGCCTAAAAGGGGAGCCAGAAGCTTTTTAATGACTGGTAGTTTGTGCAGTCATTCTAATATTATCTAGATATTAAATAATTATTGGCTTAATCTTTTATTTAGGTCCACTACAATGGGGTTTAGTGATGTTTAGGTATAAAAAGACAGGGTTAGGGTATAAGAAATGGAAGGCCCAGTATGCTCTAATGGGACTCTATTGGAGTCCCGGGGAGTAAGAATGAGGATTTAAAGGTCTTGTCACAGGGATAGGCTAAACTAAAATATAGTAATAATAACAATTTAACAGGGCTATAATTCATGGTATGAGGCCGTGGTTCCCAAACTTTTCGGCGGGGCCCCTCTTTCATCAATGACAACAATGTCAAGCGCCCCTGTTCCGTCACATGAACCAAAGAAACATACTAAGATATGTATCATTAGTTTAGTGACTGTTTTGGAGTTAAAACCACGTCAGTTTCAGTATTCACATCAATTCTTATGCTTTAGAGTGAAACGTTTTAAACTTCTTCAGGCAAGCTGAGTTGGAAAACAACTCTGCTATATCTGACAGTTTATTTTATGGTTTATTTCTAAAGTAACCTGCAGGATTTTCTTTGTATTTATGATGAAAAGTCCATAAGTGGTGTTGTAACTTGTTTGGCTTCATACTTCATAATATTAGAATATAATATTTTGATACATGCTAAAGACTGTGGTCTCTTCATTACCTATGATTGATTATTACTATAACTTTACTGTTACCTGGTCAAGCAGGCGCAGATATGCAGCATCATGTTTTCTTATCTTTTTTCAGTACATGAAGTCTCTCTTGTTAATTTATCACCATTCATCATTGGTACTTTCACAAATTTGTCCAGCGCCAAAACTCCCAAGTTTTATTTAGCCTTGCCGTGCCTCCCTTGGGATAACCCTGGGACCGCCCCCCAGTTTGGGAACCACTGGTATGGTGTATGGTTATTTTAAATATTTTTCATTCAGACCAATTTAGTTATCCAAATCATTTCAGCTCTGAGGGGTGGACCATCTGGGCTTACACTGGAAGACTGTGGCGTTGACAGGATCCCATTCATGAGCCAAATAGTGCAGCATGGTGTGCATCTTTTTCAAGAAGTTGTGTCTATGTTGGCTAATTCTCTCTAGCAAGGTGTTACCAGTCTCACCACCATCCTGAAGGCCATACACTGTGCAGGTGGTTTCGTAAAAGCTGCATAACCATTGACGATGGTGACCAAGATTTCAATTTGTCTCATGTAGAGGTTTTACCTTAACTCTGGCAAAGATGATGCTTGAAGTTAAGGTTTCTCCTGAAAGCACCAATCATCTGGTGATCTCTGAGTCCAGTATTCTGGAGCAGGACCTGGAAGTTTTTCCTCAGGTCCCAGACTAAGTGGACTGTGGGGAAGAATATGTAATAACCAGCGGTAGGATGGAGGATACGTCAATGCACTTTGTCTGCAAAAAACCCTTGAGGTTTTTCCTGAAAAAGGAGCGACAGTACTCTCTTGTGGCCAAAGACTGAAACAACATCTATGTTGCTGCAGCAAAGTCCGACTGCTGTGTGCAGATTCTGTGGAAACGTCACCAGGTCAGCAGTTGTGTGTTTATGGTGGAAACTGCTTTGGTGGAGAAGTGCATGGGTGTCTGTGAGCGTAAAACATGTTTTATTTTCAAATTTGTGTCCCTAGAAGAAATTTGATCCTTGATTTTCATGCGATTGTGTTTAGAACAAGGATCCCCAACCCTAGTCCTCAAGGACCGGTGTCCTGCAGGTTTTCCAAGTGTTCCTGTTGGAATACAGAAGTTTACTTTGATTCAGGCTCAGACAAGCTCTGCATATGTATTTGCTAAATACAATAGATTTGAATCAGGTGTGGTGCAGCAGGGACACTTGGAAAACCTGCAGGACACCGATGCTCGAGGACCAGGATTGGGGATCCCTGGTCTAGAAAGTCAAATGATTTAGTGCAGGGGTGTCAGACTCCAGTCCTCGAGGGCCGGTATCCGGCAGGTTTTTGTTGTTTCCGGCGACTGACACAGCTGATTCAAATCAAATGGATCCAGCTGCTTCTTGTCAACCTACTATGAATTTCGGTCAGGCGTGTTGGAGCATGGTAACAACAAAAACCGGCAGGATACCAGCCCTCCAGGACTGGAGTTTGACACCTGTGAGTTAGTGTCTCTGGAAGATTTGAGGAGCTTTAAAGATAAAGGAGCTTTTTTTCCACAGTTCTGAAGGGCTGATGTCTCCCAGTCCACCATAAAAACCTTGGTGCAGGCTGGGGTTGACCACTTCCCCTTCGCTTCGTTTCTTTTACCTGCAGATAAAAATCCTCATCATACTCAAAGTCATTTCTGGTCAAATTAACTTCCAGTAACTGGAGCAACTTCTCTTTTTGTTTGGATATTTTTCAAAAATTCTCTTTATTGCTTTAATTCCTTCTTTTGTGTTTATGTTTTTAATAAAGGTTGTCAATGTCATTTTTTGAATAAAATGGAATGTTTTGGTTTTTCAATTGGTTCAACTATATATATATATTCATTCATTCATTCATTATCCTAACCGCTTAATCCAATGAAGGGTGGCGGGGAAGCTGGAGCCTATCCCAGCAGTCTTTAGGCGAAAGGCAGGGTACACCCTGGAAAGCTCAATCGGCCACTATATATATATATATATATATATATATATATATATATATATATATATATATATATATATATATATATATATATATATATATATATACACACATATGGTTAAAGGAAAGGAAGAATACAGAAGTTTACTTTGTTGTTTACAGTACTATGCTGGCTATTGTGACTTTTTTTACAGTCATGCTTTGACTTCTGTGATTTTCCACTGCAACACTTAACTACTGTGATTTTGTGACTTAGATGAAGTTATACAGGAAATTTTACAACATTCAGCTTCAAAAATCAAAACCAAGTGATGTTAATGCGTTTGACATGATAAATCACTGTAAATTTCACTGCCATTTGTTACAGTATTGCATGTATGTATTTTAATCAGCGGATGGGTTAACACAGTGGCGGTGACCCCGTTTCTGGGGAAGAGTGGTTTAGAGCCAAACATTCTTGATAATTATCAGGTTGTATCCAACTTTCTGTGTTTTAAGCAAAATGATCAAAAAGCTTATTTTTGTCAATCACATACGTTTTTCCAATAAACACAGTGGGCTATTTTAGAAAAAAATTCCATCTGGTTTTGTGACACACCACAGTACAGAGATGGCCGTTTTAAGGAGTAATAATGATTTTAGATTTAATCTGGACTTGAAGAAAGTCTTTTTTTTTCTGGTCTTTCTGGATCTTTGAACTGGATCTCTGAACAAAAACAGCATTTTATCATCTTTAAATCACCACCAGAGTCCGCCCATCTCTCTCAGCCAGCATGGAGGTGCTGATGCTTTTATTTCTACTAAATTAGATTATTATGTCCTGCTCTCTGGCCTTCTATTTCTTAGCTTACATTTACTTCAGATAGTCTTTTTGGTTTATGATAAATATTTAGTCATTTTTTTAATTTAAAAAATAACTTATTTTTTGCTCATAAATATTTAGTTTGCTTTTGTTTTTAATACATTTTCAGTTTTTTGTTTGTTTGTTTGTTTGTTTGTTTATCATAAATATTAAGTTTGTATTTGCTTGTTTATGGTAAATTTTTTGTTTCTTTCTGGTTATAGTAACTAATATGTTCATGTGTGATTTCAGTATCATAAATTAGCTTGCCTTTGATTACAGTAAATGTTTTTTTGTTTATATGACTTTGTTTTTGTTTATAATAATTATTTAATTTATTTCACATTTGAACTTTTTTGTGTGGATTTGTGTGGTTTGTTTATTTTCTAACTTAATTTTTTAATTGTTTGCCTTTTTATTTATTTTAATCTCAACAAACCTTCATTTGACCAAAAAGTGCTTATATCTGATGACGTCATTCACCGGGGAGTCACGTGGACATAGCGCACATCCTCTGTCCGGTGCGTCGACACGTGCGGCGGCTCAAGGTGCGTCCTTGTCTTTCCAGGTAAGTCTTCTGCGTTGACAGAACTTTTCTGGAAACCGAACCAGACCCGGAACGAGCCAAGCGCGCGCGCGGAGACTCAGGATTCAAACTAGCAGATCAGAAGTGATTGACAGGTTGGGTCAGATGTGCGCGAGGGTCTGTTGCGCTGGAATGGTGCCGGTGGTTTCATGAAGATCAGAACCAGGTTCAAGAAAACGACAGAGACATCTCAGACCCAGATCCGACCCACTTCAGAGCCAGATGGGACTCACAGTAGAACCATGTCTGACACAGATCACAACTAGTTACACAAGAACCAGATCATAACCAGGTCAGAACCAGTTCTTACCCAGAACAGAACCAGATCAGAACCAGTTCTTACCCAGAACAGAGCCAGGTCAGAACCAGTTCTTACCCAGAACAGAGCCAGATCAGAACCAGTTCTTACCCAGAACAGAAACAGGTCAGAACCAGTTCTTACCCAGAACAGAGCCAGGTCAGAACCAGTTCTTACCCAGAACAGAGCCAGATCAGAACCAGTTCTTACCCAGAACAGAGCCAGGTCAGAACCAGTTCTTACCCAGAACAGAGCCAGATCAGAACCAGTTCTTACCCAGAACAGAAACAGGTCAGAACCGGTTCTTACCCAGAACAGAGCCAGGTCAGAACCAGTTCTTACCCAGAACAGAACCAGATCAGAACCAGTTCTTACCCAGAACAGAGCCAGATCAGAACCAGTTCTTACCCAGAACAGAACCAGATCAGAACCAGTTCTTACCCAGAACAGAGCCAGATCAGAACCAGTTCTTACCCAGAACAGAGCCAGGTCAGAACCAGTTCTTACCCAGAACAGAGCCAGATCAGAACCAGTTCTTACCCAGAACAGAGCCAGGTCAGAACCAGTTCTTACCCAGAACAGAGCCAGATCAGAACCAGTTCTTACCCAGAACAGAGCCAGGTCAGAACCAGTTCTTACCCAGAACAGAGCCAGATCAGAACCAGTTCTTACCCAGAACAGAAACAGGTCAGAACCAGTTCTTACCCAGAACAGAACCAGATCAGAACCAGTTCTTACCCAGAACAGAAACAGGTCAGAACCAGTTCTTACCCAGAACAGAACCAGATCAGAACCAGTTCTTACCCAGAACAGAGCCAGATCAGAACCAGTTCTTACCCAGAACAGAAACAGGTCAGAACCAGTTCTTACCCAGAACAGAACCAGATCAGAACAAGTTCTTACCCAGAACAGAGCCAGGTCAGAACCAGTTCTTACCCAGAACAGAGCCAGATCAGAACCAGTTCTTACCCAGAACAGAAACAGGTCAGAACCAGTTCTTACCCAGAACAGAGCCAGATCAGAACCGGTTCTTACCCAGAACAGAGCCAGGTCAGAACCGGTTCTTACCCAGAACAGAGCCAGGTCAGAACCGGTTCTTACCCAGAACAGAGCCAGATCAGAACCAGTTCTTACCCAGAACAGAGCCAGATCAGAACCAGTTCTTACCCAGAACAGAGCCAGATCAGAACCAGTTCTTACCCAGAACAGAGCCAGGTCAGAACCAGTTCTTACCCAGAACAGAGCCAGATCAGAACCGGTTCTTACCCAGAACAGAGCCAGGTCAGAACCAGTTCTTACCCAGATCATAACCAGGTCAGAACCAGTTCTTACCCAGAACAGAACCAGATCAGAACCAGTTCTTACCCAGAACAGAGCCAGGTCAGAACCGGTTCTTACCCAGAACAGAGCCAGGTCAGAACCAGTTCTTACCCAGATCATAACCAGGTCAGAACCAGTTCTTACCCAGAACAGAGCCAGGTCAGAACCAGTTCTTACCCAGAACAGAGCCAGGTCAGAACCAGTTCTTACCCAGAACAGAGCCAGGTCAGAACCAGTTCTTACCCAGATCATAACCAGGTCAGAACCAGTTCTTACCCAGAACAGAACCAGATCAGAACCAGTTCTTACCCAGAACAGAGCCAGGTCAGAACCAGTTCTTACCCAGAACAGAGCCAGGTCAGAACCAGTTCTTACCCAGAACAGAGCCAGGTCAGAACCAGTTCTTACCCAGAACAGAGCCAGGTCAGAACCAGTTCTTACCCAGAACAGAGCCAGGTCAGAACCAGTTCTTACCCAGAACAGAACCAGATCAGAACCAGTTCTTACCCAGAACAGAACCAGGTCAGAACCAGTTCTTACCCAGAACAGAGCCAGATCAGAACCAGTTCTTACCCAGAACAGAGCCAGATCAGAACCAGTTCTTACCCAGAACAGAGCCAGGTCAGAACCAGTTCTTACCCAGAACAGAGCCAGGTCAGAACCAGTTCTTACCCAGAACAGAGCCAGGTCAGAACCAGTTCTTACCCAGAACAGAGCCAGGTCAGAACAAGTTCTTACCCAGAACAGAGCCAGGTCAGAACCAGTTCTTACCCAGAACAGAGCCAGGTCAGAACCAGTTCTTACCCAGAACAGAGCCAGGTCAGAACCAGTTCTTACCCAGAACAGAGCCAGGTCAGAACCAGTTCTTACCCAGAACAGAGCCAGATCAGAACCAGTTCTTACCCAGAACAGAGCCAGGTCAGAACCAGTTCTTACCCAGAACAGAGCCAGGTCAGAACCAGTTCTTACCCAGAACAGAGCCAGGTCAGAACCAGTTCTTACCCAGAACAGAGCCAGGTCAGAACCAGTTCTTACCCAGAACAGAGCCAGGTCAGAACCAGTTCTTACCCAGAACAGAGCCAGGTCAGAACCAGTTCTTACCCAGAACAGAGCCAGGTCAGAACCAGTTCTTACCCAGAACAGAGCCAGGTCAGAACCAGTTCTTACCCAGAACAGAGCCAGATCAGAACCAGTTCTTACCCAGAACAGAGCCAGATCAGACCCATATCAGACCCGGTTCCTAGCCAGATCAGAGCCAGATTAAAACCAGATAAGTGCCAGATCAGAACCAGATCAGATCCATCTCAGAACCAGACCCGACCCGGAGCTGAATGTTTCTTACTTGCGTCTCCTCACGTCTCGTCTTCTTCTCCCGCTGACCTGTGACCACCTCCTGCAGGTGGATGGGGTCAGGATGGAGGAGTCCCGGGTCCTCCTGGAGGACTTCCTATCTCTGTACCAGCAGAGGATCAACATGGAGGAAAGCAACATGAGGACTGAGCTGGGTGAGTTTCAGGCAAAGATCTGCTCCAGTTTCTTCCAGATCCATCTTCACTGAGGGAGATGACCTGGATCTTTACCTGCCTCTTTTGGAAACACTGGAGCATTCCTCATGATGAGAACACAACCATTTAAAGGTTTGGACTTTCAAATGGGGACATTTGACTGTAATTCCCAGAGTTCCTTGCAGAGGATGATTCTGGTCCAGTTTGACCAGTCTCGACTAGTCTGGGGACAGCTGGATCAGGTCCTCTGAACGCTTAAAAATCTCATTGATCAGACTGATTTGTAATATCAGCATATCTCAGCTGGGGTCTTGTTCTCCTGGTTTCTGAACCGTGTCCTCCACCAGGTTTTGGTTGACCCTGAGATGTTTCCAGGTTTGGTCGTGACCAGGATCTGGTCCCGCCTTCTTTGTGCAGGAGGTTTGATTCCACCGTTCCAGACTGACTGGCTCCTGTCCTTTCAGAGATGATGGAGGTGGTAAAGAACATGGAGGACGTGAGGAGGAGGTGGATGCAGGCCGAGCTGGAGTTAAAGAAGTTCAAGGAGCAGCTGGTGAAGTCAGACGTGGCCAAAGCGGCTCTGGAGGTCACACTGAAGCACACTCGCTACCAGCTGGACCTGGAGATAAAGAAACGACACAAGGTCGAGGCCGACTACCACTATCTGGTATGACCTGGGTTCTGGTCCGTGTTCTGTAGAGGGAGGTGGTCCTGATCACAGCTGACCAGCAGGTTAACAGCTAACCAGCAGGTTTAACAGGTGACCTGTAGGTTTAACAGCTGACCTGCAGGTTAACAGCTGACCTGCAGGTTTAACAGCTGACCTGCAGGTTAACAGCTGACCTGCAGGTTTAACAGCTGACCAGCAGGTTTAACAACTGACCTGCAGGTTAACAGCTGACCAGCAGGTTAACAACTGACCTGCAGGTTAACAACTGACCAGCAGGTTAACAGCTGACCAGCAGGTTTAACAGCTGACCTGCAGGTTAACAGCTGACCTGCAGGTTTAACAGCTGACCTGTAGGTTTAACAGCTGACCTGCAGGTTAACAACTGACCAGCAGGTTAACAGCTGACCTGCAGGTTAACAGCTGACCTGCAGGTTTAACAGCTGACCAGCAGGTTTAACAACTGACCTGCAGGTTAACAGCTGACCAGCAGGTTAACAACTGACCAGCAGGTTTAACAACTGACCTGCAGGTTAACAGCTGACCAGCAGGTTAACAACTGACCAGCAGGTTAACAGCTGACCTGCAGGTTAACAGCTGACCTGCAGGTTTAACAGCTGACCTGCAAGTTTAACAGCTGACCTGCAGGTTAACAACTGACCAGCAGGTTTAACAGCTGACCAGCAGGTTTAACAGCTGACCAGCAGGTTTAACAGCTGACCTGCAGTTTAACAACTGACCTGCAGGTTTAACAGCTGACCAGCAGGTTTAACAGCTGACCTGCAGGTTAACAGCTGACCTGTAGGTTAACAGCTGACCTGCAGGTTTAACAGCTGACCTGCAGGTTAACAGCTGACCTGCAGGTTTAACAGCTGACCTGCAGGTTTAACAGCTGACCTGCAAGTTTAACAGCTGACCTGCAGGTTAACAACTGACCAGCAGGTTTAACAGCTGACCTGCAGGTTTAACAACTGACCTGCAGGTTAACAGCTGACCAGCAGGTTTAACAGCTGACCTGCAGGTTAACAGCTGACCTGCAGGTTTAACAACTGACCTGCAGGTTAACAGCTGACCAGCAGGTTTAACAGCTGACCTGCAGGTTAACAGCTGACCTGCAGGTTTAACAGCTGACCTGTAGGTTTAACAGCTGACCTGCAGGTTAACAGCTGACCTGTAGGTTTAACAGCTGACCAGCAGGTTTAACAGCTGACCTGCAGGTTAACAGCTGACCTGCAGGTTAACAGCTGACCTGCAGGTTTAACAGCTGACCTGTAGGTTTAACAGCTGACCTGTAGGTTTAACAACTGACCTGTAGGTTTAACAGCTGACCAGCAGGTTTAACAGCTGACCTGCAGGTTAACAGCTGACCTGCAGGTTAACAGCTGACCTGCAGGTTTAACAGCTGACCTGTAGGTTTAACAGCTGACCTGTAGGTTTAACAACTGACCTGCAGGTTTAACAACTGACCTGCAGGTTAACAGCTGACCAGCAGGTTTAACTGCTGACCAGCAGGTTAACAGCTGACCTGTAGGTTTAACAGCTGACCTGCAGGTTAACAGCTGACCAGCAGGTTTAACTGCTGACCAGCAGGTTAACAACTGACCTGTAGGTTTAACAACTGACCAGCAGGTTTAACAACTGACCTGCAGGTTAACAGCTGACCTGCAGGTTAACAGCTGACCTGTAGGTTTAACAGCTGACCAGCAGGTTAACAGCTGACCTGTAGGTTTAACAACTGACCTGTAGGTTTAACAGCTGACCTGCAGGTTTAACAGCTGACCTGCAGGTTTAACAGCTGACCAGCAGGTTTAACAGCTGACCTGCAGGTTTAACAACTGACCTGTAGGTTTAACAACTGACCTGTAGGTTTAACAACTGACCTGTAGGTTTAACAGCTGACCAGCAGGTTTAACAGCTGACCTGCAGGTTTAACAACTGACCTGTAGGTTTAACAACTGACCTGTAGGTTTAACAGCTGACCAGCAGGTTAACAGCTGACCTGTAGGTTTAACAACTGACCTGTAGGTTTAACAACTGACCTGTAGGTTTAACAGCTGACCTGCAGGTTTAACAGCTGACCAGCAGGTTTAACAGCTGACCTGCAGGTTTAACAACTGACCTGTAGGTTTAACAACTGACCTGTAGGTTTAACAGCTGACCTGCAGGTTAACAGCTGACCAGCAGGTTTAACAGCTGACCTGTAGGTTTAACAGCTGACCTGCAGGTTAACAGCTGACCAGCAGGTTTAACAGCTGACCTGCAGGTTAACAGCTGACCAGCAGGTTTAACAGCTGACCTGCAGGTTAACAGCTGACCTGCAGGTTTAACAGCTGACCAGCAGGTTAACAGCTGACCTGCAGGTTTAACAGCTGACCAGCAGGTTTAACAACTGACCTGTAGGTTTAACAACTGACCTGTAGGTTTAACAACTGACCTGTAGGTTTAACAGCTGACCAGCAGGTTTAACAGCTGACCTGCAGGTTAACAGCTGACCAGCAGGTTTAACAGCTGACCTGCAGGTTAACAGCTGACCTGCAGGTTTAACAGCTGACCTGCAGGTTTAACAGCTGACCTGCAGGTTAACAGCTGACCAGCAGGTTTAACAGCTGACCTGCAGGTTAACAGCTGACCAGCAGGTTTAACAGCTGACCTGCAGGTTTAACAGCTGACCTGCAGGTTAACAGCTGACCAGCAGGTTTAACAGCTGACCTGCAGGTTAACAGCTGACCAGCAGGTTTAACAGCTGACCTGTAGGTTTAACAGCTGACCTGTAGGTTAACAGCTGACCAGCAGGTTTAACAGCTGACCAGCAGGTTTAACAGCTGACCAGCAGGTTTAACAGCTGATTATGAAACTCATCAATCATCAGTTTATTCGTTTTTTTTAATGAAATTATGGAATAGAGTAATCCCATCGCCGAACCAGAACCAGAACCAGCCAATCTGAATAAGTCCTCCAGTTTTTTGCAGTCTTAGGTTCTGATGCTCCAGCCACTGCTGAACAGCTGATTGAAGATCTGCAACATTTTGTTTCAGACACTGAAGGATCTGTTTCGTCCAGAAGTAGAGTCTGCTCTGTTCTCTCTTCTGGATGCTTCTGGTTCTGGTTCTGGTCTAGTGTTTCTGGTTCCCCACCCCACCTCCTCTTCTCCCAGGATGGAAACAGTTTTGTTTCCTCCTGAAGTTCCAGTTGTCTGTCCTCAGCTTCATGTCCATCACTGCTGGAGGTGATGAAGGAAAGTCTGTGGTTAATGAAGCGTGTCTGGTCTGATGTATGGAGGAAATATGGAGGAAAACTCACAGTTAACCGTTTTCATGTCCCTTATCTGGATCATCTCCTGTAAATACATGTCCAGACCAACAGTGGTTTAAAAGCTCTGCAGATCTACCTCCCCTTAGCTTTCTGCTGCTGCTGTGTTGTTGTGTAGTGCAGAACCATTAGTGTTCATCCAGCCATGTATTGGTGAAGCACGTATTCGCTGGATGTATTTTTGTGAGACTTTTGCACCTCCATGTTGTTGGCTTGCAATCCGATGTTGCTTCCTGTTCAACTTGTTTGGGATTGCTAGTTATTTCACTGTTTTTGAATAATGTAATCAGTTAATTCCACTGATAAATAACTCTTCTGTTACTATGGAAACTCAATGTAACAGTCCTGAAAGAGTCCAAATTACACTGGAGCAGCACAGCCTCCAGAAATCACAACTGTGGAGTATTATAAAAACAGTCAGGTGACATCATCACGGTCAGGTGACATCATCACGGTCGGTGACATCATCACGGTCAGGTGACATCATCACGGTCGGTGACATCATCACGGTCAGGTGACATCATCACGGTCGGTGACATCATCACGGTCAGGTGACATCGTCACGGTCAGGTGGCATCGTCACGGTCGGTGACATCATCACTGTCGGTGACATCATCACGGTCGGTGACATCATCACTGTCGGTGACATCATCACGGTCGGTGACATCATCACGGTCAGGTGGCATCATCACGGTCAGGTGACATCATCACGGTCAGGTGGCATCATCACGGTCGGGTGACATCATCACGGTCGGGTGACATCATCACGGTCGGGTGACATCATCACGGTCGGTGACATCATCACGGTCGGGTGACATCATCACGGTCGGTGACATCATCACGGTCGGGTGACATCATCACGGTCGGGTGACATCATCACGGTCGGGTGGCATCATCACGGTCGGGTGACATCATCACGGTCGGGTGACATCATCACGGTCGGGTGGCATCATCACGGTCGGGTGGCATCATCACGGTCGGTGACATCATCACGGTCGGGTGGCATCATCACGGTCGGGTGACATCATCACGGTCGGTGACATCATCACGGTCGGTGACATCATCACGGTCGGGTGACATCGTCACGGTCGGGTGACATCGTCACGGTCGGGTGGCATCGTCACGGTCGGGTGGCATCGTCACGGTCGGGTGGCATCACGGTCAGGTGGCATCATCACGGTCAGGTGACATCATCACGGTCAGGTGGCATCGTCACGGTCGGTGACATCATCACGGTCAGGTGACATCATCACGGTCGGTGGCATCATCACGGTCGGTGGCATCATCACGGTCGGTGACATCATCACGGTCAGGTGGCATCATCACGGTCAGGTGACATCATCACGGTCGGTGGCATCATCACGGTCAGGTGGCATCATCACGGTCAGGTGACATCACTGCGGTTCTGGTTGGGGGGTTATGAGGCCCAGTGTCCTGCTGAGGAATCCTTTCTGTTCCTGCAGCAGAAGCAGATGCAGCTCATGTGTGACATCCTGGTCCATGACAGTAAATCCAACGCCTGCCTGAACGACGAGCAGAAATCTCTTTTGGCCACGTTTGATCACAAAGGAACAAACGTGACGCTACAGAGGAGCAGCAAAAGGTGAGATACCAGCCAATCACATGGCAGCTGAAGGATAAAGATGGCTGACTCTCATCTGACCCCTCCCAGGCTGACGGTTATCGATGAGTCGTCCTTCTTGTTTCATTCAGACATCAGCTACGACCGGACGGATGATGATGTGGTAAGAAACAGGACGCGCTCTTTGGTTAAACTGCTGCAACTTGATGTATGACGAACTCTGAATGTTTTTACAGGACTTGGACACGACTAAGATCAAACCTCTGAGGTCTCGAGCCAGAGAGAGGAGGGTGAGTGCTGTTTATAGCTAGATGAATCCAGGAAATCTATCTGGAAAAGTCCACTGACTCAACATAAATGCTGTATCTGCTGCAGGAGTTTGGAGGTTAATGAACTGGTCTCGCATATTTGTTGAGGAAAAATGAATGATGGGTGTGGTTCTACGAGATTATTTTGGCTCCTCTTTATTAACCGACACTCAGATTTTATCAGATGTAAAATGTTAGTTATACTGCTTTTTTCCTCACCTTTCTGCTAGACTGTTTTTATTTTGTTGTTTGATTTTGATGTTGCATTGGCTCTTGGCAGCGCTCTTCAATGGGCCCGGCTGCTGGAAGTCTGGTTGGGAAGCAAAACAGAAGTGGGAATGGCTCTGCAGAGTTGCTGGACAGAAAAATCGTAGAGAAGGTGATAAAAACATCCAGTTTCCTCTGATTTCTGCCATAAAATTATTGGTCCTAAGAAATATTGAATAGTCTTTTAAAGAACCTGATCCCTTAAACTATTAGTTCCGACCCTATTGGACACATACTGTTGGTTCTGGGACTGTAGGACCATTAGACGGTGGGTTCTGGGTCCGTTGGACCATTAGACTGTAGGTTCTGGGTCCGTTGGACCATTAGATTGTGGGTTCTGGGTCCGTTGGACCATTACACAGTGGGTTCTGGGACAGGTGGACCATTAGACTGTGGGTTCTGGGACAGTTGCACCATTAGGCTGGGGGTTTTGGGACACTTGGACCATTAGACTGTGGGTTCTGGGACCGTTGGACCTTTAGACTGTGGGTTCTGGGTCCGTTGGACCATTAGATTGTGGGTTCTGTGTCCGTTGGACCATTAGACAGTGGGTTCTGGGACAGTTGGACCATTAGGCTGGGGGTTCTGGGACCGTTGGACCATTAGACTGTGGGTTCTGGGTCCGTTGGACCATTAGACTGTGGGTTCTGGGACAGTTGGACCATTAGGCTGGGGGTTCTGGGACAGTTGGACCATTAGGCTGGGGGTTCTGGGACCGTTGGACCATTAGGCTGGGGGTTCTGGGACCGTTGGACCATTAGACTGTGGGTTCTGGGACAGTTGGACCATTAGGCTGGGGGTTCTGGGACAGTTGCACCATTAGGCTGGGGGTTCTGGGACCGTTGGACCATTAGACTGTGGGTTCTGGCTCCGTTGGACCATTAAATTGTGGGTTCTGGGTCCGTTGGACCATTAGACTGTGGGTTTTGGGACCGTTGGACCATTAGACTGTGGGTTCTGGGACAGTTGCGCCATTAGGCTGTGGGTTCTGGGACAGTTGGACCATTATGCAGTGGGTTCTGGGACAGTTGCACCATTAGGCTGGGGGTTCTGGGACACTTGGACCATTAGACTGTGGGTTCTGGGACCGTTGGACCATTAGACAGTGGGTTCTGAGACCGTAGGCTAAATGTCCAGCTGAGCTATTCCATGAAGCAGGTGTCAGGTTTGCATTGAACCCAGGTGTTGGGGTTTTGAGGGGTCCAGCAGAGGGAGACTGAGCTATATATTCTCTCAGGAGGTGGAGACCATTGCTAAGGCTGTTGTGACGAGTCCGGACACAAACAGTCAGATTCACATGATGCCGGGAAAAAACCAGAAGGGTCCGGACAAGCCAGCTCAGAACATTACCCAGGAAGGTGAAGCTTCAGTGGGAGGTGCAAATGGAGCAGGAGGAGTGGGAGGAACAGCATCAGCAGGAGGAACTCCAAGAGGAGGTGAGGTGTTGAACAATGCTGTCTTTCCTTTGACTTTGACTTTGCAGTTCTGTTGTTCGTTATTAAGCCCAGACCCCTGGTCCACATTTCCCGAGGCCCCAAAGGGCATGTGACACCCACTCTTCACACACACCCAACCTACTGGTACACTCTCACTCTTACAATAATAATAATTATTAAAGCTGCAAGCGGCATCCATCGGGTCCTCGCCTCATGCCGAACCCTCCACCCGAGTCCTGGTTCTCCTAACGCTACATGTGAAGGACCCGCAGAGACAGTTCATTTTAATAGAGAAATACCATTCACATATTGAGAAAAGAATGTGTGTAAACGCCAAGATGGCGGACAGCCCGTTACCATGGCAACATGTTGTTTAATTGACTTTTTCGCTTTTCTTGGGATGTTACACATGTGTGCCGAATTTCGTAGCCCTACGTCAAAGTAGACGATCGGGCCCCTAGGGGCCCCCCCCCAAAATGTGCCACCCCCACAATACATATAAAAATATGTTAAGGACCTACCAGATATGAATGCTTTCCACTTTGGTGCAGATCGGATGCATTTCTGCGAAGATATGAGTAAACCGTGTTTCATGGCGAGGAGGATTTTTTTTCAAGATGGCGGACACACCGTTGCCATGGTAACAGGTGCTTAATTGAGTTTTATGCTTGTGTAGGGTTGATACACGTGTGCCGAATTTCGTAGCTCTAGGTCAAAGTAGACGATCGGGCCCCTAGGGGCTCCCCCAAAACTCAGACTAGTTCGTTCAAATATGATGCGGCCAAATTGAAAAAACGGGCAAAAATATGGTCGTAAACGCCAAGATGGCAGACAGCCCGTTGCCATGACAACAGGTGTTTCATTGACTTTTCTACTCCTCTTCAGGTGGTAGACGTGTGCCGAATTTCGTCGACCTACGTCAAACTAAACTTTTTTGACCCCATTCTAGGTGCCATTTTTGGCGTTTCTAGGGGGCGCTGTCGAGGCATTTTTGCATTGGCGTGCATACAAACGCCAGATTATTGAAATTTTCGCCGGATGTGAGGTGTGTGCCAAGTTTCGCAACTTTTCACGGGGCCTAAGGGGGTCAGAATTGAGTGAGTTGTGCTTAGAACGAGAATAATATAGAAGAATAAACATTACAATAACAATAGGGCCTTGCCATACTTCGTATGGCTCGGACCCTAATAGTAGTAGTAATGGTATTAATTACTATTAAAAAAATCTAATTATTAATAAATAAAAACAATAATTATCAAAGCTCAACCTAAAAGGGCTGGTGGCCCCCGGGCAATGCAGCCACTTGACCCAAACTGGGCCAGTCCAGTCTCCCAACCCAGACCCCACCAGCAGCTCCCACCCACCACGGCAAGAACGCCCCCCCCCCCCCCCCCCCCCCCCATATATTACAGTGATATTACAGTGTTTAACTCACTGAACTATGTATAGGAAAATAATGCAGCCAGTTGGCAACAGTGTCTGAATGAAAGCAAAGCGGCTGTGGGAGGAGTTTACAGCACAGCGCTGCAACGCCAGAGACGCTCGATTAGCAGCTGAAGACAGCAGGAGAGGAAACTGCAGAGAGACAAATAATCACACCCTTTTATCTTTATCATGGTTGGAAACCCAGATCGTACTGAGATTAAAATCCGATTAATCGCCCAGCCTTAGTTACATACATGATACATGTGTTGTAGTTTGGAACCACAGAGCAGCTGAAGACTAGAGCTGTCCGACGTGTCTTCTTACAGAAAGATTGACATGTTCGTCCCTGTCTGTCCTCAGACCAGACCTCCATCTGGTTTCCCTGTGAAAAAATGGTTGTGGAGCCAGAACCTGGAGCTCCATCGCAGGACGACAATGTTTCCAGCACCAGGATGCAGAAAACCCTGAAACATGTCTTTCTGTCTAAAACGGTGAGCACTGCCAAAAACTTTTTATTTCCTTCCACTTCCTTCATTATGTTCAACATAAAACAGAACTTACTCTGCAAAAACCATCACGTTTACCTGCAGCTGGTAAACATGCTGCTAAACATTCATTCATTTTTTAAACAGTCTAGTCCAATAAACCCTCTCCCTGTAATCGAAGCTCAAGTAAAGAGAAGTTGGTTGGTTGGGGTTTTTTTAAAAATATAATTGTATAAAGTGAATGTTTAGCGACGCCATACAGAGAACATATCAGCGATTTCCCCTCATGTTTACTCTGGACTGACACACCAGGAAACTGCTGCCATCGGCACAGGGTAACACCTTTGACAGAATGGTTGGAATTATGGCACATTGCTAGCGATTCACCGTGCTGAGCGAGCGTGTTGAAAGTAGTGAGCATAGATGCTGCATTGTGAGTGTGTGTGTCTGCAGAGATAAGTGCAAACACAAAATGGGATTGCTGTGTTGAGACTGTTGCGCTTTAGTTCCTTGGCTTTAGTGGTAGGAGGAGTTGTGACTCTCGGCCAGGATCCCACTTAAAAATTTGCAAGGTGTACTGTGATGTCTGACGTTGTCAGTCCAGATATTCTTTCTGCCCGTTTGTCGCTAACATTTCTGTTGTCACGGTTACCAACTGCTGTTTGAGCCAGCACACTGATTTAGAACTATTGGGCTATTTGACGGAACTTTTTTTAACTGGTGTCCATTGTTACTTTTTAAGCTACAACCTGCAGCCAATCAGAATCGAGTATTCACCCAGACCATGGTATAAAATGTATGAATGCACGCGGTGACCATCCCTTACAATATGGTCTCAGTACAGAGGATGTGCTCAAAAGGGAAGTGACATCACTGAGAGTGATTGAACTGTTATGTCATCAACACGTACTTTCATTACATATTCCTGTGTGTGTTTCCAGTTTAATAAATCTCAAGTGGACCGTAGCAACGTTGATTGTTGATTTTAACGCCTTTGTGTTGATGGAAACATCTGTGTCAATGTCTCTGTTAGAGGTCGTCATATAGTGACTTAAGATTTAATGATCATTTATTTTTGATCAAACCAGTTTTTTTTTCTTTTTCCAGCATTTTAAATGGGTCCTATTATGGTATTTAGAGTTTTCTGAGCTTTCTACAGTGCCTAATCCTTCTGTTTATGAGACGTTACAATGACGGTGAAAGCAGGTGCGGTGCGCGCTCCCGATGTAGTGCAGTGGCGGGAGGCGGGGCTTAATGCGGAAGAGTCTCAATCCACTCGTTTTGCCCGCAGGCTGATCTGACAGCCTACGGAGAGGGTCGGTCTGAAGTAAATAAAGCCATTTGTGACAATAACTCCATCAATCCCAGCCTTTCTGGTCTCAGAAATAAGAATAAATTAGCCTGAAATGAACATAATAGTTCCACTTTAATGACCTGCTCTCTCCTAAGAAAAGAAAAGTTGCGCTATCAGTAAACAGAAAGCACTTCACAGGCTGAGAAACATCAGCTGGATGGTTCTATGTAAGATGAAGAGTTCTGGGCCGAGTACATGGCCCTGAGAAGTCCCACTTATATTATTAAGTTCTGATGTCATCATGTCTAACTGGATGTTTTATTTCCTGCCGGCTATGTCGGGTTTAGGGAAACAACCCTCCCATACCAGATTTTACCAGTTATTTAAACAAAATGGTCTGATCAATGGTGTCAAACATGTTTTTTAGGGTCAAAACAGCAACTAACTGTGAAATGATTTTATCTAACCTTCACGTCTTCTGATAATTCAGAGCCACTGATGTGGATGATTCTGTCCAGGATCCATACCCAATGTTTACCCAAAGCATTTTCCCACCTCCTCTCTAACAGCTGTTGAGTTCTTTATGAAACTGGGGGACAAAGCTATTGCCTTATAAAGTATGTTCATCTACATGTTTCTGAAATGGAAGAACTTTCATATAATCAGACAGACAATACATGTAATCGAACGGTTCAATAACCAGATGATCCATTATGTTTTAACTAGTCATGGTACGAGCAGCCCAGCTAGCCATTTATTTACCACTTTGATTCCTTCTTCTATTTCTACTTCAGTAAAAAGATGCTATTAGGATTTTCTTTTGTTGTACATGTTCATCAGTGTTTGTTTTTAGCTGCTCTTTTCCACATTGACACGAACAATCGTTGAACTCATTTACAGTTTGTTTTTTCAAATATCCAGATTTTCCAGACATTTTGACAAAATGATTTTTGCTTAATCATTTCAGCCCATTATTAATTATGCCCTGCCATGTTTTCATATTATGTTTATTTTAACGTAATAATTGACTGTTGTTATTATTATCCATGTTTTTTTATTTTTGTATTTCTTGTACCAAATTTTTGCCCCTTTGGTTGTACACCGCAAGAACAGCATATACACAGTTGTTCTTCTTGCTGTCCTTTATTCGTCTGAGCTTTGCCAGTTTTTCTCCATGAATTTCTATTCAATTTGCTTTTTTTTCGTGCATGTCAGTTGCTATTTTCAGAGATGAATCATAAACTTCAGCATCTTTACATAAACACCATCCAGTTTGCTTTAATCTGTCCTGATGCTTCAGCTGCGGTTCAACATAACTTGTTCGCCTCCTTCCAGGTGATCCGGCCGGAGAAGTGCATGCCCTGCGGGAAGAGGATCCGCTTCGGGAAGGTGGTGGTGAAGTGTAGGAACTGCCGTGTCGTCGCTCATCCGGAGTGCAAACAGAGGCTCCCAAATGGCTGCTCGCCCTGCGGAACTTTAAGTCCAAGTCAGGCGGTCCCGGTGAGACCTGAACCTGTTCTCCATCAGAAACCAGTTTGTTTATTCTAGAAATGAAGAAAATCCAGATTTACCTTCAGAGCCAGGAAGTGATTGTCAGGACAAAGATGTTCTGGATCAGGTTTTCATGTGGACCATGTTCAATCAAGAAGCTAAATGTAACATGCATGTGTTTGGTCCTGATCAGGGTGACTGTTTCCGTACGGTAATCATTTCAGAGTTAGCACTGGTTGACACAGGGTTCATAAAACCTAAATAACCGGAGAGTAAATGAGTTTGGTGATGAGATTAACTCCGGCTGTATCTACACTGAGTTGTTGAAGATTAACAATGGAGTCTCATAAAACTCTGATAAGCTGATTTTACACGCTGCTGTGTCGATGATTTACTCTGCTGCTGTGAGAAAGCAACTCGGTCTCATCCTAACGGACATCAACGCTAAACGGACAAGTATAAAGGTGCCTGCTTGCATCGCTACATAATGACTTTGTTCAGGGACTACTTCTCATTGCCAGCGGTCTGGATGAACGTGAACATGTGGGAAAGCATCTGTAGTCCGATCAGCATGGGTTTTCCAGATGGAATCCAGCTGTTGGTGGATGTTGATTCCTGTCTGAGGAAAAAAAAAACACAAACGAGTGACGAGACTATTAGTAACTAAGGCTGGACGATGAATCAGATTTTAATCTCAGTACGATCTGGGTTTCCATCGATGATAAAACTAAAAGGGTGTGATTATTTTTCTCTCTGCAGTTTCCTCTCCTGCTGTCTTCAGCTGCTAATCGAGCGTCTCTGGCGTTGCAGCGCTGTGCTGTAAACTCCTCCCACAGCCGCTTTGCTTTCATTCAGACACTGTTGCCAACTTGGAGACTTTCTCGCTAAATCTGGAGACTTTTTTGTTAAAAGCGACAAATCTAGCAGCTTTTACTGGAGTTATTAGAGACTTTTCTGGTGTTTTGGCGACTGACTTGAAGGCACATATTGTTCTGCAGTTACTGTAAGGAAGGAGCAGCGGGAGCCTCTCCCGTCCTAAAGCACTCCCAGGCGGCCAGTCTCAGTCGGCTCCGGCTGCAGGTCCATGTAGAATAACTGCAGTAGGTTGTGGAAGTTCACCTAAACATAGTTTATACCATTGTCAGCGACAACTGGCTGCATTATTTTCCTATACATAGTTTGGCCAGTTAAACACTGTAACATCCCTCCGTTACGGGGCGTTACCATAGCAACGCGTTAACCAGCTGGTTCAGATCAGCCGTCTTTTAACAGGTGAATGAGAGAAACGTGCTGCAGCCTGACAGCGGTTGTTTGGCATAAAACGTACATCCAGGCCAACGTAAAATAGTTCCTATATTTCAGCAAATGTTGTAGAAAAGAAATACAAATTTGTTTTTAAATGTTTCCTGTGTGTGTATGAGTGGATTAAACAACTTGGAACCGTGCATTAAACGGTTATAATGCCCGACACGACGCGCAGTGTTGTTTAATCCTCACTTATATTTATTCTGTTTACATCAGTATTTGCACTTTGTCAAGACAACGCCTCATGTTATTTGTTTGTTTTCTAAAATTTGTGGAATCATAAAGACGTTGTTTAAAAGCCACAGTTTAACGTGAACTATATTCATGTTCTTAAAGATAAAAGGATAATCCTGTTAAATAATAGAGATCTCAATTTCCGTCAAAATAATCGTGATTTAATTTTCAAGCAGCTCTATTAGTAACCACACACACCCCGCCTCCATGTGTGTCTTTAGTATTTACCTGTGTTTGTATAAGAATGGTGAAATGTGGAGAACCTCGTCCTCATCCGGGTCATCCTCAGGAGCATCAACTGCAAGGAGATCTTCAAAGCTCACTGGTGGAAGGAAGCTTTCTCATTTCTGGATGAAATCTTTCTTTAATGTGGTTGTCATTTGCTTGGGACATCCTTCTCAAACATGAGGTTCCGTGGGTTCCATGGGTTCTGTGGGTCCTGGGTTTCATAGGTTTTGTGGTGCTGGGTTCTGTAGGACCTGTGGTCCTAGGTTCTATAGATCTTGTGTTCCTGGTTCTATATGTTGTGTGGTCCTGGGTTCTGTGGAGTTTATTCGTGTGCGAATGCGACTCCACAGTATTAAACTCTATTTCAGTTCTCCTGAAATGATTTTTAGAAATAGTGTTTTTGTTCCAACTTTCTGTTCTAACTCTGGTGTCTGTAGAACTCCATCACATAAACCAGAACCTGACTGACCCTCATGTGAGCTAATCTGAACGAGACTCTGCTCCTCTTCAGGACTTCTTGGAAGGTTTTGCTCCACTGACTCATCCCAGAGTTCCTCAGCTGATCGTGAACTGCGTTGCAGAGATCGAGAGGAGGGGTCTGCAGGAGGTGAGTTTGAACTGCTTTGGTTTCCTTCGTACTGTAATTGGATTAGAAGCTTCCAAAGGTGGTACAAATGCCAGATGTTAGTCCAGTGTGTCTCGATTCCAGTCCTCAGGACCCCCTCAAGACCTCCTGCCTTGAATGTTCCACAGGTATCCCTACCTTAACACGCCTGAATGAAACAAATGGCTCGTTAACAGATACTTGATGTTGAATAATCCAACTCGGCTTTTCTGGGGGAGGAACAGGTCTTAAACATTCAGGGCAGGGGGCCGTAGGACCAGAGCTGAGGAACACTGGGTTAGTCCAACATGTTCTGCTGTGAAAAGGGATCGTTTTGATCACTGATCAGTTATTGGATCTGGTCTAATGGGAACATTACTTCAAGTTCTGACAAAGAAAATGGTTTTACGGTAAAATACTAGAATAGGACCTGATCTTGTATGGATGGTGGAGGACCCAACAGTGATCCACCTCTGGTCGTTATTGGTTTTCAGGTAAATCTAAGCACAAGTGGGCCAAAATGTGCCGATACCCTTCAGAGAAATTGGTTCAAGTCCAGGTTCTGAGCTGGTGGCCTCAGACTGAGAACCTGTCCTCATCATGCTCCAGTTGGTGGTCCGACCTGGACTAACATGAGGGAAGTTGCTCCACGTTGTCAAACATTTGTTCTTCTTAAAGTTGAAAAGTCGTCTTAAGGGTTCAACCATAGACCGTATATGAAAGGTGGACGGAGCCTTCAGCGGTAAAGAGTGAAGCCTATGAGAAAGTGTATAACACTGCAGTTCCCCCTTCATCCACTAGGGGCTGCAAAACAGAGCAAATCCCCATAGACTCCCATGTTAAAAAGACCAACTTCACAGCAGGAATAAACATGTTTACAGCAGAAATAAACATGTTTACAGCAGGAATAAACATGTTTACAGCAGGAATAAACATGTTTACAGCAGAAATAAACATGTTTAAAGCCTGGTTCAAAAATCCATTTTAGGTTTAATAGGTCAGGTTTACCTTCATGACAACTGTGGGGGGAGTGAATTTTTTTCTAACTCGCCCGTTTAAAAGTAATTTAATCTCGAAGTTCGGCATATTTAGGGGCGTGTCCTTTTGATTGACAGGTACCCGATCTCCCGCTTCAAGTAAGAAGAACGTAGAACAACCGCGGTTTTTAGCCGGTTAACAACGTGACTTAGCTTTAGCCCGTTCACCTCCGTTAGCTGGTTAGCTCCTGTTATCTCCAGGTTAGCTCGGTTAGCTTTTAGCTACAGAAAGCTCGGAGTTCGCTCGATGTCAATCATCCACCATGATGCTCACAGCCCCCCTCTCAGCTCCACCTCTTTGCCCATATTTGTATTTTCCGGGTGAGACGACACGCATGCCCCTGCCAAGATGGTGATGGTAGGAACCGCCCACCGAGCTTCAATTCAGCTCTTCAGAAACCTACGGGTGATGTCATGGAGGCTCCGCCCATCTCTTTATACAGCCTATGGGTTCAACGCTGCTGGGTGGCAACAACCAATCAGAGTTGTTAAATCCATTTAGTAGGCAGACATTCCTGAAGACCAGGAGAACTTTATGTAACCCTGCGTCCTTGTCAAGACAACGCTTCATGTTATTTGTTTGTTTTCTAAAATTTGTGGAATCATAAAGACGTTGTTCGTCTGTGTTCAACCTTCACCCGGCTGCTGGGCTAGTCTCCTCAGGGCTAGTGTGGACTGTCTGGGTCCTTCCTCAAGCACCAATCAGAGCAGAGAACTGTCTTACCGGTCTATCCCACCTGTTGACAGAGAGGTCTGTACAGAGTTTCTGGAAGCGAGCGCTCTGTGAAGGAGCTCAGAGACCGCTACCTCCAGGGGAATCTGGCTCCGATGCTCAGTAAAGTCCAGGACATCCATGTGGTCTGTGGAGTCCTCAAGGACTTCCTGAGGAAACTGAAGGAACCCCTGATCACCTTCAGACTGCACAGGATCTTCATGGAGGCTTCAGGTACAAACATGGAGCAGAACCACAGTTCTGTAAAAAGACCGAACCGTGGATGATGTCGGACGGACCCGTGATCAGATCTCCGTCTGTTTCAGAGCTGAGCGACGAAGACGAGGGCTTAACCATCATCTGCCGGGCCGTCGCCAAGCTGCCGAAGTCCAACAGAGACACGCTGGCGTTCCTCATGCTCCACTTCCACAAGTAAGAACAGAACCTTGTTCTGACCCATTTGGCTCAGTAGAATCTTTACAGAGAACTGGTCTTCGCTTTTCAGGGTGATGAGGAGCCCACAGTGCCAGATGGATCAGAACAACTTGGCCCGGGTGTTTGGACCGACTGTCGTGGGTCATGGGATGTCCGAGCCGTCACCGACAACCATCATGAGGGACACAAGCACTCAGCCAAAGGTCTTTCTGACAGAATGCCGGTTCTGGTTCGGCTCAGATACCCATGAAAGAAAGGTGCTTTTGGTTCTGGTCTTCTGGAGCTCATGTGGACTGGCTCTGTTCTCAGGTGATGCACCGCCTGTTGTCTATACCTGAAGATTACTGGAAACAGGTCCTTTCCACCCAGATGGGTCCAGTCCTGTCCGGGTCTTCCTCCAATCAGCTGATCCAGGACGAACGCCATGGTGGGTTTCTGGGTCAGAAAGTCCAAAAACCCTAAAACCTATAAATGTTCTAACGCTGTTTACCACTTTTATGTTAACTGTCTCTTCCCTGAGTGGGATGGGTCCCCTCCCGCAGCTGGGACCACTGGGACAGTTCTCCTCCCACTGGGAAACCATACTGCTTTTAACTGGTTTGAAAAAAGTGGTTCTGATTCCTTTTAGGTCGCTTCTTCGAGCCTCTGACATCACCAGAGCTAAAAAGCTTCTACAAACCTCCCAGTCCTGCATCTGTTCTGGGCCGGATCAAAAACCTGGGGTATGCCTCCATCAGCACACAAGACAATAAAACTAGGGCATCATGATACTGTACCTGGTCCGTAAGACCAGCCGAAACCATCCCAGGTCCACATCCACACCACTCGTCAGTTCTAATCGCCATTTCGGGTCCAGATCCAAATCTGTAAATTAAGATCAGTCAGTCAATAAAAAGCCCACAGCAGTGTTGTCTGAAAACACGCGTAGACCAGTTCGCTGGTTTACGAATGTTTACTTCCTGTCCACAACGGTGGAGTTTGCATCATTACCTGGATCAGAACCAGATTATTCCAGTATACCTGTTAATCTACGAAACAAAGCCTCTTCCCTCTAAAAGCAGTAACGTTGGAAAGAAAACTGGTTGGAAGCAGCGCTTGGCTTTCTGTGGATGAAAAGATAAAGTGAGATGTATGCATGAGATAGGCTGTAAATGAACCAATCAGAGATCAGAGTACAGTATAGCAGAAACTTGACTGGACTCAAAGAACTGGTCTCGTCTTGCTGGACCAGCTGAGTGGACTGGGGGAAGGAGGCTAATCTGTATATTCTGATCTATCTAAAAAGTAGAACAGAAATGTGTGAAGTTATTATAAATCAATTTTAAAGTCACTGTGAATCAGTTTCATGCAAACCTGGTGGAGCAGATTAGTTTTTAGGTTTCAGAGGCCCACACCATGCTGAACCAGATCCATCTCATTCTTCAACATGTTTTCTGTCTTCAGAGCTCAACCGGATCTGGCGAGGAGGGTCTTCACGTCCCCCAGCTGATGTTCAGTACGTACCAGCACACTCCTGCTCTGAACCATGTTCCTGCTGCAGGACCAAGCAGCAACCTCTGCTGGTTCAAAGAAAAGTCCATGCAAAAGTGAACTGAGCAAATCCCCATAGACTCCCATGTTAAAAAGACCAACTTCACAGCAGAAATAAACATGTTTACAGCAGGAATAAACATGTTTACAGCAGGAATAAACATGTTTACAGCAGGAATAAACATGTTTACAGCCCGGTTCAAAAGTCCATTTTAGGTCTGATAGGTCAGGTTTACCTTCATGACAACTGTGGGGGGAGTGAATTTTTTTCTCACTCGCCCGTTTAAAAGTAATTTAGTCTCAAAATTCAGCATATTTAGGGGCGTGTCCTTTTGATTGACAGGTACCCAATCTCCCGCTTCAAGTAAGAAGAACGTAGAACAACCGGAATAAAAGAATAAACATGTTTACAGCTGAAATAAATATGTTTACAGCTGAAATAAATATGTTTACATCAGGAATAAACATGTTTACATCAGGAATAAACATGTTTACAGCCTGGTACAAAAAGAAAAAATTAAGTTTAATAGGTCAGGTTTACCTTCATGACAACTGTGGGGGGAGTGAATTTTTTTTATAAACATTTAGTACTTAAATCTTGAAATTTGGCGTGATTGGCGATGAGTCCTTTAGATTGACAGGTATGCGATATCCTGTGACAAGAAGGCAGAGTGTAGCAGAACTGTGGTTTTTAGCTAGCTAACAGCGTGACTTAGCTTTAGCACACCTACCTCTGTTAGCTGCTTAGCTCCTGTTAGCTTGGTTAGCTCTTAGCCACAGGCAGACTCGCAGCTCCACCTCTTTGCCCATTTTTGTCACAAACACATTTTAAACATCAGTATTAATGACATGAATGACTTATTGTCTGCTCATTTCTTATTTCATAGGCCTGGTAGTCCAGAATAGATCTCTAAAAGAGGAAGAGGATTGTCCATGTTGGGACCTTGCCGGTTTAATGCCTCCTGCATGTATCCTGTCAAAAGTCCCTTTTACAGATGAAAAATTTGTAAAGATATTAAAACTCAATAAACTGTAATATTCAATAATTACAATGACGCCATCTGATTTTGTCTGAAACTTTTAAGAGTTTGTGTAAAGACATGAGGTGACTGACTGGCTTGACCTAGAACCATAAACCCTGAACCTAAATCCACGAGCCCTAAAGCCCAAACCCATATTTTATTGTTCCAAGTGTTTTTCCTACATATTTTGTTGCCCAGTTTGGAGGCAGAGCTCAGGTCATCTGTGTTTCTGGTTTGAGAGTTTTTCTTACGTTGTCTGCACTTTGTGTCCAACCTCTCTGGTTGGGTTTTTAGAGCTGGAGCTTTTCAGATTGAAGTCTGCTTCGTGTTCAGATATGTTGTAGATGCCCTGTACAGCCTGAGTGAGGCCGCCCCGACTCCGGCCGCCCCGACTCCGGCCGCCCCGACTCCGGCCGCCCCGACTCCGGCCGCCCCGACTCCGGCCGCCCCGACTCCGGCCGCCCCTACTCCGGCCGCCCCTACTCCGGCCGCCCAGACTCCGGCCGCCCAGACTCCGGCCGCCCAGACTCCGGCCGCCCCGACTCCGGCCGCCCCGACTCCGGCCGCCCAGACTCCGGCCGCCCAGACTCCGGCCGCCCCGACTCCGGCCGCCCCGACTCCGGCCGCCCCGACTCCGGCCGCCCAGACTCCGGCCGCCCAGACTCCGGCCGCCCCGACTCCGGGGTGGATATGATAACTGCTGCTGGGGGAGGATGTGGAGGCTTTCTCCACCACTTTACTGAGGGACTCTTGACGCCACCTCCTGCTGCCTCTGCACATGATTGGTGCCGGTGTGGATGATGATGTGACCCAGGGATCCAAGCCGCTCCTGACAGCAGGTCTGTGGCTTGCCAGGTGTTTGGACACCAGATTTTAGCCACTTTTTGGTTGGAGAAAAGCTTCTGTTTATGAAGGAATTTAGGATTTTTTTTCAGGACGTGTGGATAAGGAGGTGTGGGTATAGGGTCGGTCTCTGGGTTCGATGTGGAGGTGGATGTAGGTTGGATTGACAGAGTGGTGAGTGTTCTCCTGCGCTCCTCTCTGAGCACAGGAGAAGCTGTTCGCTGCTAGCGGCTGCTCTGTGAAGATCAGCTTGCTGATCTGTCCAGCGTTGCAACGATCAGAAAACTGTGTTTCTGGCAGTCTGATTGGTTCCATCAGGAGGACAGAGGAACCGGCCACCAGGCTCTGCTGCGGTTGGACTGCTGCTTTTTCAATTCCTTGCAACAGTTGCAAAAGCACAGAGTTTATAGCTAGCTGTTCTATGCTAGCTAAAGTTTACAACGCTAAATTTCTCAGTCGCATAGAAACGCTTTTGGACTCTTTGGGAGCTTTTGATTCTCAGTGAAAACACTCATCTTCTAGTGTTTATACCAACAATAACTCTGATATCAACAGCCGAGTTTCAGGCAAAAAGGAGTCTTGGTGGGAGGAGCTGGGAATAGCGCCGACTGCTGGTTATAGGAAAAAAAGTTCTACGCCTGATTCACTCTACTTTAGTTTGTCCACAAAAATCACAAGCTCTCTCGGTTTACCCTGATATGTCTGTCTGAGGTAAAATGTGTAAACAATTCCCAGTTTGACCATTTTCACATGTTCATGTTCTGTCCCAGTGTTCCCACCTTCTGGTCTTCAGAACGCTTCGCTCAGCTTATAACACGGTTGTGACTCCTTGCTTTGTTTGGTGCCCCTCAACAACACCTGTCAAACTGCAGACAGTCCGGCCCGTGCCAGGCAGCTGGTTGTCCTGGAGTGGAAACATTCTCATCCACCTCCTCTCAGGAGGTGGCAGAAGGAGGTGCTGCAGTCCATCAGGCTGGAAAAAGTCCTGAAACAACTTGAAGACTCTTCTGCGTCTCGACCGGATTGTGTGACTGAGACACTCCTCATCATCATTCATATATTTATTTTGTTTTCATGTAAAAAGGTTTTTTTCATGTATGATTTATTCACTTACAGTATTTAGTCTTGATAGAGATGATTATTTACTTCTCCGTTTATGTGTTTATTTATATTTTTGTATAAACCTGTTTCTGTTGATACCTGTTTTTTGACCTGCAGGTTCTGGGAATATGATGGGATAAATGAGAGAATGCATGTCCCTTTGGACATTTTGATGTGATGTGTAACTTGCAAATTGCTTCCAATAAACATTTATAAAATTTGATCTGATATTAATCAGAAATGATTTGTCTAGTCTTTTCACTATATTTCCTTTTTCTCTATATTTTCTAGTCTTCAGTTGCTTCCTCCTCTTTGACCTGATGCTTCAGTTGCTGCTTGGACAGATGGGCTAACTGTTAGCTCTGTTGTTTCCCAGTTTATCTCTGTTTTCTGCATTTTTCCCTTCATGGGGTTTTTATTTTTAGGCTTTTCTTTTTCTTTCACTTATTAGAAAGTAGTTTCCATTTTAAAAACATAAAAAAGTATGAACTATTCAGGAAGAGTGCTCCTGAGTGCTCCAGTATTTCTGGACTGAAGTCAGTATGTTGTGTTTTAACCCTTTAAAGCTTGATGTAGGGGCAGCTGGTCAGAAAAGTCCAATTTCTAAAATCTGCAGCCTTTATTTGGCCCAGGAACAAATCTGAAAGAGGTGAAGCAGCGTTTCCATGCAGACATGATGACATCCATCATCTTCCCAAACAAGCTGCGACAATAATCTGCACATTCACCCGCATGCTCAAACTAAATATAACAGGTCACGTGATCCCGAACATGGATGACTTCTGTTGGTTACCATAGCAACACGTCCCTCAGCAACCGAGCGGCTTTTCCTCCGGTCTGCGTGAGCAGTGAGGAGGAAGAAGAGGAAGAGGAGTTCAGGAGGAACCTGATTAAACCCTGATAAAGACCGATCACTGAGGAACGCCATTGATCAGTCACAGTGAGGTGTGATGACAGCAGGTGACCAGCAGAGGGAGACAGAGTCCCGATGGCTCAGCTCGTCATCAGACGGAAGGATGCTGGGAGGAGGAGGAGGAGGAGGAAGAGCAGGAGATGACGGCAGCAGAGGGTGCAGATGCTAAAATACCTTCTGACAGGAGCTAACGGCTAACTGCTGCTTCACACACACACACACAGGCTGAAAGACGACGCAGAGGTGGCGGAGGCAGCGTACACACCGACACACACCATCACACACACCGAGCTGCAGGCAGCTTGCTGTGGAGAGAAGACTAATCACACACAGAGATGTGGAGTCCGAGGCCGCCTACTGGACGGTAAGTGTGTGTGTGTGTGTGTGTGTGTGTGTGTGGGTGGTTAGGTCTGTGAGCTGTCACTTTGTGTGAAGTATTGACAAATGCTGTTTCCATGGAGACATTAACCTCTTTCACCTGCAATGAGCTCCAGGTAAATGTGGAGGAACTTTGACCCCCACTGGTCCTCAGACTGGGGGACCAGTGGGGTCCACAGCACCTGGAGACAGGTGACACACGCGCAGCATTCTGTGTTTGAGTCACCTATCTGCATGTGTGTGGACAGGTCCAAATGTAGTAAGAGTTCAGGTGGGCACTGAGGGGGCGGAGCCCAAAGCTGGTGGTGATGTCAAGGCGAGGGGCAGGAGGGCGGGGCAAAGGAGAGCGACCTGACGCCATGGGAACCCTTCAGGCAGCCAATGAAGAGCTGAGAGCCAAGCTGACGGACATCCAGATCGAACTGCAACATGAAAAGAACAAGGTAAGGTCTCAGACCCCCAGAACTGGAACCGGAACCACCTGGACTCTGACCTGGTCTCTATACTTGCTGATCCAGGTGAGCCGTCTGGAGAGAGAGAAGAGTCAGGAGCTGAAGGCAGAGCATCACCGCACAACCCTTGCCATCACAGAGCTGAAGACCAAACTCCACGAGGAGAAGCAGAAAGAGCTAGCGGTTACCAGGGAGACGTTACTACGGCAACACGAGATGGAGCTCATGCGGGTCATCAAGATCAAAGATGGAGAAATTCAGCAACTCAATGGGCTGGTGCTCACGCTACGGGACGGGTCCACGGACAAGGTGGGACACCATCCACCCAACATCCATCCAACATCCATCCAACATCCACCCAACACATCTACCCAACATCCATCCACACATCCATCCAACATCCACCCAACATCCATCCAACATCCATCCAACATCCACCCAACACATCTACCCAACATCCATCCACACATCCATCCAACATCCACCCAACATCCATCCAACATCCATCCAACACATCTACACAACATCCATCCACACATCCATCCAACATCCATCCAACATCCATCCAACATCCATCCAACATCCACCCAACACATCTACCCAACATCCATCCACACATCCATCCAACATCCACCCAACATCCATCCAACATCCATCCAACATCCATCCAACACATCTACACAACATCCATCCACACATCCATCCAACATCCACCCAACATCCATCCAACATCCACCCAACATCCATCCACACATCTACACAACATCCATCCACACATCCATCCAACATCCACCCAACATCCATCCAACATCCACCCAACATCCATCCACACATCTACACAACATCCATCCAACATCCATCCAACATCCATCCAGCATGAGGTGCTGGACATGATGAGGAGGTGCTGGAAGTGTTAAGGAGGTGTGTGTTTTTGTTGTCCAGGTGAGGAGTGCTCTGCTAGCTGAGGTGGAGGAGGCGAGGCGGAGCTGGGAAGCTGAGCGTTGCCGCCTTCAGCAGGAGAGTCATGAACTGCGAGGAGCAAAGAGGAGTGCAGAGGAGGCTCTGGCATCAGCTCAGCAGGCCTGCCAGGCCCGGGCAACAGAACTCCGGTCAGCTTACCACCAGCACCAGGAGGAGCTGAACAGAACCAAGCGAGACTGTGAGAGGGAGATTCGCCGGCTGGTAGGAACCTCTTTTACTTTGACATGACTGTCCGATGTAAGCAGACCCTGCACCACCAACGGGCCCCAGTGCCTCCCATTGCACCAACTAAACCCCCCGCCCCCATCCAGGAACAAGATTTGTTTTCACTTTTTCTGTTATTTAACAGCTGTTGCATCGTGGTACTGAATCACAATAAATATCCCTTCCTGTTTTTACTCGTTCAGCAATGAGAAACAGATCCTCCAGATGTGTGTAAATAATCTGTGTGTGTAGAATAATCGCCTGTCAACATAAGAGGAAGGATCAGTGTTCAGTTAGTCATACTGATATTTGATTGGCTGGCGTTAAGGAAGTATTAGCAGACTGGTAGCTTCTGACAAACATGTAGACGAAAACACTCTGGTCTCACATGTAGAAAGGAACATGTGTCAGACGTCACATGTAGAAAGGAACATGTGTCAGACGTCACATGTAGAAAGGAACATGTCTCAGATGTCACATGTAGAAAGGAACATGTGTCAGCCGTCACATGTACAGTGGAACATGTGTCAGACGTCACATGTAGAAAGGAACATGTGTCAGATGTCACATGTAGAAAGGAACATGTCTCAGATGTCACATGTAGAAAGGAACATGTGTCAGATGTCACATGTAGAAAGGAACATGTGTCAGACGTCACATGTAGAAAGGAACATGTGTCAGATGTCACATGTAGAAAGGAACATGTGTCAGATGTCACATGTAGAAAGGAACATTTGTCAAACGTCACATGTACAAAGGAACATATCTCAGCCGTCACATGTAGAATGGAACATGTCTCAGGCGTCACATTTTGAAAGGAACATGTGTCAGATGTCACATGTAGAAAGGAACGTGTCAGATTTCACATGTAGAAAGGAACGTGTCAGATTTCACATGTAGAAAGGAACATGTGTCAGATGTCACGTCGAAAGGAACCTGTGTGAGATGTCACATGTAGAAATGAACATGTGTCAGACGTCACATGTAGAAAGGAACATGTCAGATGTCGCATGTAGGAAGGAACATGTGTCAGATGTCACATGTAGAAAGGAACATGTGTCAGATGTCGCATGTAGGAAGGAACATGTGTCAGGGGTAACATGATACATGCAGGCGTCATGTCACACATAACATTTCAAAAGGAACACATGTCGGATATTACATGTAGAAAAGAAGGTGGGTCAACTGTAAAATGTAGGAAAGAACTCGGGTAAGATGCACAATGTTAGAAAGCACATGTGTTCGGTGTAGCATGTTGAAAAGAACATGAGTAACATATAGCAGTGTAACATATAGAGTGTAACATATAGAAAGGAATCTGTCGAGTGTAACGTATAGAAAGGAACGTGTATCTAGTGTAGCATGTTGAAATGAGCGTGTGTCGGTGTAACATGTAGAAAAGAACTCAGGTTAAATTCACAATGTTAGAAAGAACATGTTCGGTGTTGCATGTCAAAGGGTTGGATGTAACATGTAAAAAGGAACGTTTGTCAGGTGTAACATGTGGAAAGGAATGTATGTTCGGTGTAATGCATAGAAAGGATTGTGTGTCGGTGTAACGTGTAGAAAAGAACTTCGGTAAGATACACAATGTTAGAAAGCACATGTGTTCGGTGTAGAAAGGAATGTGTGTCGGGTGTAACATGTAGAAAGCATCATGTGTGTAGGGTGTAACATAGAAAAGATCGTGTCGGGTGTAACATGTAGAAAGCATCATGTGTGTAGGGTGTAACATAGAAAAGATCGTGTCGGGTGTAACATGTAGAAAGCATCATGTGTGTAGGGTGTAACATAGAAAAGATCGTGTCGGGTGTAACATGTAGAAAGCATCATGTGTGTAGGGTGTAACATAGAAAAGATAGTGTCGGGTGTAACATGTAGAAAGCATCATGTGTGTAGGGTGTAACATAGAAAAGATCGTGTCGGGTGTAACATGTAGAAAGGATCATGTGTGTAGGGTGTAACATAGAAAAGATCGTGTCGGGTGTAACATGTAGAAAGCATCATGTGCCAGCTGTAACATACAAATATAAACACGTTTCAACTGTAATATGTAGAAAGGAACATGCATGAGCTGTAATATGTAACAAGTCACTCCTGACATGTCATGGTGTCAGGTGTCATGTGACACTTGCAGTGTGCGGATGTGGAAAAGACTGAACTATGACAGGCTATGAGCTCCTGGACAGTCTTCATGACTCCCTGAGGTGTTCTCTCTCTGCGTTGCCATGGAAACCAACAGAAATGTACTGTTTTTTCCTAAGGGAGGGTGCTGACCTCAGTAGTGTTTACGTAATTCTCGTATTTGAACTGTACTTTCTTCTTCGTGTCATTTTAAACGTGGAGACTTGGGAGTGTTTTCCTGGGTGTGACGTACTGAGTGGTGCGAGCCGGCCGCCGAGCAGCGGAACAAAGAGACTCTGTGACAGGAAACACAGACTGGTACATGCAGCGCTCTGCATCACACTGCTGGACTTCGGTCATATCCAAAGCTACTTACCGGGTTATATGTGTGATTATACACGAGGTCAGACATGTTAGCACTCGGTATCTTTCGTTCTTTCCAGGTTTATTTATCAATCAAAAATCATAAAATGACAACATGACATATTATTTCGTTTTTGTTTTTGAATCTAACACAAAAACAAAAATTGCTAGATTATTAATATTTCAGTTTCAGATTCGGATCAAAAATACGAAATGGAAAAATGGACCACAGGACTGAATTAGATTTTAATATTTAATTGGTTTATATATTTTCCGGAAGTTTTATTATGAGCGTTCACCACCGTTGGTAGCAGCAACAATCTGTCGATCCGACCAGCAGCCAGGACCCATCAGCCCAGTCAGCCATGGAGAGTTACGCGCTGTTTCAGCGAGCGAAGCGTGTCACCCTAAAGCAGGAGGACATAAATGCTGAAAAAACGGGTATGTATTTTCACAAAGAGACTTTTTGTGAACTGTCTCTCTGCTTTTAAGCATAAAACGTAACCTAGCAAACATCTGGCATCTCGCTCCAGCGCCTACATCACTGATGAGGACGTTACGGCCAAATTCCCTGGAAATGAGTCAATCATGAAGTGCATGGAGAGTGTGAGGATGTGGAGGAGCAAGCCAGCCTGGCTGCACCACCACTTCTCCTTTCACCAACCAGAAGAGGAGCTCCTGAACCGCCATGGCTCAACTGCAAGTCATCTCCAGGAGCGCCGATGGCCAGACCTTTCAAAGGTACGCCAAAAACCGTGACACATCACATCGGCTGCTGGCCTGTCCGTCTGTCTGTCGCATTTGCTGTGAACATCATATGTTTTGTCTTTATTATGAATGAACAACAATTTTCAAAATGATCTTCATCTTCAGGACCGTCATCGCTGGTCTTGTTGAGGGCAGATTGGAAACAAGGAAAACTCTGTGAGGTAAATGATGTCCTTTCATCCTTACTGATGGCCAGGGAAACCGGAGGGAAACCAGATGGGATTGATAAATAACATTTACATTTTTAATCCTCTGGTTTTAACAAAACAACCCTTTTTCTGAGAAACTGGATTCTTCGTGCACTGCTAAATACACGATTTTCTCTTCTGGATCGGTTTGTGCTTCAGGTGGGTTTGTGCTGTGAAGGAGGGAGATTTGCAGCAGGCACCATAAGCAGGAGACTGAGGTATGTAAACATGTTTACAGTAATCATCATGATGGCATATTTATATGGATATTTTCATTGGTCAAACCGTGACCAGGACCGTCTTTGTGAGAATTATTGCCCATATGAGCTGGAATTTCCATTGCATGAGAGTTATGATGACTGTGGCTGCATCCGAATGTCCACACTGGTCGCTACATGGTGCCCCACATAGTGCTCACGCCATTTCTTTAGGGGTGTCTGAATGTCCAGAGAGAAAAAAGGAGTGTTCTCAAAATTACCCACAGTGCATCTTGAAAAGTAGTGAGCACGAGACGGGTCAGCATAGACCACAATGCATTGCAGTCAGGAGCTCAAAGAGGCACAAACGTCCAAGCAGGATAGAGGACTATAGATGGTTAATTTTTCTAATCTTTATTTGTTGAATAAATACGCAACAAAGAGAATAAAATGTAACATGAGAAAAAAAATTAATTTGAGTTTGGAACTGTTGCTACGTATAGTGGTTGCCATGGTGACAGTTGACCGTCACATGATTTGCGACAAGGAGAAAATGGCCAGCTGTGTGCATGACCCTATGAGCCCTGTGTAGTACATGAGGGGTTTGGGAATGGCGTGGACGTTGGGACACAGGCCATGGGGACATTAACGGATAGACTTTGATCATTGTGTATGAAAGAGTTTGACTGACCAATGGAAGCCGCAGTCGCTGCATTTAGAAGGCTGGTTGTAAAATAAGACACATCCAGTTATAACGACTGCATTTTCACTGGTTAGGATGAGACCAAGTACGTTATAATGTATCTGTTGACTGTCTTTCAGCTGGCCAGATGATAATGCTCTGGATGTGGTGTTTGTTTGGTCCTGGCAGCTCAGGGTCTTTGGGAGGTCTCAGCTACAGTCGAGGATCTGACAAACCTGGCAACCCAGCTACAGTCGAGGATCTGACAAACCTGGCAACACAGCTACAGTCCAGGATCTGACAAACCTGGCAACCCAGCTACAGTCGAGGATCTGACAAACCTGGCAACCCAGCTACAGTCGAGGATCTGACAAACCTGGCAACCCAACTACAGTCGAGGATCTGACAAACCTGGCAACCCAGCTACAGTCGAGGATCTGACAAACCTGGCAACCCAGCTACAGTCGAGGATCGGACAAACCTGGCAACCCAGCTACAGTCCAGGATCTGACAAACCTGGCAACCCAGCTACAGTCGAGGATCTGACAAACCTGGCAACCCTGCTACAGTCGAGGATCTGACAGACCTGGCAACCCAACTACAGTCGAGGATCTGACAAACCTGGCAACCCAGCTACAGTCGAGGATCTGACAAACCTGGCAACCCTGCTACAGTCGAGGATCTGACAAACCTGGCAACCCAGCTACAGTCGAGGATCTGACAAACCTGGCAACCCAGCTACAGTCGAGGATCTGACAAACCTGGCAACCGAAAAACCACTGTGCTTGAGCTGTACTTGAGGCGCTGCTGTGAAGATGCCTTCACCTGTCTGCATGGGTTCATACAACAAAGTTTTGTCGTCTAGGCAGATGTCCGAGCAGCTCATCATGTAGAACAAGAAGAAGACCCAGACAGCGATGATAATGTAGCTGCTTTTATGTGATTACTGTATTCTTTACTTTGTAATCGTTTTCTGAATGAAATGTGCATGTCTGGTTCGTTGTGTTGCCATGGCAATGCTGGCTGCAGGAGCTGTATTGTAGAACGGCAGAAAAATTCTGACCTCAGTACTCAATGAGTCACCAGTCTGTCTGATGCACTGGCTGCACTGGGAAACATCCAGTAAAACCGCCAGTAAAACCTTACGCCTCCAGTTGTGCTTCAGTCATGTTTTCTGCAATCAAAGCACTTTTTGACTTTTAGAAATGTTTGGACATGATTGTATTTTATTTTAGAAAAATTCCTTTTCAGTGGTGTAAGAGCCGAAGTCTCTGATATTTGCTCTGTTGTATATTTTCAGTTTTTCTCAGAAACATTTTATTAAACTGAATACGAACTATAAGTTGTGTTGCTTCACTTTGTGTTCCAGCTGAGCCTCGAGCTTAACCTTAAACTGACTCAAACTTCACATAAAATGTATACAGCTTTTGTCGTAGTTTTCTGTCTTTGTAAGCTTAGAAAGGTTAAATAAAACTGTTAAAAATAAGTTCAACTTTATTTACAACTTTTTATACCCGACAACCAGCAGACATGGCAGCTTTGAAGCAAAATAACTCCATCCAGGTTTTTCCATGTGTAAGAAACAGACCAAATGGCCAGCTACTGAAGAACATGGAAGGGTTGAGAAAAGCACACCTACAATAACGTTTTACACGTCTTGCAGTCACATTCATCAGTCAGAGTAAGGCCTGACCCCCTGAACCCTAACCCCAACCCTCATTGTTGTTTACTGTATGAACAAAAAGAAACGATAGGTCAGCGTAGTTGTCTCCAAAGCTCTGTTCTGCACGAAATCTACCCTCTTCACATGAAATGTACCAGCTCCAACAGCTGACCCCCAAGTCAGCGAGGATCCCAAGTCCAACGCAGGACAGAAACGTAGGTGTGAAAATACTCACCTCTATACATCTTCATAAATCACAAGGTTGTTTTTCACCAGCATGGGCCAACAGGTTTGCTGCTGTAGCCATCAACAGCCAAAACATGAGGAACACCAAACATCCCAAGCCTTTCTTTCGGGTCTGCATGGAGTTTATGGCCCATGTACTCAGCGTGGGGGAAGTCAGGTTAAACTTCTCAGTCTTAGAGTACATTTTATGTTGTTGGTCCATTTGTCAATTCCACACATGACGAGGTATCCACATGCTTATCATCTTCGGCTTGACTTGCACTTTTTAAAGCAAAAACACCACCTGACGCTGGAATGAATGATGGAGCTCTGTGAGGGCTCCATCAACCCAACCATCACCCGCATGCAGCTGACAGCTAGCTTCTGGTCATATGATGGACCTGTCTGTGATGAGATTACACATTTATTGTTGGTGTCTGCTACATAATATAAAATATGTGCGATTCCATGTGGAAATCTGAATAAAAACTCGCTCTCGCCAGCTCCAGTGGTATGTTTTTTGCTAGCTTCTTTAGTAAAGGGGTGATCAGTAAGCAATTAAGCAAGCTTAAAGATTGAAATGCTTTATTAGCAATGAATACATTCTTTGTTGTGCAACATTGTTGGATATAAAGTGTTGCTAACTAGGCTACATAAAGCTGTGATTACATAGATCTTTACTTACATATGAGTAAAATACATATTAAAGTTCCATATGCACAATACTTAGCTGTTGTGTAATTATTTTACCTAGTTAATACTGTGTGATGAATCCCATGGCAACAACATTAGGGGCATTTAGAGATTGTGCAGACTTGCACAGATTCCACCAAAAAGACATTTTTACTGATTATTGTATTTTCTGTGTTTTATTTTGTTAGCTGTTTTTAGATGTAGTGTTGATATGTGTGACCGACGTGTACGCTGTTGGGAATTTATGAAAATACGGAACAAAGTGCGTTCTGTCCAAACCTCGGCTGCAGAAGCTGGCTCTAGGGACGTGGAACGTCACCTCTCTGGTGGGGAAGGAGCCCGAGCTTGTGTGAGAAGTTGAGCGGTTCCAGATAGACATAGTTGGACTCACCTCGATGCATAGCTTGGGCTCTGGTACCCTCGGGAAAGGCTGGACCTTGTGCTACTCAGGAGTTGCTCCCAGGGTGGGTGTGGGCACTCTCATTGCCCCCCGACTTGGTGCCTGTATGTGGGGGTTTACCCCGGTGGATGAAAGGGTAGTTTCCCTCCGCCTCCGGGTGGGGGGACGGGTCCTGACTGTTGTCTGTGCTTATATACCAAACAGTAGTTCAGAGTACCCACCCTTTCTGGAGTCCTTGGAGGGAGTGTTGGAGGGTGCTCCTTCTGGGGACTCTCTTGTTCTGCTGGGGGACTTCAATGCTCACGTGGGCAATGACAGTGAGACCTGGAGGGGAGTGATTAGGAGTTATGCTCCCCGCCCAATCTTAACCCAAATGGTGTTTTGTTGCTTGCTCCTGCGAGGTGGTACAGTAGCCCAGTATTCTGTTGCGAAACCTGTAAACAAACCAGGATTGTGTGGAGCAGCACCACAACACAGTTGCTTACTGGCGCTATGACTGTTGTTGGGTTTGGTGTGTGTTTGTCACATTGACATCATAGCCTCCAATTGTGCAGTTAGACTGTTAGAAGAGGCACTGTTGACATTTTGTGAAAATGTGTTCAATGTTAAGTTGAAATGTAAGTTTATGATCAATTATGGAACCAAGACACTTTTATGAATGAACTATTTAACTGAGTAAAGGTGTGACGAAGTGGCCGGGTGGAAATAAACGACTAATTCTTTGGTCTCGGATACATTTAAATCCAAGCAGTTCTCCCTACACCATCGTGAAAATAAGTCCAGTTCTGTCTTCAGTTGTCCATCTGTGTTTGTAGTGTCCATGATTACCGTGTCATCTGAGTACTTCATATAAGTTATTCCCGGGATGGAGCTCCATGTAGAAATGATTGAACCTTGCAGAGAACCAGTAGATCTAGTCCTAACAGTGCTGAGGTGACCATACACCCAAACCCTCTGATCTTGCTCTGTAAGAAAGGAGAGACCCAGAGAATAAAATGAGGATTAACCTTCATCTGGAGCAGCTTCCGCCCTGTGAGAAGTGGGTGCATGGTGTGAAAGCCACAAAAACAAGACTCACATGGGACTTGGGCTTCTCCAGGTGAGTGAAGGTCCCATGCAGTAAAGTGAGCATGGCTTCATCCACTCCTTAGTGTGGCCGGTTTGCATACATCAGCCTGCAACTTCACCATGACGAGCCTTTCAAAACTTTTCATGATGTCACGGGTATCATTATTGTTGGAATTATCATTATATAGGCTCTGTATGAATCCCTAACATTATCATAACAGAGGTCACTTGTTTGATCACCCCTAGTGGCACAGGTAACATACTGGTGGTACATGGGGAGAGTCTTTTCCAGTTTGCAGCTGTTAAAATCCCTGAGAATGAGCACAGGAGAGTCAGGAGAGGCCTTCTCCAGTTTGTGGACACACAGCGCATTAGTCGCATTCCCAGATATAAACAAGCACTATCACGAGCTGGCCAAGCTCACAAGGGAGATACTTGGGTGTAAAATGAAGTGCAAGTAGTTCTACATCAGTTTTCCATATAGATTCCGTGACAGTAGTCATCCTGCGTCATGCCTGATTGATATACACACAGACATCACCTCCATGCTTTTTCTAGCAGCTTACTATGTCCCGGTCTAGGCGTACAGGTGTCCCAAAGCCACTGAAGAAGAGCTCCAAGTCCCTGCTGGTTCTGCCAAGCCAGATCTCTGTGAGGCAAATTAGACCTGTGTCCTCATAAGCCTAATGGCCCAAGATGTTGGCATGTAACTCATCCATTTTGTTACGAAGGGACCAGACATTGGTGAGAGGGAGGAAGGGTAGTGGTGGGCTTTTTGATGTACAGAATTGCCTGCCTGGTACCTCATCTCCTTCCCTGCTTTCTCTTCTGACCAGAGCTGTCATTGGCTCCACATTGGTGACCTAGGAACTTGGCCCAATTCTGCAGGCCCACTGGTGCAGGGTACTTTACATTCTGCAATAATAATAAGTCTTCCCGGGCATACTACGGTTTTCCACTACCATGATCAGCTTTATACGCGATCAGAAGTCCCTCCATAAACCAGATGAGAAGTTGCAACATTGGCACCCACTTCCTCATTGTCATTGTGACAGGTAACGCAGATGTTTGCTAAATAAAGTAAAGGTGACTCCTGTTTGAATTACGCACAGATCAGTCTTGAACTAAAGTATTTTGACACCTGTTCTAGATGGTGTTGTTGTGTGACTCTTCACCGATTGTTTTGGGCTGGACCAAGTCAAAGTCAAAAGATGTTTTTAATTACAGACCACCCGCTGCCAGTGTGTCTGTCTCTAACCGGTCCCTAACCTTTCTCTGTCTCTTGCTCGTTTCTGACATACTGTATTTCTAACCTGTTTGTGTGTCAAACTGGTATCCAACCTGTTTGTGTCTCTAACTGGTCTCTAACCAGTCTCTAACCTGTGTGTGTCTCTAACGGGTCTCTAACCAGTCTCTAACCTGTGTGTGTCTCTAACTGGTCTCTAACCAGTCTCTAACCTGTGTGTGTCTCTAACTGGTCTCTAACCAGTCTCTAACCTGTGTGTGTCTCTAACTGGTCTCTAACCAGTCTCTAACCTGTGTGTGTCTCTAACTGGTCTCTAACCATCTCTAACCTGTGTGTGTCTCTACCTGGTCTCTAACCAGTCTCTAACCTGTGTGTGTCTCTAACTGGTCTCTAACCAGTCTCTAACCTGTGTGTGTCTCTAACTGGTCTCTAACCATCTCTAACCTGTGTGTGTCTCTAACTGGTCTCTAACCAGTCTCTAACCTGTGTGTGTCTCTAACTGGTCTCTAACCAGTCTCTAACCTGTGTGTGTCTCTAACTGGTCTCTAACCAGTCTCTAACCTGTGTGTGTCTCTAACTGGTCTCTAACCAGTCTCTAACCTGTGTGTGTCTCTACCTGGTCTCTAACCAGTCTCTAACCTGTGTGTGTCTCTAACTGGTCTCTAACCATCTCTAACCTGTGTGTGTCTCTAACTGGTCTCTAACCAGTCTCTAACCTGTGTGTGTCTCTAACTGGTCTCTAACCAGTCTCTAACCTGTGTGTGTCTCTAACTGGTCTCTAACCAGTCTCTAACCTGTGTGTGTCTCTACCTGGTCTCTAACCAGTCTCTAACCTGTGTGTGTCTCTAACTGGTCTCTAACCAGTCTCTAACCTGTGTGTGTCTCTAACTGGTCTCTAACCATCTCTAACCTGTGTGTGTCTCTAACTGGTCTCTAACCAGTCTCTAACCTGTGTGTGTCTCTAACTGGTCTCTAACCAGTCTCTAACCTGTGTGTGTCTCTAACTGGTCTCTAACCAGTCTCTAACCTGTGTGTGTCTCTACCTGGTCTCTAACCAGTCTCTAACCTGTGTGTGTCTCTAACTGGTCTCTAACCAGTCTCTAACCTGTGTGTGTCTCTAACTGGTCTCTAACCATCTCTAACCTGTGTGTGTCTCTAACTGGTCTCTAACCATCTCTAACCTGTGTGTGTCTCTAACTGGTCTCTAACCAGTCTCTAACCTGTGTGTGTCTCTAACTGGTCTCTAACCATCTCTAACCTGTGTGTGTCTCTAACTGGTCTCTAACCAGTCTCTAACCTGTGTGTGTCTCTAACTGGTCTCTAACCATCTCTAACCTGTGTGTGTCTCTACCTGGTCTCTAACCAGTCTCTAACCTGTGTGTGTCTCTAACTGGTCTCTAACCAGTCTCTAACCTGTGTGTGTCTCTAACTGGTCTCTAACCAGTCTCTAACCTGTGTGTGTCTCTAACTGGTCTCTAACCAGTCTCTAACCTGTGTGTGTCTCTACCTGGTCTCTAACCAGTCTCTAACCTGTGTGTGTCTCTACCTGGTCTCTAACCAGTCTCTAACCTGTGTGTGTCTCTAACTGGTCTCTAACCATCTCTAACCTGTGTGTGTCTCTAACTGGTCTCTAACCAGTCTCTAACCTGTGTGTGTCTCTAACTGGTCTCTAACCAGTCTCTAACCTGTGTGTGTCTCTAACTGGTCTCTAACCAGTCTCTAACCTGTGTGTGTCTCTAACTGGTCTCTAACCAGTCTCTAACCTGTGTGTGTCTCTAACTGGTCTCTAACCAGTCTCTAACCTGTGTGTGTCTCTAACTGGTCTCTAACCATCTCTAACCTGTGTGTGTCTCTAACTGGTCTCTAACCAGTCTCTAACCTGTGTGTGTCTCTAACTGGTCTCTAACCAGTCTCTAACCTGTGTGTGTCTCTAACTGGTCTCTAACCAGTCTCTAACCTGTGTGTGTCTCTAACTGGTCTCTAACCAGTCTCTAACCTGTGTGTGTCTCTAACTGGTCTCTAACCATCTCTAACCTGTGTGTGTCTCTAACTGGTCTCTAACCAGTTTTTAACCTGTGTGTGTCTTTACCTGGTTTCTCTAACCAGTTTTTAACCTGTGTGTGTCTCTAACCAGTTTTTAACCTGTGTGTGTCTCTAACCATCTCTAACCTGTGTGTGTCTCTAACCATCTCTAACCTGTGTGTGTCTACCTGGTCTCTAACCAGTCTCTAACCTGTGTGTGTCTCTAACCAGCCTCTAACCTGTGTGTGTGCAGATGGATGAGATAAAGCTGAAGGACAGAGCTGTCAGTGTTTTGGATAAAGCCTTGGGGCTGCAGGCTGGACACGCCCACCGCCTCCAGCTGCAGACTCAGGCTGCCGAGCAGCAAATCGCAGCGATGAGAGATGCACAGAGGGCGGGGCTAAACCACTCCACCCTTAACCCCACCCCTAACAATGCGCCTCACATTGTAAGCCCCGCCTTTTTGTATTTGCATGAAAAAAAGAAATTCCTATTTGTTTATTGTTGCAGTTTTTCAGTGCATCAGAAGTTATAGGTGGGAATTCTGGATTCTGAAGCTAGCTGTCAGTAATATTAACACTTTGACACAGACGCACCTTTATCACGATGCTTTTTATGGGTGATATTCAGAGGGAGGCCACACATCTTCAGCTTTACTCTGTCACATACTGAGTTGGAGTACTGCTGTCTTCTATAAATGTTGTAAACACAACCTCATGGATGTGCGCTTGCCGTTTAGCTTTCTGAGTTGCGTATTGAAGCTCTTGGGGTCTTCTGCTGGATTACTGTGTTGTTGCTGTCATGGAAACAGTAACAGCTTAACAAATACAGTGGACCCCAGCACCAGCAAAAGTAGTGCAGTATCGTTGGTTAAATGAGATGGCTGCTCAGAACTCAAAGGCTTCTGAAGACACAGAGCACAACAAATCTGCAAGGCGCAGCCAAAAGGGACAAAATTACCACTACTGAGGTTATTGTCAAATCCTATCAGTCTCAACAAAAGGCTGATTTTACCAGATCTGATGCATTGTGTTCATAGGAGGAAACACTGCAGAATTTTGTCCTGGTTCATGTAAAGATGTTTGATTGAGTTTACTCCCGACTAAACCCAACAGCCTGCCTTTTAGACCCCATTCCTGCATTGCTTTTAAAATTATTTTATGGGTTCTTCAGCCTGAGCTTTTAAACATAGTGAACGACGCTCTTCAGATGGGTGCGTTCCTATTTGCCTTTTAATGGCGGTGGTGAGGACCCATCTGAAGAAAAGTGGTTCAGATCCCAACATTCTTGATGGATACTGACCTGTATCCAACTTGCTGTTTTAAGTAAAATTAAAACCGCAAGCGGTGATATAGGCCCTCGCACCATGGCGCCGCTCGGCATAATGCCACCGCCTCCCCTGGCAACATCCTTCCCATACCTCTCTCAATCTAAAGTGCAGTCCGACTGCACTTCAGGCCATTAAGGCCTTATGAACGGTCACTTCCTGTCACCAAGGGGCGGGACTAATTTATAATCTAATTATTGACATACAGGAATGTGAAGGATATGACTGGCATCATCTGTAGTAATTTTGGTGCAGGTTGGTTGTTTTTTGTGGGAGTTATGTCAGTTTTCCTTTTCATTGCATCACATCTGCTTTGCTGCCCCGCCTCTCCTAAACGATATCCCCTATTAAAAGAAATAGCACAACTTTTAATCACACATGCCTCTTGAGCATCCTGACTCATTTGGGTTAAAGTTGGACAAAATTCTTAGGAGAAGTTCCTCAAAATGCATGGCAAAGAAAATGACAGAAATGACCCCAAAAATGGCACCCTTTTCAAAATGGCCGACTTCCTGTTGGATTTAGCCCATATGTCCAAGAGACTTTTTTGAAGGTACTGGGAGGGTCTATAAGTTTCCCGAATCATATCCATGTCAGTCAATGTAGTGGGCGGGGCTGATTAATTAAAATATTGTAGGGGGCGCTATGGAGCCATTTACGATCTTTTCCACTATATTTTAATTTTACTCTATTAAGGGCATAACTGTCATGACTCATGGCAAGTATGGTGAAGATCAACAATTTCATGGCTTTGTTACAGGTACTTCCTGGTTCATGATATCAGACACTTGTTGTCTTTTTTGTTTGTCCTGTCATGTAGATCATGTGTATGAATTTTCATAAAGATTAACGACATGTAGTGGCGGGGCACCTAAAATAGGTGGCGCTCTCATTCAGTTTCGCCCAAACATTCTGGAGCACCTCAAAATATCAAATTTTTCGCATTCCATTGGGGGGGTACGCAAAATTTGGTGAGTTTTTGAGCACGTTCAGGCCTCCAAAAAAGCAATTCATTTATTAGGAGAATAATAATAATAATAATAATAATAATAATAATAATAATAATAAACGCTGCAATTACAATAGGCCTTCGCACCGCCAAGGTGCTCGGGCCTAATGATTGGAAAAAGTTGTTTCTATTCAACTGGGCTACATAAATATTTGAATAAACAGTATTTTAGATGAATATCAGATTGTTAATGACCTTAAATTTAACTTGAACTCACAGAAGCGTTTTGTTCTGGTTCCACTGGATCTTGGTGCCACATTTCATAGAATAGATCACCAGATTCTATTAAACGGACTCAGAAGTCTACTGGGTCTGTCAGGTACTGCTCTTAAATGAGTTTACTCATGTCTCACAGATCAACTATTTTTTTGTAAGTATGGATACCTGGATACCCAATACTTGTACATGTTGCTTCTTAGGAACATCAGCAGGAGACTCAGCATTGATGTCCACAGCTATGCTGATGATGCACAGCTTTACATTGTCGTGTCTCCGATGACTTAGATCTGCTAACATCCTTTTAAACAGTATTTCAGATATAAAGCCACATATGTCATTGAGGACAAACTGAAGTTTTAATTATCGGTCCTGAACAGGTCATTTCATTCAAACTCCAGAGTTTCAGTCCTTCTCAGTGTCAGAGAAATCTAGCTGTTCTTGTCGACTCTGATCTGCATTTTATTCCACACTGCTCTCTGGTCCCACAAAGTCTATTTGAAGCTTACTATGACTTTAGAAGTCATCGGCATGTGTTCTGATAAGTACCAGAGGGCGGGAAAACACTACACCAGTTTTAAAATCGCTGCATTGGCTCCCCGAGTGTTTTAGGGTTTACTTTAAGATTCATTAGTTGTTTATAAATGTCTTAACAGTCTTGTCCTTCTCAAGTATCTGACCTTCTTTTGAATTATGAGTGCTCACGGACCCTGAGGTCCTTTGGTCCTTCTATTTGTTCTGAAGGTTAGAACTAAAACATACGGTGAGGCTTCTTTCCATTACTGTGGCCCCTGACTGTGGAACAGCCAACCAGTGAACCTCTGGGCTGCAGCGACCGTCTTTCTAGCTTTTGGTGTGTGAAGGCTTCATTTTAAAATGCATGACTTGGTTATGTCATGTAAAACACTTTGTGTTGCCTCAGGCATGAAAAATGCTTTAGAAATAAAGTTTGATCTGATTAAATGTATCTGAGCTTTTAATGTGTTTTACTTGGTTTTACTGTTAAACATTGGGATTATTATTATCTGTAGTAGTAGTATTAGTAGTCGCAGTAGCAGTCAGAGCTGGCCTTAGCCATTACTTCCCACATAGAAACAAATACTTGGACCAAATTCGGTCCACAGTTCTGGTTTCGCCCACATTTAGCCTTGACTGACGCTTTGCAACCAAGGCTGCCAACACTCAGTCACGTCACCACCAGATGTGGGCCACATGTACCCACCCAGCACAAGTCCAGTGAAAAGATGTTAATATAAAAACTTCTTCCACCGTCTAGACCTTCCAATTCCAGTGCAGTAAACCAGTAAACCCAGAGAGAACCCACATATTACTAGAACATGTCTGTATAGTTAACCTAACCAATACTAACCAGCAACTCTTAACGATGAAACAAAACTGCTAATCATTGCATCATGTCACCTGGTTAAAATGTGATGGTTAGGACATGTTTTTCACAGTAAAGAAATGATGTCCTCCAAAGGACATCAAGGTTTCAGCTAAAAAAAAAAAAAAAGCTTTTATTTAATGGATTTTAGTGAGTGACTAAATCAATCAATAGAGAGATGCTAACATTTTCAACTCAACACTATTAATGGCTCTAAAATGCACTTAAAATAGAAAATATCCCTGGTCCAAACTGACCAGACTTAGGGTGATTCTCCCCCTTCCCCCTTCCACTTAGCCCTATCCCTCTATTTTGCAAGTTCATGTGGGGGGAAGAGGTATCCCAATTCTCCTTTGGACAAAGGCCAAGGGGGAAGGGTGAGGACTACACACCCCTTAAAGTGAAGATTTTCCAGGACCACACTTCATTGAAGAAGGGATAGAAGCGTACGGCTGCCAAATACTAGTTCCTGTACAGCGCGTTCACCGGCAACATGTCTGCCAACGCTGAAAAAGAGATTTACAAATTTAAGTATTTTCAGCATGAAAATACGATTTAATAACAAGACTGAAATTACGGCGTTTTATTTTACGATCGTATGTTCTACTCTGTGAAAGTTTGCTACAGTTAGCACAAGAGGCTAGCATTTGCTGACTGCTGGTTTGATATATGAATACATAAAACCACTGTTGCTGTTTGCATTTCCTTTACTTTTGTGCACAGTGCTAAATTGTATGACATGTTTTAACCAGGAACACCAGAACACACGAGGGCACTTATCCGCTACAGAACAGAAAAATAGGAGTTTATTGTTTACGTTCCTGTTCTTGGACTAATTTCTGTTAAAAAGCCTCTATGAAGTTATAATTACATAAAGAAGTTACACGTGCACTTCCCACGTTGTGAATACAATGTCTGCAAAACAACGTTCAATGGACAGTAGTTCCCGTTTATGCAGTTTACACAGCTTTAACATTTTTATACAATTACTACTACAGTCTGTAGTTATATTTACTTTTTTTTTTTTTTTTTTTAAATCAAGCTATGCATATGTATCTCATAGACAACTTATATCTGACCCTTGTAATGGAACGCATTGGGCTGATGAAAACAAACAAAAAATTTCTACTTTCGATACCGAGCATTCATAAAAGAGGTGTGGTTGGAAGGAAAGGTGACTGGCCAACAAGCAAACAAGAAATGGGAGATATACCGATTGCCCAGACAACAGAAAGTAGCACGACTGACGACAACGGCATCTTGGAAAACAATCACTCGTCGCCTCTGTTTACGTAGCCGCTAGAGTGCCACAGCTTGATGACGTCGTCACAGTGAAGTGGTGTCCCATTTCTTAGGGGAACATTTTCACCACTTGACACTTACCCCTCCACGGCGGGGCCGAGGGATAGGGCTAGGGATAGGGCTAGGGCTAGGGCTAGGGCTAGGGATAGGGCTAGGGATAGGGCTAGGGATAGGGCTAGGGATAGGGATAGGGATAGGGATAGGGATAGGGCTAGGGCTAGGGATAGGGCTAGGGATAGGGCTAGGGCTAGGGCTAGGGATAGGGATAGGGCTAGGGCTAGGGTTAGGGCTAGGGCTAGGGCTAGGGATAGGGATAGGGCTAGGGATAGGGCTAGGGCTAGGGATAGGGATAGGGCTAGGGATAGGGCTAGGGCTAGGGATAGGGAAAGGGGTAGGGATAGGGCTAGGGCTAGGGATAGGGATAGGGATAGGGCTAGGGATAGGGCTAGGGCTAGGGATAGGGCTAGGGATAGGGCTAGGGCTAGGGATAGGGAAAGGGGTAGGGATAGGGCTAGGGCTAGGGATAGGGCTAGGGCTAGGGATAGGGATAGGGAAAGGGGTAAAAGATAGAATTGAGACTTAAAGTTCGTGTCATTCTGTCTACACCATGTTACAGTACTTTCTACATTTCTGTCCACACTCTTTATTAATATCTGATGGTAACGCGGGATGGGATCAGTCAGTGGCAACTTCAGTGTGGTCCTGCAGCAGAGGTGATCATCTCCTGCTCAGCTTGAAGCTGGATGCTGCGTGAAGACCGAGCTTCTAGTTTGTTCTACTGGACGGGGGAGGGGCTTACAAAGAAGCAGCCGCTGCAAATAGAGAGTACCGTATTTTTCGGGCCTCAAGGAGCAGTACATTCTAAGACGAAGCCTGAATTACAGAGGCTATTTTTGTCTTTGGGTCTCACATAAGGCGCACTGCACTATTGGGCGCATGCTAAAACAAAAGTAAAACAACGTAACGAAAGAAAAACTGTGAGTTTGGTTGAACTTTATTCTACAACAGTACCGGTACTTATTTTAAAATACACATTTTTATATCGGTCTGTTGTAACAAATCTGTCAAAAGTCCTCATCTTCTGTGTTGGAATTAAACAGCTGGGAAATTTTGCCATCAAGCACAGCGCTTTCTCTGTCTTCATTGTCAGAGTCCGTGTCGTTGATAGGTGGATGTTCAGCAGTGATAACGGCTTTTGTGAAAGCTGGGACAACAATCCATGGAGACACATTCGCCCAGGCGTCCACAATCCACTCACATATGGTGGCGAAACTCGCCTGACTGCTAGTCTTCATGTGCTCGGCGTCTCTCATCCAACTTCACTTTAAACTCACTGTTCACACCAATATCCAGCGATTGTAGTTCTTTCCTTAGTCTGATGCCAAGCTCAGAATTAATTTGCTTTCCTAATTTTTTACCGTAGCGGCGATATGGGCGCGCATGGAGTTGCGGATCAACAGAGACGATGATGCATGAAAAAAACCATCCCGTCTTTTTCACATACACCTCTTTCAGCCACTCTTTCATTTTCTCCTCTATTACGTCCCTACGACGGCGGTAAATGGTCTTACAGTCAACCAAGAAGAGCGCTTACTAAAATCACAACACAATTTTAGAGATTTTGGGATTCAGCACAGACGTAATGATCACCGGGTTAAAAGGCACAAATATGGTAAATTACACGTGCTTTGACGTTAGTCACCAAAAGTCTCCAATATCATATGTTGATAGTTGCTTTTTCTTTAAATTCAGTCCCTAGAGGGGTCTTGAGGAATTTTGACATATAGCGCCAAAGTTACTAAATATTTAGCGTAAGTATGCAGTGTTCTTCAGTGTTACTGGTGTACCGGGAGTCTGTGCACTGTTGCATGTTTACGATTTATAAATTGCGATATATGATTAAATACATACTTTTTTGTAATGCGGTAAATTTTTCTGTAATTATTAAATCCTAATTAACGTGTTAAAATCCCACCCTTAATCTATGTTTTATGCCAACTTCATCACAGTTTTTGAGGTTTGGACAACACAACATTCAGAGAGACACTTTGGACCCGCACTGTCCCACTTCAGTTAGAAAACAGAGAATAAGAAGTTCAGTGCACAATAAACCCACTGATTCTAGAGCAGTCTTTTAATTTTGTCCCTTTTGGTGCACCATACGTCCTCCTATGTGGCATCCTCCCTACAAACTGGCACGCAGACCCTTTGATCCTCAATACCCACGATGCACTGCTTGCTCTTCTCTTTGACATCTCGTCGCTGAAACCCTGACTAGCCGGACCGACTCTGGCCTGTGATGTAGACTCGTCTCCTGGTTCTGTAGCGGTTTAATTGTTTATTATTTGTCTTGTCTCCAGTCTCAGGAGGATCGAGACACTCGAAGATTTCACCTGAAGATCGCTGAGCTCAGCGCCATGGTGAGGAAGCTGGAAGATCGAAACGCTCTGCTCTCTGAGGAACGCAATGAACTGGTAGGAAATCCCATTTCCAAGATCAACCTCATTTTACGTGGTCTTTAAGAACAAGGTGACTGGTGTTGACCGCCAAGTAGAAGATGCTTGGGAGTGTTTCCTGTGTGTAGGATGTCTGTGTAAGCCTCTGCCAGCTGCTGCCAGCTACAGGTCCTCAGGACTATTGGCGCTACATGGTTTTACCATCTCAGAGCACTGAGGACCTACATATGTGTCGCTTGGAGTTGGGTTTTCTCTGGGCTACAAGAGGATGGTAGTAGGCTTAACACACCAGTAATTTCCTAAAGAAGTTGTGCGATTTGGTGAGAATTGCTGCTTCCTTCCAGACAAGCTACAGGCGACAGTCTTCCATCTGAAGTTTTGGGTTCGTTCATGTAGAAGTGCGACACAAGTTAAAGAATGTTCAGTTTTTCTCCTCGTCAACGTGGAAAACAGCAAGAGTTTCACTGACTGATGAGGTTGGCCCTGAATTCTTCTGGATCCGTCTTGAGGTCTGATATTAAGAGTTATGTGTCAAACTGGAACAACCGGGGTTTTCTTTTTCTGTTCTAAAGCAAACAGCAGGATTTCTGGCAGTTTATCCAAAATACCCCCAACCTTGAAGCTTACTGTGGCACAACCTGCGTTGAAAATATCAAAATTCCCTTCAATATCATGAACAATCACATTTCGTAGAGACAAGTGATCCAAGGGGCGCGGTCCGACAGCGGTCCAACAGCGGTCCGACGGCTGTCCGAGGGCGCGGTCCGACAGCGGTCCGACAGCGGTCCGACAGCGGTCCGACGGCTGTCCGAGGGCGCGGTCCGACAGCGGTCCGACAGCGGTCCGACGGCGGTCCGAGGACGCGGTCCGACAGCGGTCCGAGGACGCGGTCCGACAGCGGTCCGACAGCGGTCCGAGGGCGCGGTCCGACAGCGGTCCGAGGGCGCGGTCCGACAGCGGTCCGACAGCGGTCCGAGGACGCGGTCCGACAGCGGTCCGAGGACGCGGTCCGACAGCGGTCCGACAGCGGTCCGACAGCTGTCCGAGGGCGCGGTCCGACAGCGGTCCGACAGCGGTCCGACAGCTGTCCGAGGGCGCGGTCCGACAGCGGTCCGACAGCGGTCCGAGGGCGCGGTCCGACAGCGGTCCAACAGCGGTCCGACAGCGGTCCGAGGGCGCGGTCCGACAGCGGTCCGACAGCGGTCCGAGGGCGCGGTCCGACAGCGGTCCGAGGACGCGGTCCGACAGCGGTCCGAGGACGCGGTCCGACAGCGGTCCGAGGGCGCGGTCCGACAGCGGTCCGAGGGCGCGGTCCGACAGCTGTCCGAGGGCGCGGTCCGACAGCTGTCCGAGGGCGCGGTCCGACAGCGGTCCGACAGCGGTCCGACAGCGGTCCGAGGGCGCGGTCCGACAGCGGTCCGACAGCGGTCCGACAGCGGTCCGAGGGCGCGGTCCGACAGCGGTCCGACAGCGGTCCGAGGGCGCGGTCCGACAGCGGTCCGAGGGCGCGGTCCGACAGCGGTCCGAGGACGCGGTCCGAGGGCGCGGTCCGACAGCGGTCCGACAGCGGTCCGAGGACGCGGTCCGACAGCGGTCCGAGGACGCGGTCCGACAGCGGTCCGACAGCGGTCCGAGGACGCGGTCCGACAGCGGTCCGAGGACGCGGTCCGAGGACGCGGTCCGACAGCGGTCCGACAGCGGTCCGAGGACGCGGTCCGAGGACGCGGTCCGACAGCGGTCCGAGGACGCGGTCCGACAGCGGTCCGAGGACGCGGTCCGAGGGCGCGGTCCGACAGCGGTCCGACAGCGGTCCGAGGACGCGGTCCGACAGCGGTCCGAGGACGCGGTCCGACAGCGGTCCGAGGACGCGGTCCGAGGACGCGGTCCGACAGCGGTCCGACAGCGGTCCGACAGCGGTCCGACAGCGGTCCGACAGCGGTCCGAGGGCGCGGTCCGACAGCGGTCCGAGGGCGCGGTCCGACAGCGGTCCGACAGCGGTCCGAGGGCGCGGTCCGACAGCGGTCCGAGGGCGCGGTCCGACAGCGGTCCGAGGGCGCGGTCCGACAGCGGTCCGACAGCGGTCCGAGGGCGCGGTCCGACAGCGGTCCGACAGCGGTCCGAGGACGCGGTCCGACAGCGGTCCGAGGGCGCGGTCCGACAGCGGTCCGAGGACGCGGTCCGACAGCGGTCCGACAGCGGTCCGAGGGCGCGGTCCGAGGGCGGTCCGACAGCGGTCCGAGGGCGCGGTCCGACAGCGGTCCGAGGACGCGGTCCGACAGCGGTCCGACAGCGGTCCGACAGCGGTCCGAGGACGCGGTCCGAGGACGCGGTCCGACAGCGGTCCGAGGACGCGGTCCGACAGCGGTCCGACAGCGGTCCGAGGGCGCGGTCCAAGGGCGCGGTCCGACAGCGGTCCGAGGGCGCGGTCCGACAGCGGTCCGAGGGTGCGGTCCGACAGCGGTCCGACAGCGGTCCGAGGACGCGGTCCGAGGACGCGGTCCGACAGCGGTCCGACAGCGGTCCGACAGCGGTCCGAGGGCGCGGTCCAAGGGCGCGGTCCGACAGCGGTCCGAGGGCGCGGTCCGACAGCGGTCCGAGGGCGCGGTCCGACAGCGGTCCGACAGCGGTCCGAGGGCGCGGTCCGACAGCGGTCCGACAGCGGTCCAAGGGCGCGGTCCGACAGCGGTCCGAGGGCGCGGTCCGACAGCGGTCCGAGGGCGCGGTCCGACAGCGGTCCGACAGCGGTCCGAGGGCGCGGTCCGACAGCGGTCCGAGGGCGCGGTCCGACAGCGGTCCGAGGGCGCGGTGTTGCTGCTCCCTTTCCAGTATTACAAAAGTATCTGATACTGTCCTGCAGAAAGCATGGCTTTGTAGTTAATTTATTAAAAGTACTTTGTTATTGTTTACTGTATGTGATGCATCGCCACAGAGGGGTGTGAGTAACGTGTCCTTACTGGATCCTTGCACCAGATACTGGTGTTTTACTGGCAACGGCTGCAGCTTTTAACTGTGTTTCGGGATGTAAGAGGTGGGGAACTGACCGGACAGACATCCTGCTGGGATCCTTTTAGCTGTGGTTCTTCCTGATCTTCACCTTCTGCATCGAACATGTAGGCTGGATCGGAGCTGATGTTGTGCTTGGTTGATCTTCAGCTTTCAGCGACCAGTTGGGAAAAGTGAAGCATGTCAACTGGAAAACTGATTGTCTGTTTGGGATATAAAGCAACGAACAAAGTTATAACTGATGAGGTTTGATGTGGAGAGCTAAGCAGAAAACATTTCAACTTCCCTCTTCTTGGATGGAGTGAATGCACCATGATGCGGCTGAAGTTAGATGCAGCTGCAGGAGCCTGAAAAGGGTTTGACTTGACTTCAAACAGACTCGGCCGACACGACGGTCCAGTTTCCCTTCATGTCTGGAGGGTTTTGTCTTCTCTCAGTCACCTGGCTTTCTTCTGGCTATAAGTCTGACAGCCACCAGAGGGCGCTGTAATACACCCGATCCTCACACACTGTTCGTCTTCATCCAGCTGTTACTAACCTCATCTTCAACCAGGCAGAGGATCTTTGGTTAAATAAAGTCGTGTTCTGAAGCTGAATCAATGTAAACAAAGATGATGATGATGATGATGATGATGATGATTATGATTATTATTATTAATAATCATAATAATAATAATAATAATAATAATAGTAATAATAATAATGTGAATGCCCATGGGGTACACATACAAAGCACGGGTTCAAATGCAGCATTTAACATACAGCTCCGTTGTCCTTTGTTTGCTGTTGCTTGTGTGATGGCGTCCAGTCCTGCAGGCTGCTCGATGTGAGCCACTGGTCTCAGCTGCACACTTCAAGGAGCAAAGAAATTTTTTTGCAAATGTTACAGTTAAATATGAAGGATATGTTCTAACAATGCTCTCTGCAACATTTCAACATTTTGATAAATCTTAAACACATAAAAAAAAAAGGTTTTCCCATTGAACAAAGTCTGTCACATCTTCACTGAAGTTTAGCTTAACCTTGCACATGTTTTTGCAATCCCGCTAATTACACCCTGCTGGGAGTGGAAAAAAAAGACATTCCCATACCAATTGGAAAAAATGTCAACGCTTTTTCCAAGGTGCAACTAAGTGCATTAGTGGCGTAGTGAGTAAGTCAGTGTGCGTCCATACAGAAGTTCATGGGTTCAATCCCGATGTGGGACAATTAGAAAAAATGTCAGTTGGGCTTTTTTTCAATTTCTTATTCTTATGCAGTTTAATTTCAATCATTCATCATAGTTCAATAAATGGGCATTCACATTTGCTATTATTTCAATAATAGCTGTTTCTAGTTATTATATATTATTCTGCCAAATTTTGCCATGGTACTACTCCTGCACCGTTCAAGTCACTTCAATCAGTCAGATCTTAAACTGTGCAGCTCCTTCAGGACATGTGTGCCATGATTTTTATTTTATTTTACATCTTTGTAGTTTTTGAGATATGTAGCATTTTTGTAAAAATAAGTTCAGGATGAAATTTCTGATTGGATGAAAGTCCTTTAAACCCAATCCGGATTGGACGTTGAAAAAATTCAGTTTGGGGATTGGTAGGTTTTTGCATAATGAGCTGAAAACAGCTTCAACGGGGTTCAGAGCTCTGCACCGGTTTGCAGGGTCTGGTTTGTCTTGGTCCCGGTCTCCATTGTCTTTCTTGCAAAATATTTGAAACGCTATTCCTCCTACACCTTTTGTCTCACTTCAACCATTTAAGTATCAAACTATTCAGCCATTCTGTTGATATGTGCTATGACTTTTGATCTTTGTAACATTTAAACTTTTTAAGTTATTCAAGTTTTGTCAATATATCATAAGATGGTTGTACTTCTCCTTATTCTGATCTATATTTAATAGATCGTGTGTGCTACTTTACACATTTAAGCTCTTTTGTTGATTCCACACTGCAGGAAGTGTAAAAAAAATTTCCCATTCCAATGATAAAAAATGTTGATAATTCTGCCACAGTGCAGAGGAGAGCTGTGCCGGTGTAGTGGACAAAGAAATGGGCTCTTGTTCAGATGTCAAGTTGTTTAGTTGTGCTGCTTCTCCAAATGGCTATGCAATTGCATATCAATCATTCAGCATAGAAGGGCATTCACATTTGCTCTTCTGCAAGAAGAGCACTTTTCTAGTTATTATTATTGTTGTTAGACAACAGATCAGGTCAACTGATCTGATCTGATCTGGTTCCAGGGCCAGTTTCCGTCCTGGCTCCATCACGTCATGCTTTGCAGGGGGTTTTTGTCGTTTTACTTCTTCTAAAGAATTAATCTATGTTAGGAGCCATTTTTATTTGTTAGCGTTCCACCCAGTTGATGTGATTTGTTTCTGTTAGCTTTACTCAGTTCCTCTAAGTCCTGCTCAGTAAACCCAGTCTGAAAATAAAATGGACTCATGCAGAACAAAGATGGCACAAACTTTTCATTCAACTCAGATATTTTCTGGCTACATATTTGCTTCATTTCCTGATTCCAGTCAGTTTGTTTTGATGCTGTTTGTTTGTTTTCTGTAGCTGAAGCGTCTGAGAGAGACAGAGAGTCAGTTTCTTCCTCTTCTGGACAAGAACAAACGTCTCAGCAGGAAAAATGAAGACCTGGCTCTGGCACTTCGTCGCCTCGATAACAAGCTTCGGTTTGTTACCCAAGAGAACCTGGAGATGGTAACTATGGTAACGCCTGACACTAACATGTCACACGGTTCATCGACGACTTTACAGATTGTGATGAGTGAAACTGTCAGAACTTCTGTCAAGTTCAACAACACTTTCACACAAAGGAAACGACCTGTAAGTAGTGTGTTCCCCGCTAGCAGCTGTTCCCACATGGCTGCTTCCAGGGCCAGTTTCAGTCCTGGCTCCAGAACTTTTTCCAGTTCTGGTTCTGTGACTGGTTCTGGGGCTGGTTCCAGAGCTGGTCCAGAACTTTTTCCAGGAGTGGTTCCAGTGCTAATTTCAGGGCTTGTTCCAGGTCTGGTTCTGGTTGTGGTTCCGGTGCTGATTTCGGGGCTTGTTCTAGGTCTGGTTGTGGTTCCGGTGCTGATTTCGGGGCTTGTTCTAGGTCTGGTTGTGGTTCCGGTGCTGATTTCGGGGCTTGTTCCAGGGCTTGTTCTGGTTGTGGTTCCAGAGCTGGTTCGGAACCGCAGCCTGACCTAGCACTGGTCCTTTGGCCCTTAAAACAACAAAGCCATAGACTAAAAACAAAGTTGGTCTGAAGGGTGAACCAGCCTTTTCCCACCGATCACATCACAGTTCAGAGAAGAACCACTGTTCTGGTTCCGGTTGAGATCTGACTTTTCAGCTTCTGAACTACCTTTGTCTTCCTGCGGACGCTCCGACAGGTCGAAGATCAGCTCCAGGAACTGGCACAGTTCCCCACCAGTGTGAGTTTCTACCGTAACATTGTTGTTTCTCATGTTCCTCAGAGGAGGCCGAGTTCATTAAATGACCTGGACCGCAGCCACTCCACTAGTTACCATGGTTACAGCCAAGATGAAAGAGAGATGGAGTTTCTACGGTTACAAGTGGTGGAGCAGCAGCACATCATCGATGACCTATCTAAGGTACTCCCACTACCTGCTTTTCTGCCTCCACTGCGAGCATCGCCGACGTCCACGCCGCTCCTCATAGATCATGTGACATTCTGTGTTTTCAGGCTCTGGAGACGGCAGGTTATGTCAAGAATGTTATTGTGAGTATTACAACAAACCTTTACTGAAACTTCCTGTCAGATCAAACCAGTCATTTTATGATGGGAATTAGAACCATTTTCCTGCTGAACTTGAAGCCTGAGATTCTCCCTCAGCAGCTGGAGTAAGCAGACCAGTTTAAACTGGTCGGCTGTGTTTGTTTTCAGGAAAGGGACATGTTACTACGGTATCGCCGCCAGGAGCCGGGGAGGAGGAGGAGGACCTTCAGAGCCTGCAGGGTGAGACTGAACAGATGTTATTCTCTGTGGAACATCAGAGCTCTTCCACTGAACCAGTCACACTTTCTCTCTGGTTCTGCTGGGATTGATGGTGAACTTCTGTGTTTTCCCAGTACCACTGGTTTTACCAAATCATACCGTAATCAGACCACATAACATTCCAGGAGACTCGACGACCAGCCAGTCAGGGGTCCAGAGTCAGAGAGGAGCTTTATTTTGGGTCCAGCTGGAATTGTTGTGAATTTACCGCTTTGAATCCTCTGAGCTGACAGAATCTCCACGTTGTTTCCCACCGAGCTCTGGAACCAACTGGCCGCCAGTCTGGGAAGACTGGTTTCCCACTTACGGCTCCGCTCAATCAACGCTCGAGTCTGCTGACAGCGCAGCGCTAGTCATCACACATCTACCGGAACCTGTCAGTTTAACACACAGAAACCACACACACAGGAAGCTACACACACACACACACACACACACACACACACAATGCAGAGCTGAACATCATCTTTCCAGTCTCATGTTTGGTCCGAGTCAGTGGGAGCAGGTAGAGGTTGACCAATCAGGATCCAACATGGAGCCTCGGGGACTCCACATGTCCATGCTGGGTCTGTAGTCACCGTCTGACACAAAGTCGTTCCTGTGGTTCTGATCAGTTCCGAGCTGGACCAGATGTCGACGTTCTGGTCGACTGAGATGAAACATAACAGAACAGAACTTCTTCTGTTTACATGAATAAAGTGTAGGGCTGTGACCAGGACAGTCGCTGCGCTGGGATCCAGATCCGAAAGTCATCAGAACCGTTAGAATTCACCAAACTGGGTCAAACTTTTAGTTATTTTCCATGGAAACGGAGGTTTGAGACGGAGGACCTGTCGTTGTTTATCAGAGATGTTTGTTCTGCCTCAGCACTGGTTCCATCTCTGCAGTTTTCAGGGTTTGTGGGAAACAACCAGGTAAAAGGAGTTCTCCTACTGTGGAAGGTCAGCGGACACCACAGTCCCTCTTACCGACATGTTCATCGTGTTCATCTTTCACAGCGTCCGGTCTGGTTGCTTTCTGCGGTTCTTAGTTGGAAACACAGTTCTGAAAGCGTCCCTCAGAGCGTTAGCTGTGAAAGTAAGAGGCTGACTGCGTGTGTGTGCAGGTTGTAGAGACATTTTACGGCTACGACGAAGAAGGATCCGCAGATTCCGACGGATCATCTTTGTCCTTTCATACGGACAGAACTCCAGATACGGAACCAGAAGAGGTAAACACCGACACACACTCAGAAAACAAACTTTGGGGTTCTAGAGATGGATCCGGTTCCTGTCCCTGACAGAGACCCAAGAATCCAGAACTGCTTGATGTTTCAGACCTTATATTCATCCTTCATCTTACAGAAACCAAAACTACAACAGAATGTGAATTAAAGCAATCCCATGGAGGTTCTTACTGGTCTGACTGGTTCCCCGTGTGTTTTTAAGGTGTGTGTTCGGGAGGAAGCGGAGCTTCGTTACCGTCAGCTGACCCAGGAGTATCAGGCGCTTCAGCGAGCCTACGCCCTGCTGGCGGAGACTAGTGGAGGAAACTTCGATGCCGAGAAGGAAATCAAGGTGATGCAGACTAAGATCAGCAGCAGAGTGAAAATAAAAACAGGTTATTGGTCTCTAACAACAAAATAATCATGAAACTCTTCCATTTTCTGACAAAATGTTAGAAAACGGCACAGTGGCCTGAACAGGGAGGCAGGGAGGAAGTAAAGACGTAGTCTCTCCTCCTGGGTCATCCCTCCTCTCGGTGGGATATGTTCTGATCTCCTCCTCAGGGAGGCATCCAGGACCCGACGTCTGATCCACCTCATCTGGCTCCTTTGGATGTGGAGGAGCGCAGTTCTACCCTGATCTCCTCCTGGATGATGGAGCTTCTAACTGAGGAGGAAACATCTCAGCTGCTTGTATTAATGAGGGGAAGAACATAGATAGCTTCTCCTTTCAGATCAGCTCCGTCTTCACCAGGACAGACTGATCAAGTCCACATGCTGCATTGAACCACATGTAGATGTTCCTCACTTATCAACAAGAGCCTTGAACTCCTTCACTCGGATCAGAACTTCATTCCTGACCTGGAGATGATGCCAAACCCTTTTCCAGCTGAGGACCATGTTCTTGGATTTGGAAGTGCTGATTCTCATCACTTCTTTGTCTTCTGACTTTCCAGATGGAAGAATGAACCAGAACCTCCTCAGTAGGCCTGGCCCCCTGGCCTCCTGGCCCCCTGGCCTCCTGGCCTCCTGGCCCCCTGGCCTCCTGGCCTCCTGGCCCCCTGGCCTCCTGGCCCCCTGGCCTCCTGGCCTCCTGGCCTCCTGGCCCCCTGGCCTCCTGGCCTCCTGGCCCCCTGGCCTCCTGGCCTCCTGGCCCCCTGGCCTCCTGGCCCCCTGGCCTCCTGGCCTCCTGGCCTCCTGGCCCCCTGGCCTCCTGGCCCCCTGGCCCCCTGGCCTCCTGGCCCCCTGGCCGCTTGGCCCCTGGCCTCCTGGTCTCCTGGCCTCCTGGCCCCCTGGCCTCCTGGCCCCCTGGCCCCCTGGCCTCCTGGCCCCCTGGCCCCCTGGCCCCCTGGCCTCCTGGCCCCCTGGCCGCTTGGCCCCCTGGCCTCCTGGCCCCCTGGCCGCTTGGCCCCCTGGCCTCCTGGCCCCCTGGCCTCCTGGCCCCCTGGCCTCCTGGCCTCCTGGCGTCCTGGCTGCTTGGCCCCCTGGCCTCCTGGCCCCCTGGCCCCCTGGCCCCCTGGCCCCCTGGCCTCCTGGCCTCCTGGTTGCCTGGCTGGCTGGCCTCCTGGCCCCCTGGCCGCTTGGCCCCTGGCCTCCTGGTCTCCTGGCCTCCTGGCCCTCTGGCCACCTGGCCTCCTGGCCCCCTGGCCGCTTGGCCCCTGGCCTCCTGGTCTCCTGGCCTCCTGGCCCCCTGGCCACCTGGCCTCCTGGCCCCCTGGCCTCCTGGCCCCCTGGCGCCCTGGCCTCCTGGCCCCCTGGCCCCTGGCCTCCTGGTCTCCTGGCCTCCTGGCCCCCTGGCCTCCTGGCCTCCTGGCCACCTGGCCTCCTGGCGTCCTGGCTGCTTGGCCCCCTGGCCTCCTGGCCGCTTGTCCCCCTGGCCTCCTGGTTGCCTGGCCCCCTGGCCTCCTGGCCTCCTGGCCGCTTGGCCCCCTGGCCCCTTGGCCCCCTGGCTTCCTGGCCGCTTGGCCCCTGGCCTCCTGGCCTCCTGGCCCCCTGGCCCCCTGGCCTCCTGGCCCCCTGGCCTCCTGGTGTCGTGGCCTCCTGGCCCCCTGGCCTCCTGGCCCCCTGACCTCCTGGCCTCCTGGCCCCCTGGCCTCCTGGCCTCCTGGTTGCCTGGCCCCCTGGCCTCCTGGCCTCCTGGCCCCCTGGCCCCCTGGCCTCCTGGCCCCCTGGCCTCCTGGTTTCCTGGCCTCCTGGCCCCCTGGCCTCCTGGCCCCCTGGCCTCCTGGTTTCCTGACCTCCTGGCCTCCTGGTTGCCTGGCCTCCTGGTTGCCTGGCCCCCTGGCCTCCTGGTTTCCTGGCCCCCTGGCCTCCTGGCCTCCTGGCCCCCTGGCCTCCTGGTTTCCTGACCTCCTGGCCTCCTGGCCCCCTGGCCTCCTGGCCTCATGGTTGCCTGGCCTCCTGGCCCCCTGGCCTCCTGGCCCCCTGGCCTCCTGGCCCCCTGGCCTCCTGGTTTCCTGGCCTCCTGGCCCCCTGGCCTCCTGGTTTCCTGACCTCCTGGCCTCCTGGTTTCCTGGCCTCCTGGCCCCCTGGCCTCCTGGCCTCCTGGCCCCCTGGCCTCCTGGCCTCCTGGCCCCCTGGCCTCCTGGTTTCCTGACCTCCTGGCCTCCTGGTTGCCTGGCCTCCTGGTTGCCTGGCCTCCTGGTTGCCTGGCTGGCTGGCCAGCTGGCCGCTTGGCTCGCCCTCGTCTCCCAACGTTGTTTGTCATCATGGGGCTTTTCTGAGCTCTACTTTGTCTGGTCCTTCCCTCAGTTTGCCTTGGGTTACAGTACCAGGGGCATGACGCCTCCAACAACATGCCTCCTCAGTCACTGTCACTGGGACACACAAAGCCATTCACTGTACTCTATTTACTTTGCTTTTCTTTACTTTACTGTGCTTCTCTTTGCTTTTCTTACTTTAAATTTTTCTTTACTGTGCTTTGCTTTTCTTTTTGCCTTACTTTACCCTTCTTTACTTTATTGTGCTTTTCTTACTTCTATTTTCTATTCTTTAATTTACTTTTCATTTTTCTATACTTCTCTTTACTTTTATTTTATTTACTGTGCTTTACTTTAATTTGCTTTACTTTGTTATTCTTTACTGTGCTTTTCTTGCTTTACTTAACTTTTCTTTAATTTACCTTAATTTTCTTACTTTACTGTATTGTGCTTTTCTTTGCTTTTTTTTTTTTTTTTTTTTACTTTACTTTTGTTTTCTTTACTCCACTGTGCTTTTCTTACTTTACTTTTCTTTTATTTACTCGACTATGCTTTACTTTGTTTTTCTTTTTTCTTTACTTTGCTTTTCTTAACTTTACTTTACTAAAACCGTAAATAAAAATTGTAGACTTTACATAAAAAACATAGATAAAGACAAAGTTCACATACAACAAGACAGTATAAAATAGAACTATACAATTAAAACAGTAATAAAATAATGTGTTATAAATATGAAATCTTTACAAAGCATAAATATAAATAATATTAAGATATCTTCTGTAATTTAAACAACAATCTTTTAAAGCCCAAAGCACAATTTTAAGCGGTAATAATGGTTCAAACCCCAAGGTTTTACAGATAATGCTGATTGTCCTGCGTAGTTCTCTTTAACTTTGGATTCCAATCTCCCCTTGAGGATGCTCGGGCCCCACTTGCACAGTTCTACCACTGTCAGGTGAAGTCCATGCACAATCCTCAACATCATTACATGTGTTTAAAATGTCACAGTCATCCTTTTTCATGGATTGTTTTGAAAACTTATTTGTAAAAAGAATAAACAGGTTTGAGTGTAGTCACCCCTGGTTGGCACCAAGTTCAATATGAGATTTGAGGTGGTTCCATCGTATGTAAGAAACGTTTGCGGAAGATGTGGACCTTTGATGCTTGATATTCTTAAAATAGCTCAAATTGAACTTCACTTTTGTCATCATTGTGCTGAAACACTGTTGAAATGAAAAATTACTGTCCGTGATGAGAACCAAGTATTTAAAGTGCTTTAACTGCTCCATCAAACAAAATGTTGGGGTTGTCTGTTTTGTAGATTACAGTAAAAAAATTTTATGTTGAGAATTAAATCAGATTTTATGAGCCAATCAGACACCTTATGTAAAGCATCTGTCAGTTAACCTGCAGCTTGCTCTTTGGACCTTGCATGTGTAGAACAACCGTATCATCAGCATACATTTGGATGTTAACATCTAGACAAGCTTGCAGAAGGTCATGTATGTAATAAGTAGAATTGGTCCTGATATTGACCTTTGGGGGACCCCTGTAAAACATTGTAAATTTGCTGACTTCACCTGACAGGTGAACTGTGTAGATCTGTGCGAATACACTGCTGGCTGTTCTATAAGATACCATCCAATTTAAAGCATCAGAAAAAAAATTAATGAGATTTTGACAGTAGAACCTCTTGATTAATGGTGTCGAAGGTCTTTGTGCACACTAGAAGACCTGATCCTCAAAATAACAAGTAGCGCTTTCTGTGGAGTGATTTTTCCTGGAGCCATGGCGCTTTGGTGTTGATTGGACCTTTATGGAGGTGTGTGACCACGTGGTTACACACAACCTTTTCTGACATTTTAGTTGCTACGGATAAGATACTCATAGGTCTATAACTTGATGGGGCAGTACTATCTCCGGCTTCCTCCCACCATCCAAAGACATGCATGTTACTGACTAGTTACTCTCCCTGGGAGTGAGTGTGATTGGTTGTTTTTCTCTCTGTGTGGTCCGGTGATGGACTGGCGACCTGTCCAGGTGCCTCTCGCCTGATGATTGCTGGGATGGACTCCAGCTATCTGCGACCCTTAATTCAGCTAAGCGGGTCGGAAAATGGACGAATAAATAAGTTGATGATGTGTTTCAGACCAGAGAGCAGCTGCTGGCTGAAATCGGTCGATATGAAAGCAGAGTGGCAGATCTGGAGTCAGCGCTGAAACAACAGGGACTGGTAAGCACACACACACACCCACACACACACACACAGGTGACATCTGATTGGTTAAGAAGACAGGTGAGGGTTTTATCTGCACTCTGATTGGTTCCATGTTGGACTATTGAAAGGAAAAATGTGTTGCTGCAGATAAAGAGCCGGTCAGATGTGGAGCAAACTACAGAACACATCACATGTAGAATGAATAAACCAGATGTGTCAGCTGCTGTTCATCCAATCAGTCTCCAGTTTTTAGATATGGGGAGGGGCTTATCGGTGACATCATCAGAGTATATGTGAGCACATGCACAGTGAAACTGGATCCAGGCAGAGTTCTGCATGTCTGTAATGAAGCTGGCATCACAGCGTGTGGGTGGATCTCCCACTGGAGATCGTTCCATGTATGCACTGCCACATTTTACCAACCATCATCACCATCAGCAGAGACCAGACACACATGATGGGGATGATGACAGTAGAAATGTTTTCCTGCACCTTCAGGTGTTGTGATGCTGATCTGCTTGGTTCAAACCTCTGATGGAGCTTTCTGTGTGTTACTGCCAGGATGTGAAGTGGGTGGAGGAGAAGCAGGCACTGTTTCTGAGGAACCAGGAGCTGCTGGAGAAGGTGAGACAGAACGTATGACTGATGACGAGCATTCATGGTGGTTAAATCATGCAGTTTGATCCAGCATTAGTCCATTAGTCCCGCAGCCTCCCAGCAAGACGTTTGTTGGTTCCAGCCTCGGCGAGGGAAGCAGTTTCCATGTCCTCTCATGATTTCTTGTTTATGTGTTTAACATTGTAGACGTACCTGATATCTAGTAGGTTTGTGGATTTGTGGTTGTCTGACTGGATGCTGTTGGTGCTTTTAGGTGCGACAGATGGAAGTCGAAGAGTTTAGGCTGAAAAATGAAATCCAGGATGTCAAAGATCAGAACGAGCTTCTGGAGTTTAGGATCTTGGAGCTGGAGGTAAAACACTCATATTTAATCACTGATCAATGAAATAAAAACAGACAGTTTGACAAGCTGCTTCTCTTTGTCTAAAGGAAAGGGAGCGACGCTCACCTGCCATCAACTTCACACAGCTGCACTTCCCCGAAGGTCTGAGTCCTCTTCAGATCTACTGTGAAGCAGAAGGAATTACTGTGAGTCATATTTCCTCACCTTCAGAGACGACAGAACAGAGACATGAACTCACCTGTCAGACCTGAACTCACCTGTCACACCTGAACTCACCTGTCAGACCTAAACTCACCTGTCAGACCTGAACTCACCGGTCACACCTGAACTCACCTGTCACACCTGAACTCACCTGTCAGACCTAAACTCACCTGTCAGACCTGAACTCACCTGTCAGACCTAAACTCACCTGTCAGACCTGAACTCACCGGTCACACCTGAACTCACCTGTCACACCTGAACTCACCTGTCAGACCTAAACTCACCTGTCAGACCTGAACTCACCGGTCACACCTGAACTCACCTGTCACACCTGAACTCACCTGTCAGACCTAAACTCACCTGTCAGACCTAAACTCACCTGTCAGACCTGAACTCACCTGTCAGACCTGAACTCACCTGTCAGACCTAAACTCACCTGTCAGACCTAAACTCACCTGTCACACCTGAACTCACCTGTCAGACCTAAACTCACCTGTCAGACCTAAACTCACCTGTCACACCTGAACTCACCTGTCAGACCTAAACTCACCTGTCAGACCTAAACTCACCTGTCACACCTGAACTCACCTGTCAGACCTAAACTCACCTGTCAGACCTAAACTCACCTGTCACACCTGAACTCACCTGTCACACCTGAACTCACCTGTCAGACCTAAACTCACCTGTCAGACCTAAACTCACCTGTCACACCTGAACTCACCTGTCAGACCTAAACTCACCTGTCAGACCTAAACTCACCTGTCAGACCTAAACTCACCTGTTACACCTTAGCTTACCTGTCCCTCCTGCAGATAAAACAGTATATCTGAACACACTTGTCACACCTGAATGCAAGATGTCACACATGAAGTCACCTTTCACACCTGAACTCACCTGTCAGACCTAAACTCACCTGTCAGACCTAAACTCACCTGTCAGACCTGAACTCACCTGTCAGACCTGAACTCACCTGTCAGAACTGAACTCACCTGAATGGTGATTTGTTTACCAACAGGACATCGTGATCAGCGAGTTGATGAAGAAACTGGACATCCTGGGAGATAACGCCGTAAGTGTATGTTGAATTTATTATGTACATGCGTGTTTGTACAGCTTCTCACCTGAATATGACCTGAATGAGAACTTGTGATGATGATGATGATGATGTTACCATGCCTTCATGATGTTACCATGCCTTCATGATGTTACCATGTCTTTATGATGTTACCATGTCTTTATGATGTTACCATGTCTTTATGATGTTACCATGTCTTCATGATGTTACCATGTCTTTATGATGTTACCATGTCTTCATGATGTTACCATGTCTTTATGATGTTACCATGTCTTCATGATGTTACCATGTCTTTATGATGTTACCATGTCTTTATGATGTTACCATGTCTTTATGATGTTACCATGCCTTCATGATGTTACCATGCCTTCATGATGTTACCATGTCTTTATGATGTTACCATGTCTTCATGATGTTACCATGTCTTTATGATGTTACCATGTCTTCATGATGTCACCATGTCTTTATGATGTTACCATGTCTTTATGATGTCACCATGTCCTCATGATGTCACCATGTCTTCATGATGTTACCATGCCTTCATGATGTCACCATGTCTTCATGATGTTACCATGCCTTCATGATGTTACCATGCCTTCATGATGTTACCATGTCTTCATGATGTTACCATGCCTTCATGATGTTACCATGCCTTCATGATGTTACCATGCCTTCATGATGTTACCATGTCTTTATGATGTTACCATGTCTTCATGATGTTACCATGTCTTTATGATGTTACCATGTCTTTATGATGTTACCATGTCCTCATGATGTCACCATGTCTTTATGATGTAACCATATCTTCATGATGTTGCCATGTCCTCATGATGTTACCATGTCTTTATGATGTTACCATGTCATGATGTCACCATGCCTTCATGATGTTGCCATGTCCTCATGATGTTACCATGTCCTCATGATGTTACCATATCTTCATGATGTTGCCATGTCTTTATGATGTTGCCATGTCCTCATGATGTCACCATGTCCTCATGATGTTACCATATCTTCATGATGTTGCCATGTCCTCATGATGTTACCATGTCTTTATGATGTAACCATATCTTCATGATGTTGCCATGTCCTCATGATGTTACCATGTCTTTATGATGTTACCATGTCTTTATGATGTCACCATATCCTCATGATGTTACCATGTCCTCATGATGTCACCATGTCTTCATGATGTTGCCATGTCCTCATGATGTTACCATGTCCTCATGATGTTACCATATCTTCATGATGTTGCCATGTCCTCATGATGTTACCATGTCCTCATGATGTTACCATATCTTCATGATGTTGCCATGTCCTCATGATGTTACCATGTCCTCATGATGTTAGCATATCTTCATGATGTTGCCATGTCCTCATGATGTTACCATGTCTTTATGATGTTACCATGTCATGATGTCACCATGCCTTCATGATGTTGCCATGTCCTCATGATGTTACCATGTCTTTATGATGTTACCATGTCATGATGTCACCATGCCTTCATGATGTTGCCATGTCCTCATGATGTTACCATGTCCTCATGATGTTACCATATCTTCATGATGTTGCCATGTCTTTATGATGTTGCCATGTCCTCATGATGTTACCATGTCCTCATGATGTTACCATATCTTCATGATGTTGCCATGTCCTCATGATGTTACCATGTCTTTATGATGTAACCATATCTTCATGATGTTGCCATGTCCTCATGATGTTACCATGTCTTTATGATGTTACCATGTCATGATGTCACCATGCCTTCATGATGTTGCCATGTCCTCATGATGGTACCATGTCCTCATGATGTTACCATATCTTCATGATGTTACCATGTCTTTATGATGTTACCATGTCATGATGTCACCATGCCTTCATGATGTTGCCATGTCCTCATGATGTTACCATGTCCTCATGATGTTACCATGTCTTTATGATGTTACCATGTCTTCATGATGTTACCATGTCATGATGTCATCATGTCTTCATGATGTTGCCATGTCCTCATGATGTTACCATGTCTTCATGATGTTACCATATCTTCATGATGTTACCATGTCTTTATGATGTTACCATGTCATGATGTCACCATGCCTTCATGATGTTGCCATGTCCTCATGATGTTACCATGTCCTCATGATGTTGCCATGTCTTTATGATGTTACCATGTCTTTATGATGTTACCATGTCATGATGTCACCATGCCTTCATGATGTTGCCATGTCCTCATGATGTTACCATGTCCTCATGATGTTACCATATCTTCATGATGTTACCATGTCTTTATGATGTTACCATGTCATGATGTCACCATGCCTTCATGATGTTGCCATGTCCTCATGATGTTACCATGTCCTCATGATGTTACCATATCTTCATGATGTTGCCATGTCCTCATGATGTTACCATGTCTTTATGATGTTACCATGTCTTCATGATGTCACCATGTCATGATGTTACCATGTCCTCATGATGTTACCATGTCATGATGTCACCATGTCTTTATGATATTACTATGTCTTCATGATGTTACCATGTCCTCATGATGTTACCCTGTCTTCATGATGTTACCATGTCCTCATGATGTCACCATGTCTTCATGATGTTACCATGTCCTCATGATGTTACCATGTCTCCATGATGTTACCATGTCCTCATGATGTCACCATGTCTTCATGATGTTACCATGTCCTCATGATGTTACCATGTCATGATGTTACCATGTCTTCATGATGTTACCATGTCCCCATGATGTTACCATGTCATGATGTCACCATGTCCTCATGATGTTACCATGTCCCCATGATGTTACCATGTCATGATGTCACCATGTCTTCATGATGTTACCATGTCCCCATGATGTTACCATGTCATGATGTCACCATGTCCTCATGATGTTACCATGCCTTCATGATGTTACCATACCTTCATGATGTCACCATGTCCTCATGATGTTGCCATGTCTTCATGATGTTACCATGTCCCCATGATGTTACCATGTCATGATGTCACCATGTCTTCATGATGTTACCATGTCTTCATGATGTTACCATACCTTCATGATGTCACCATGTCCTCATGATGTTACCATGTCTTCATGATGTTACCATACCTTCATGATGTCACCATGTCTTCATGATGTTACCATGTCTTCATGATGTTACCATACCTTCATGATGTCACCATGTCCTCATGATGTTACCATGTCTTCATGATGTTACCATGTCATGATGTCACCATGTCCTCATGATGTTACCATGTCTCCATTATGTTACCATGTCTTCATGATGTTACCATGTCTCCATGATGTTACCATGTCTCCAGGATGTTACCATGTCTCCATGATGTTACCATGTCTTCATGATGTTACCATGTCATGATGTCACCATGTCCTCATGATGTTACCATGTCTCCATTATGTTACCATGTCATGATGTCACCATGTCTCCATGATGTTACCATGTCCTCATGATGTTACCATGTCTTCATGATGTTACCATGTCATGATGTCACCATGTCCTCATGATGTTGCCATGTCTTCATGATGTTACCATGTCATGATGTCACCATGTCCTCATGATGTTACCATGTCTCCATTATGTTACCATGTCATGATGTCACCATGTCTTCATGATGTTACCATGTCATGATGTCACCATGTCCTCATGATGTTACCATGTCTCCATGATGTTACCATGTCTCCAGGATGTTACCATGTCTCCATGATGTTACCATGTCTTCATGATGTTACCATGTCATGATGTCACCATGTCCTCATGATGTTACCATGTCTCCATTATGTTACCATGTCTTCATGATGTTACCATGTCCTCATGATGTTACCATGTCATGATGTCACCATGTCCTCATGATGTTACCATGTCTCCATGATGTTACCATGTCTTCATGATGTTACCATGTCATGATGTCACCATGTCCTCATGATGTTACCATGTCTCCATGATGTTACCATGTCCTCATGATGTTACCATGTCTTCATGATGTTACCATGTCTTCATGATGTTACCATGTCCCCATGATGTTACCATGTCATGATGTCACCATGTCTTTATGATGTTACCATGTCTTCATGATGTTACCATGTCCCCATGATGTTACCATGTCATGATGTCACCATGTCTTTATGATGTTACCATGTCTTCATGATGTTACCATGTCTTCATGATGTTACCATGTCTCCATGATGTTATCACGTCGTCATGATGTTCTCGTCCTCGTGGTGTTATGTTGTGATATTCATTTCTTTGTAATGTTTATGACCTCAGAATTTTTATCATGTCCTGTCTGTGTGATGTTACCATGTTCTCATGATGTTACCATGTCCTCATGATATCAGTACGTCCCCTTAATGTTATGATGTTCTTAATCAAACTGTTGTAAATAAAATTTCTTCCAAATTACATTTGTGTATTAAAATTATCTGGACACGTTTAGTTACTTCTATCATATTATGTTGTTGTTATTGTGACATTATCCTGCGATCACCTTATCATGTTTGCTTTATATTATCATGAAATATTTTTACATCATCTTCTTATTTTATGATGTTATCATGTTTTCAGTCACCATGATTTTATGTTTTGTTATGCTTTAATTTTAACATGCAATCATGATGTTTCTCTATTAAATGAGTGACCTTATCAAGAAACCAGGATGTTTTTATGTCCTTATCATCATTTTATACGATAAAAAAAACACACAACTTGTTTATATGATGTTTTTATGATACGTTTTAATCCATTTGAAATGTTTTTTACTGTAGAATCTGGCCAATGAAGAGCAAGTGGTGGTTATTCATGCAAGGACTGTTCTGACTCTTGCAGAAAAGGTATGTTACTTTCATTCATTCATTTTCTTAACTGCTCAATTCAGTTTAGGGTTGCAGGGAAGCTGGAGCGTGTCCCTGCAATCCTCAGATATGTGTGTTACACCTGAGAGAAATACAAAGGTGGTTAACTTTGATCAGTGCGTTTTATTAGAGATCCTGAAGGAGCTGACTAGTCTGGATCAGACATGAATATAGTTTAGCTCTGCAGGACATAGCTGTAAGCTTAGCTTAGCGGTTAGCTTAGCTTCCTATTCTGGACAGGAATAGGAAGCCAAGCCAAGCCAAGCCAAGCCATGCCATGCCAGACATGAGGGAATGCACATTGGTTTCATGTAGATGGTTGCTAAGCAACAATGAAGACATGATTAAACTCTTTCCCTTCTTGTCTCCACCTGTCTAGTGGTTGGAGTCCATCGAAGTGACCAAGTCAGCTCTGCAGCAGAAGATGTTGGACATTGAAAATGAGAAGGTAAAATCAAAATGGCTGCTGAGTGAAATGTTCCACACCTTCACTGTACTCAGCTGACAGATAAAGTCCTCTTAATCATAATTTTACTTCATTCTTCCTGATTTAATAACAAGATCTGCAGCAGACCTGATGAGCAACCATGATGGGAGTAACACATGTAAAATAAACAGCATTAAATTTAGTTTGTTTGGTTGGTTTTTCATATCAAATAGGTGATAATAGCAAAAGAAAAAAAAGAAATCGTATTGAACTTTATTTTTTTCAAAGTGTTATCTGAATACAATTTCTATCTCTACAGAGGTACATAAGGAGGCTAAAACGTTAGTGACGAAGATAAAACATTTGCAAGGAGGATAAAGACTTTAGTAAAGCGCAGAACTGCTTTGGTTTTACACAACTTTCACCATGTTGGAACTATTGGTACATTTCAGCTTTCACTGCACTCAAAGGGCTCATTCAACTTTGGCTTTGTGCAGCGCAGTTCGTCTGCAAGCAAAGCATTGTGGTCCAGAAGTTTTGCCGATTGAAAGTAGAGTCAGACGGAGGCAGATGGAAGCAAATAGATGCAGACCGAGGCAAGCAGAGTAAATAGAGACAGGTAGAGGCAGATTGATGCAGGTGGAGACAGATGGAGGAAGGGAAAGACAGACAGGTAGAGGGCAGAGGCGGGCGTTAGAAGATGGAGGCAGATAAAGACAAGTGAAGACTGGATGAGGCAGTAGGAGGTAAACACACCTCCCTGAGCTACCACCTTACTGTGGTGGAGGGCTTTGTGTGTCCTGAGTTGTCTGGAGCTTTGCACCCTGCTAGACTCACCTGTGGCAAACATGTCTGTAGGGGAGGAACCAGACCGAGTTTGGTTCAAAGACCTCTATGATGCTTTAAAACATTCAAGCCAAGTTTCCAACGAGTCTAAATGTGTTCTGTGGACTTAGAGAAGATGTTCTTTGTCTTCCAGGGACTCCTGTGGGGGTTCTCCAGGAGTATGGTGTACTAGAGCTTGGTACTGTGTAATGAGTTACCCTGAGGATCCTTAATACAGCCACACACAGGGAGTTCTGGACAAATGACCAGTTTATTGGTGGAGGAGTATGAACAGAAGATCAGTCCGGGGGAATGGTCTGCAGAAGAAAACCAGGCAACAGCTGGGAGGTAAACAGGATGGCAAAATACTCGTCCAGGCAACGACAAGGCTCAGAGATCCAAAGACAAGCAGGGTCGGTAACCAGAAGATCCGAAAAGTTGCGGTGTCCGTCGAGGGCAAGGCAAGGAGGGTAATCCAGGGGCATAAAGCAGAAGGTCGGCAACTGAGGATCAATCCGTAGAACGCTGGAACAAAACTAGACATAGGTCTGATTATTATCTGGCAGAAAAGGAGGGATTGGAGGGAGCTTAAGTAGGCAGTGAGAGAAAAGGAAACCAGGTGAACTGAATGAGGTAGCAGAGGCAATTAGGAAGCCAGCAGGTGGATCGAGTAATCAATGATGAGCGCCAGGAGATCAGGGTGGCAAAAACATGACAGTACCCCCCCCCTCAAGGTCCGGCACCAGACGGACCACCAGGCATGTCAGGATGGTGGAGATGAAAATCCCGAACAAGGGACCCATCCAAAATAAAACAAGCAGGAACCCAAGAGCGCTCCTCCGGCCCATAACCCTCCCAGTCAACCAGGTACTGCAACCCACGGCCCCGCCGCCGGGAGCGGAGTAGACGATGAACAGTGTAGGCAGGCCCCCCATCAATGAACCGGGCGGGAGGAGGGGGCCCGGAGGGGGGTGCAAACTGGGAAGAGAACACAGGTTTGATACGGGAGACATGGAAAGTGGGGCAAACCTGCAGGGTCCTAGGCAGTCGAAGACGTACAGCCATGGGGTTAACCACCCTGGTTATAGGGAAAGGGCCAATGAAGCGAGGGGCCAACTTGCGATTCTCAACCCGAAGGGGAAGGTCCTTGGTTGACAACCACACCTCCTGCCCCACTTGATACTCCGGTGCAGCAATCCGCCGACGATTAGCAGCCCGTGAATACACCGCAGACGTCTTCAACAGGGCACAACGAGCCCTCCGCCATACACGCTGACATCTCAGTGCTGCTGAGTGAGCCGAGGGGACTGTGATGGCAAGCTCCTGTAAATCAAAGACTGCCGGCTGGTATCCATAAACAGTGTAGAACGGAGAGAGCCCTGTAGAGCTGGAGGGGAGCGAGTTAAGGGAATATTCCACCCAAGGAATGTTCTGTGACCACATGGAGGGATCCCGTTCACACAACATACGTAGCTTAGTCTCCACCTCCTGGTTGACCCGCTCTGTCTGTCCATCTGTCTGTGGATGATACCCAGAGGAGAGACTCACTTGGATCCCAAGAAGGTTGCAAAACTCCTTCCAAAATCGAGACACAAATTGGGGACCTCTGTCAGAGACGATGTCATCCGGAAGTCCATGTAAACGAAATACCTCCCTGGCAAGGATCTCCCCTAATTCCTTAGAAGACGGCAACTTGGCAAGAGGAATCAAATGAGTCATTTTGGAGAAACGGTCAACTATGGTAAGTAGTACTGAATGATTCTTGGAGTTGGGCAGACCTGTGATGAAATCCATTGACAAATGAGACCAAGGACGACGTGGAATTGGGAGCGGCCGCAGAAAACCAGCTGGCGGTCGATGAGAAGACTTAGCTTGGGAACAGACACGGCAAGCAGCGATAAATTCCTTGACGTCCTGGACCAAGGTCTCCCACCAGAAGCGACTCTGTACCACTGACAGAGTCTTGGTCACACCTGGGTGACAAAATAAACGAGAACAATGACAAAATGACAGTACCTCTGGGACAAGGTGCACTGGAACAAAGAGGCGACGCTGGGGACAGTTCTCAGGAATCTGGTGTTGTTGTTGGGCCTCCCTTATCTCTCTCTTCAAACCGAGTCTGATGACCCCCAGCCGGACAGAATGGGGAAGGATGTAGTCATTCTGACCATCGGACTGTCCCTCCTCCGGAACCTCGTGAAGCCTTGAGAGAGAATCCGGCTTGGTGTTCTTAGTTCCTGGTCTGTAGGATAGGGAGAAGTTAAATCTGCTGAAGAACAGGGACCATCTAGCCTGTCTGGGATTGAGCCTCTTAGCAGATCGTAGGTACTCAAGGTTCTTATGATCCGTCCACACAATGAATGGGTGCTTAGCTCCCTCCAGCCAGTGCCTCCACTCCTCGAGTGCCAGTTTAACCGCCAGGAGCTCGCGATCTCCCACATCATAATTCCTCTCGGTTGTGGAGAGACCTCTTGAAAAGAAGGCACATGGATGAGTCTTGCCATCAGAAAACCTTTGACTTAGAATAGCACCCACTCCTGAGTCAGAGGCATCCACTTCAACAATAAACTGCCGATCAGAATCCGGTGCATGGAGGACAGGTGCCGAGGTGAACAAGTCCTTTAGGCGAGAGAAGGCACGGTCCGCCGCTGTGTTCCAAATAAACCTGTTCTTAGATGACGTAAGAGCATGCAAAGGTGAGGCGATGGAACTGTAATGAGTTACCCTGAGGATCCTTAACACAGCCACACACAGGGAGTTCTGGACAAATGACCAGTTTATTGGTGGAGGAGTATGAACAGAAGATCAGTCCGGGGGAATGGTCTGCAGAAGAAACCAGGCAACAGCTGGGAGGTAAACAGGATGGCAAAATACTCGTCCAGGCAACGACAAGGCTCAGAGATTCAAAGACAGGCAGGGTCGGTAACCAGAAGATCCGAAAAGTTGCGGTGTCCGTCGAGGGCAAGGCAAGGAGGGTAATCCAGGGGCATAAAGCAGAAGGTCGGCAACTGAGGATCAATCCGTAGAACGCTGGAACAAAACTAGACATAGGTCTGATTATTATCTGGCAGAAAAGGAGGGATTGGAGGGAGCTTAAGTAGGCAGTGAGAGAAAAGGAAACCAGGTGAACTGAATGAGGTAGCAGAGGCAATTAGGAAGCCAGCAGGTGGATCGAGTAATCAATGATGAGCGCCAGGAGATCAGGGTGGCAAAAACATGACATACTGGTCCTACAGGGGGTCTGGCTGCTTAGGCAGCTGCCCCCCCTCTCAGCCTGACCCTGGTAGAAAATGGAACGATGAATAATCTCACGTTTATTTATGACATTATCTGGTAAATATTCATTTTATTCACACACTGCTATGATTTAATCTGAAAATCAGGTTTATGAATGAAGCTTTTGTTTGTAACATCTGTAATAACACCATAGCAACCTGTTTTCTGCTGATCATGTTTGCCTCTCTACCGTCACTCCAAACTGGCCTCTTACATAATCCCCATTACGTAAGATCCTGCTCGTCCAGCTTCCAGCTGCAGTCAGAGCAGGAGCTGATCACCTCCTCCTGTCCTTAACACACTCTGTTTACATATTAATGCCTGTTAAGGGATGAAAACGTTTAAAAAATAAATAAATAGTACATGTTGTAAACTGGAGCTGTTAATTAAATGACTTAAAATGACATTTTAATTTCAGGTCTGTTCCGACTTGCCCAGAGATAATTACAGACAGGTCCTCCTAAACATCACTTAATAAAAATCCATTCATCCATTTTTTAAACATTTCTTTCCAGTCAAAGCTGGCGGGGGAGCTGGAGTCTATCCCAGCAGTCACTGGGTCAGAGGCAGGTACACCTGGACAGGTCACCAGTCCATTGGACAGGTCACCAGTCCATCACAGGACAACACAGAGAGACACACAGCCATTCACACACACTCCTAGAGACAATTTCGAGTAACCAGTTAACCTGACATACATGTCTTTGGACTGGCATGTCTAACTAGCATACTAACTAGCATGACACTTGTCACGATGATGAACTTGACATATATCTGACCCAGTACACTCCATTCAATCACCTCTTACCAGATGTTCAGATTCTCCACCACTGGTACCGGGGGCCGCCTCCCCTTACCCCCCTCCACCTGCTGAGGATGCTGCTGAGACTCCGCCTCTGTCTCTTTTTGTCAAAGTTTTTTTGGCGCCTCCTTTCCGTTTTTTTTGTTCTCCGTCTTGATCTCCTGTCTCTCTCTCTCTCTCTCTCTGATGACTGATTGGCTGACATGACACCAGTTGGCCAGGAAGGAGGTGTCATCGGCCTTTGGCTGTAATTGGTCCAGCCCAGGATCAATCAGGACTATTCGCTCTGTGTACCATCCTTGCTAATGCCTTTATGTTAGTACCATTAGTTAATAGAAAAAAAAAAGCCACAGCATGGTCTAAAAGTACTGTAGGCCCACCAGGCGAGTGCCCAGTATGCCCAGTGACCAGTCCAGCCATGGTTAGTGGGTCATGTGATCTAAGTGACATTTTGGCTTTCGGTATTTAGCAGCAATCCTTACGCCTCGCAACCTGATCTGCAGCAACACGGCCGTAGACCTGGGTGTGTTACCCTACTGTTTATACTGTCTCCTCGGGTTCAAGCGCCCCCTACAGCTGCAAGTGTGACTTCAAGCCATGCCATGCCATGCCATGGCATGGCAAGCCAAGCCAAGCCAAGCCAAGCCAAGCCAAGCCAAGCCAAGCCAAGACAAGCCAAGACAAGCCAAGACAAGCCAAGGGATTTAAAACAGGATAGTGATGAAGCCTGTCCGACCTGCTGTGGGGGTGAGTTCCACGGAGCTGGTCCCCTCTGAGCCTTCTCCGCGGTCTCTGGGACCTCCAGGAACAGCTGATCTGGTGAGGGGGGGTTCATGTGTAGCAGCTCAGAGAGGTGGGGCGGGGCAGGGTCATCTAAAGACTTAAAAACAGATAAAAAGGATTTTAAAATGAATCCTAAAAAGAACAGGCAGCCAGTGCAGTGTGGCTAAAACAGGGAAAATGGGTTCTTTTACGTGTTCCTGTCAGCAGACGTGCTGCAGCCTTTTTTACCAGCTGCAGACGGGACAAACATTTCTGGGTGAGGCCAAAGTAAAGAGTGTTGCAGTGATCGAGCCGTGTTGCTATAAAAGGAATTACTGTTTCAATATCCTGCCTCAGAAGAAAGTGTTTGGCTTCTGCCAGTTGCCTCAGCTGGAAAAAAACTGATTCAACGACTGCACTACTCTGCATGTCCAGATTCTATTCACCGTCCAGTTTTACACCCAGTTTGGACTTCATTTGGAGTGACACTACGTAGTGAAGGGGTTGTGTGAAGGGATCATGTCTCTGACTCAGACTCTGAAGCAGGAAGTCCACTTGGTAGTTCGATCCTCCCTGAGACCTCCAGTTTTTAGACAACCTGGCGTTACCTTCTCTGGTCAGGGTAGATGAGCATTCGCTAGTCCAGAGGTTCCCAAACTTTTTCTGCAGGCCCCCCTTTTCATCAACGACAATAATGTGAAGCCCCCCCACCCGTCACATGGACCACAGAAACATACTAAGAAATGCCTCTTTAGTTTTAGTGGCTGTATTGCAGGTATCTATAATTAAAACCGTGTCAGTACTATTATCCATTCTGCGGCAATATAAACCAGGAATCTCTGCAAACGACTTCAGGTGAGTGAAGTTTACTATGAGACGATGCTTTTGTAGTAAAACAACTTTTCTATATATGATAGTTTATTTCTAAAGTAACCTTTTAAAAGTAAGCTTTTCTTTGTGTTCAGGATCAAAAGTCCCAAAGTGGTGTTGTAGCTTGTTTGGCTTCGTACTTCATTGTATTAGATGATAATATTTTGGTACATGCAAAAGACTGCATTCTCATTATTACCCACCATTGATTATAATTATTATTACAGGTCAAGCAGGGACAGATATGTTCCACCATGGTTTGTTCTCTTTTTTTTACTACTTAAAGTCTCTCTTGTTGATTTATCATTATTTCCTATGAGTACTTTTACAAATTTCTCCAGTGTAAAAACTCCCAAGTTTTATTTAGCCTTGCCGCGCCCCCCCCCCCCCTGTGATAACTCTGGGCCCGCCCCCCAGTTTGGGAACCACTGCGCTAGTCCAGCCTGATGGTGTGATCAGGCCATGGTTTGTTTAAACGGACTGGATGGTCTCAGTGGAAAAGCATTGGAGGATTAAACACCTGATGAAAACAGTGCCACCTGCAGGTGTGTCCGAGAACACCTTCAGCAACGGAACGTTTGGCATTGAGCCCTCTTTGGTCGGTCCTTGCAGGGTTTTGCTAACGGGGAAACAGGGATCGCAGAGACTGATCCGAGTTCGGAGCTCCAGCTAGAGAAATAACCGCTTTTCTTCACAATCAGGTCATCCTCACTAACACAGAGGTTTTTACCCAGCATGCATTGCTGCATGTCGGCAGGTTGTAGCCGTGCAGATTTCCTGGAATCCTGCTGGAATCCTCTGACCTGAAGATTTGTCTAAACATTGCTGCTTTCTAGGATTTGTTCCGGAAACAAAAGGGTTACCTGGATGAAGAGCTGGACTTCAGGAAGCAGTCGATGGATCAGGCTCACAAGGTCAGTGTGGGATGGCACATACGCGTTCAGCTGTTAGCCGACAACTGAGAGCCCATCACACAAGTGTCGTCCACTAACTCTGATCACACACATTTATTTTCCTTTTTAAATGTTTGTCTTTGACTCAGAGGATCCTGGAGTTGGAGGCCATGCTGTTTGAAGCTCTGCAGCAGGAGGAGGAGTCCAGGATGGTGGGAATGAAGATGAAGGAAGGTGGACTCTCTGAGACTCTGGCGGAAGAAGAGAAGGAGGAGCTCAAGAGAGCCATGGACCAGTGGAAACGGACTGTGATGTGTGAGCTGAGAGAAAGAGACGCCCAGATCCTTCGAGAGAGGATGGAACTCCTGCAGCTTACACAGCAGGTGAACATTTCAGTGTCCTGATCCCTGGTCCAGTTCTGCAACCTGCTGGTTATCCTGTCCCCACCTGTTCCACCTGTGTCCTGTAATCTCCTCCCCACTATTACTGTAGCCCAGTCATTGTACGAGTAAGCCAGTAACCTTAACAGCGTTCCCGCCTCCCAGAATCACAGCATCTCAGAGGTCACGATGTGGACACCCTCACTGGGAACCATCAAGGCCACCCACACATTTACATTTTAAACCTCAGACCAGTAAACGTTCATAATCTGATCTATTTTAATTGGGAAAAACAGAAAATGCCCCAAAACTTCCACTATCCAAGCTAAACTTCCAAAGCCGTGAAAATGATCTTTCTGGATTCCTAACACAAGTCGTTCATCCTGCCAGGTGGTCTTTGACAGGACTGGTAAACTCTGTGATGCAGCGTAACCAGAACCAGAACCAGAACCATGCATAATCTCATAACATCCATGTCTTTGGTGTGTTTGACAGAGGAACAAGGAGCTGGAGGAGTTTATAGAAGCACAGAAACGTCAGATCAAAGAGCTGGAAGAAAAGGTAAACACCTGCACACACAAGATTTCCTGGTTTTACCTGATCAGCTTTAAGACTCGTCCTCATGGAGGAATTCTACTGGTTCTTTTCCAGTTTCTCTTCCTGTTTCTGTTCTTCTCTTTGGCCTTCATTCTCTGGTCCTAACAGCAGCAGGTGAGTCAAACAGTTCTACATTCCATTCCATACCATTCATTCATTCATTATCCCAACTGCTTAGTCCGATGAAGGGTCGCGGGGAAGCTGGAACCTATCCCAGCAGTCTTTGGGTGAAAGGCAGAGTACACCCTGGACAGCTCGCCAGTCCATCGCAGGGCCATTCCATAACAAATACTCAGTAATTGTTTTACCATCTATATTTGCACTAAAACACAATTGTATGCAGGTATAGGATATGAAATATGTTCATATCGATTGAATCCCTGCTTCATACAACAGAGGATGACTGTGCCAACATCGGTCAACATTTACAAGTAAAATATGTGCATGCCCTCCTAAAGACCCAGCATCACTTCAAGAAATCAACATTACCAATGAGCGGACCCGTCCTCCCTCAGGAACAGCTCCGTCTTCCAGGCCAAGGTGGCTCCTGGTTCCTGGATGGGGACTTTGCCAGGAGTCTTTGTGATCTACACTCCTTTCGGAGACTGTATACCATCATTTCAGATTATTGGGCACACCTCAATATAAGAATCACTCTGTCACATACTTTCCCAGTTTCTCTTTCGTTGTCGTCCCTTATTGTCCCTTTTGTCTCGAGGCAAATTCGCCCTTGAGCTCGTGCTGTTTTCTTCATCATGCAGCTCATTCAGATGTTACCCTAAAAAGTCAATAAATTAGCTGCATCGTTGTTGAAGCCGCTTATAGTCTGGAGATTACAGTGGTTTCCTGCGTGTAAGCTTTCGTGCACAGACCTGCTCCAAGCAGTCATCACCAAGAGGACCAGTCTTCCCAGTCCCAGGACATCTACATGGACTTCGAGTTGGCAGCCAGTCACTTTCTTCTGAGCTGGGCCCACAAAAAGAAACACAGGGCAGCTTTTTCCTATGTCTGCCAGAGCACATGGAGGAAGATCCAGGACCTCAGGTGCAAAGAAAAAGTACAAGGCATGGAGTATTTCCACCACTATGTGCCAGGCACATTCCACCACAGTTCCCCTTTGCCATCTGGAAGGTCCATCATGCAGCCCGGTAGGGAAGAGACAGCATTAACAATGCCTGCAAGGGCTGGAATATCTCATTTTCCCAACTCATTAGGCATAACCATCCTCTATTCTGGATGCCAGTTGGGCGTCAGGACAAGATCCTAGCGGTTGCGAGCACACAGTTTGCAGAGCACCACAGCCGGCAGCTGCTGAAGACGTCTGCTGAGAGCCCAGAAGGAACTGCAGAAGCAGCTGTGTAATCTCAGGACAGACCCTGTAGAGGATTTTCTCATTGCAGCTGGACACTGCAACCGAGTGGAATACTCTGATTTATTTTTTTTTGTAAGAAATATAGGTTGTAACAATTTGTAAGAATTTGTCTATTTTTTACCCAAATGCCCCGGCTCCTTCCAGGTGTTTGGGGTTCCTTCAGGTGTTTGGCGTTTATCCAGGTCTTCAAGGTTCACCCAGGATTTCAGGGTTCCTCCAGGTGTTCAAGGTCTATCCAGGTGTGAAAGTGGAAATGAAACAGTCAAGCAAACTAACATTATTTACTAGACTCAGTCATCAATAATAATATTCCAAAAGTGTATAATATTAACATTTACAAGAAAACCGTAGTTTAGTTTAAGCTTTTGTGGCAAAAGATAAAACTAAACTACGGTTTTCTTGTAAATGTTAATATTTGTCACGTTTGAAATATTATTATTGATGAAACTATGACTGGGTCTAGTAAATAATGTTAGTTTGCTTGACTGTTTCATTTCCACTTTAAGGGTTCCTCCAGGGGTTCAGGGTTCCTCCAGGTGTTTAGGGTTCCTCCAGGTGTTCAGGGTTCCTCCAGGTGTTCAGGGTTCCTCCAGGTGTTTAGGGTTCCTCCAGGTGTTCAGGGTTCCTCCAGGTGTTTAGGGTTCCTCCAGGTGTTCAGGTTCCTCCAGGTGTTCAGGGTTCCTCCAGGTGTTCAGGGTTCCTCCAGGTGTTTAGGGTTCCTCCAGGTGTTCAGGTTCCTCCAGGTGTTTAGGGTTCCTCCAGGTGTTCAGGGTTCCTCCAGGTGTTTAGGGTTCCTCCAGGTGTTTAGGGTTCCTCCAGGTGTTCAGGGTTCCTCCAGGTGTTCAGGTTCCTCCAGGTGTTTAGGGTTCCTCCAGGTGTTTAGGGTTCCTCCAGGTGTTCAGGGTTCCTCCATGTGTTCAGGTTCCTCCAGGTGTTTAGGGTTCCTCCAGGTATTCAGGTTCCTCCAGGTGTTCAGGGTTCCTCCAGGTGTTTAGGGTTCCTCCAGGTATTCAGGTTCCTCCAGGTGTTCAGGGTTCCTCCAGGTGTTCAAGTTCCTCCAGGTGTTTAGGGTTCCTCCAGGTGTTTAGGGTTCCTCCAGGTGTTTAGGGTTCCTCCAGGTATTCAGGTTCCTCCAGGTGTTCAGGGTTCCTCCAGGTGTTTAGGGTTCCTCCAGGTGTTCAGGTTCCTCCAGGTGTTCAGGGTTCCTCCAAGTGTTTAGGGTTCCTCCAGGTGTTCAGGTTCCTCCATGTGTTCAGGTTCCTCCAGGTGTTCAGGGTTCCTCCAGGTGTTCAGGTTCCTCCAGGTGTTCAGGTTCCTCCATGTGTTCAGGTTCCTCCAGGTATTCAGGGTTCCTCCAGGTGTTCAGGGTTCCTCCAGGTGTTCAGGTTCCTCCAGGTGTTCAGGGTTCCTCCAGGTGTTTAGGGTTCCTCCAGGTGTTCAGGTTCCTCCAGGTGTTTAGGGTTCCTCCAGGTGTTCAGGGTTCCTCCAGGTGTTTAGGGTTCCTCCAGGTGTTCAGGGTTCCTCCAGGTGTTCAGGTTCCTCCAGGTGTTCAGGGTTCCTCCAGGTGTTCAGGGTTCCTCCAGGTGTTCAGGGTTCCTCCAGGTGTTTAGGGTTCCCCCAAGTGTTCAGGTTCCTCCAGGTGTTCAGGGTTCCTCCATGTGTTCAGGTTCCTCCAGGTGTTCAGGTTCCTCCATGTGTTCAGGTTCCTCCAGGTGTTCAGGGTTCCTCCAGGTGTTTAGGGTTCCTCCAGGTATTCAGGTTCCTCCAGGTGTTCAGGGTTCCTCCAGGTGTTCAAGTTCCTCCAGGTGTTTAGGGTTCCTCCAGGTGTTCAGGGTTCCTCCAGGTATTCAGGTTCCTCCAGGTATTCAGGTTCCTCCAGGTGTTCAGGGTTCCTCCAGGTGTTCAGGGTTCCTCCAGGTGTTCAGGTTCCTCCAGGTGTTCAGGGTTCCTCCAGGTGTTTAGGGTTCCTCCAGGTGTTCAGGTTCCTCCAGGTGTTCAGGGTTCCTCCAGGTGTTCAGGGTTCCTCCAGGTGTTTAGGGTTCCTCCAGGTGTTCAGGTTCCTCCAGGTGTTCAGGGTTCCTCCAGGTGTTCAGGGTTCCTCCAGGTGTTCAGGTTCCTCCAGGTGTTCAGGGTTCCTCCAGGTGTTCAGGGTTCCTCCAGGTGTTCAGGGTTCCTCCAAGTGTTCAGGGTTCCTCCAGGTGTTCAGGGTTCCTCCAGGTGTTCAGGTTCCTCCAGGTGTTCAGGGTTCCTCCAGGTGTTCAGGGTTCCTCCAGGTGTTCAGGGTTCCTCCAGGTGTTTAGGGTTCCTCCAGGTGTTCAGGTTCCTCCAGGTGTTTAGGGTTCCTCCAGGTGTTCAGGGTTCCTCCAGGTGTTCAGGGTTCCTCCAGGTGTTTAGGGTTCCTCCAGGTGTTCAGGTTCCTCCAGGTGTTCAGGGTTCCTCCAGGTGTTCAGGGTTCCTCCAAGTGTTCAGGGTTCCTCCAGGTGTTCAGGGTTCCTCCAGGTGTTCAGGGTTCCTCCAGGTGTTCAGGTTCCTCCAGGTGTTTAGGGTTCCTCCAGGTGTTCAGGGTTCCTCCAGGTGTTCAGGTTCCTCCAGGTGTTTAGGGTTCCTCCAGGTGTTTAGGGTTCCTCCAGGTGTTCAGGGTTCCTCCAGGTGTTCAGGGTTCCTCCAAGTGTTCAGTGTTCCTCCAGGTGTTTAGGGTTCCTCCAGGTGTTTAGGGTTCCTCCAGGTGTTCAGGGTTCCTCCAGGTGTTCAGTGTTCCTCCAGGTGTTCAGGTTCCTCCAGGTGTTCAGTGTTCCTCCAGGTGTTCAGGGTTCCTCCAGGTGTTCAGGGTTCCTCCAGGTGTTCAGGTTCCTCCAGGTGTTTAGGGTTCCTCCAGGTGTTTAGGGTTCCTCCAGGTGTTCAGGGTTCCTCCAGGTGTTCAGGGTTCCTCCAGGTGTTCAGGTTCCTCCAGGTGTTTAGGGTTCCTCCAGGTATTCAGGTTCCTCCAGGTGTTCAGGGTTCCTCCAGGTGTTCAGGTTCCTCCAGGTGTTTAGGGTTCCTCCAGGTATTCAGGTTCCTCCAGGTGTTCAGGTTCCTCCAGGTGTTCAGGGTTCCTCCAGGTGTTCAGGGTTCCTCCAGGTGTTCAGGTTCCTCCAGGTGTTCAGGGTTCCTCCAGGTGTTCAGGTTCCTCCAGGTGTTTAGGGTTCCTCCAGGTATTCAGGTTCCTCCAGGTGTTCAGGGTTCCTCCAAGTGTTTAGGGTTCCTCCAGGTGTTTAGGGTTCCTCCAGGTGTTCAGGGTTCCTCCAGGTGTTCAGGGTTCCTCCAGGTGTTCAGGGTTCCTCCAGGTGTTTAGGGTTTAGTCATTATATCATCACAACAGCAGTACTAATCTGAAGTCTTCCTGTTTCCGCAGCGTCCAGAGTCCAGCAGCTGAACACTCTGAGGGATCAGCTCAGTCGGGCTCAGAACACATCCCTGGAGGATTCTGAGGGTTTGGAGCCAGGAGGAGTCGGAGGCTGCTGTCAGCCAATCAGAGCACAGCCTACCTTCTCAGACTGTCCTGTGCTTCCTCAGAGATGAAGGATGGATGAGACACGTGACATTAAGCTGATCAACAGATTCTGGACCAGACTGGTGCTGGACATGTCTAACTAGCTGACTGAGTGGTTGGTTGTCTGAATTCATTCAGCCGGCTCAGCTGGTGGGCAGCACAGCACCGCAGGAGCTTAAAGGGGTCTTGCACTGTGGCTTCTTTGTGGAGCTAGGGTTACTACTGATCCATTTCTGGATCAGATTCTCAAGGATGAAACATCCTCAAAGCAAGTGAAGTTCTGAGGTTGGAGCGGCAAGAACTGAGGGGAACTCCCGAAACTACAGAACAAAATGAAGAACACATGAAGCACAACACAACAAAAACCCATTTCAGTCCCAACGCCTTGCTCTCCAGATCCAGACCACACATGTTTACGGGATCCAGCTCAAACAGGTTCAGAAAGTCCAGATCAAACCAGTCCAGGAGATCCAGATCAAACCAGTTTAGAACATCCAGATCAAAAGAGTTCAGAAGATCCAGATCAAACAGAATCAGAAGATCCACATCAGAGAGGTTCAAAACATCCAGATCAAACATGGTCAGGAGATTCAATGGAAACTGGTTCAGAAGATGATTAAAAGAGAGGTTCAGAAAGTCCAGATTGAACCAGTCCAGGAGATCCAGATCAAACAGGCTTGCGAGATCCAGATGAAACTGGTTCAGGACATCTTTATGAGAGGTTCAAAACATCCAGATCAAACAGGGTCAGGAGATCCAACAGAAACTGGTTCAGAAGATGATTAAAAGAGAGGTTGAGAAAGTCCAGATCAAACCAGTTCATTAGATCTACATCAAACAGATTTTGGAAATCCAGATGAAAGTAGTTCAGAACATCCAGATTAAACCAGTTCAAGAGGTCCAGGTCAAACAGGATCAGGAAATCCAGATCAAACGGGTTTGGGAGACTCAGATCAAACCAGTTCAGAAGATCCATTTCAAAGAGGTTGAGAAAATCCAGATCCCACCAGTTCAGAAGATCCAAATAAAGCTCGTTCGTTCGATCAAGGAGATTCAGATAATATACATCAAACGAGATCATAGGATCCAAATGAAACTGGATCTGAAGAACCAGATCAAACACGTTTAGAGGATCCAGAGCAAACCGGCTGGAAGGATCCAGAGGATCCTGAGTGCTTTCCTGCAGAGCAGGTGGAGCGTATCCAGGATTTTTGTGGTTCGGGTCCGCATGGTTCTGGTTCACTTTACTCCAGCGATGGTACTAAGCGGTGCTGGTTATAACCTCAGTGAGTCAATCCAGGTTTAAATGTGCATGTAAATGTAAAGAGAGATCAGATTTAATATTTATAAGAGACTGAAATGATGCTGAAAATGAACATTTTACTAAATAAAAGGAATTAATGAATGAAAATGCAGAAGGGTGAAAATATATAAATAAAAAGAATTTTATAGAACTTGTTTCTTCTTTTATTTATTGTTCCTTAAATTGTTTCTTTATTTGCATAAGTTATTGACAGTTTTGATTTCCATGATTCAATTTTCTAGTTTTTTACTCGAACCTGAACACAGAGTTCACAAGCGACATCAAATCAAACTTTATTTAAAAATAACCCAGCTTCCCCCAGGAAGATTTCAGAATAAAGTTATCTGCAGCTGTTAACACAACCCCACTCTGAGCTTTGACTAACATTTAAATTTAAACCTCAGATCAGCAAACCTTTGTAATCTGGTCTATTTTATTTGGGAAAAACACGAAATGCCCCAAAAACGTCCAGTGACTGAGCTAAACTTCCAAATTATTATTTTATTATTAATGTTATATTTATTATTATCATAATTATTATTAATATTATTAATTTTATTATTATTAGGTCTAAATTTAATTGATCAGCATTGGGATGACATTGGGTGTATTTCAAATAGAAAATATCACATTTAAGTCATCTTGTATTTATCAATCAGTTAAATCCAGTTAAAATCTATTCATATATGGAATTTTGGTCATTATTTTAGATGAATTATTAGAAAAACCATCTATGCTTGAATGTCTTAATGATGTCAAGGTCTGAAAATTGTCTAAACCTGAATGAGACCAAGACTGATGTTTGGGCCCAGTGTCGGTACCAGCTCTTTGTCAGGACTGGGTCCTCCCAGTAGGGCAGACCCATGGACACCAACCTGGGCGACGTGGACTCCGTTTTAAACTTAACACACAAGTTAACGCGGTTCTGAAAAGTAGTTTTTATCATCTTCGCCTTTTGGCTAAAATTTAGTCTTTTTTATCTTTCTCTGATTTAAACATGCATGCTTTTATTTTGTCGCGTCTGGACACTGCAACGCACTTTATTCTGGAATTAATCTAAACGCACTTTATCTCAGCAGTTAGTGCTAAATGCTGCTGCGCGCCTCTTAACAGGGAAAACATGAACACATCTCCATCTATGTCTGCACGGCTTCCTGTTTGTTTTAGAGTTGATTTCAGGATTTTATTGATTTTAAGGCGTTGAATGGACTGGCCCATGTACACGTCTCTGACCTCATCCACATCTCCACCCCGCCGCACGCTCTGAGGTCAGAGGGTCAGCTCCAGCCCACCATGTCTAAACAGCCCCACCCTGGAGTGTTTAAGCCTCGTCACTTTTATTCCCTGGCTTTTAATGCTGCCTGAGTTGTGTGGTCCTCTGTGTCTTTTTATTTAATCTTATTAAAACAGTGATTTTTTTTTTACCTATTTATTGTGATTGATTTTAAGCTTATTAATCTGTATTAATTGCTACTTTTGTATAGTTCATGTTTTAGTATTGTAACATTGTTTTTCTTTTTCATTCTTTCTTTATTTGTGCGGCACTTTGGAAACTGTTTATGGATTGTCGTCAACTTTTGAGATAAAATGTATATTTTGGGCTTCTTTGCAGCAACTCCAGTCTCTGAAAAAGGGACAAATAAGCCACTCCACATAAAGGAAAAGCCAATTCCTGAAGATGCTCAATCTGTAGTACGAGCCAGATGTCTGCCTTACATCACCAAAGAGTAAATAATTTACTTTTCAAATGATTATGAAATATAACCCTGAAAACATGGCTGAGGTTTAGGTGTACTTTTCTCTCATTGATCAGAAAATCAACAGTTCCGATCAAATACACTGTTAGCATGTTTGTTTGTTTTTTAAATATTTGGTTAAATCCTAATATTTGGAGCAGTTTTATTGTAAGTGAGGTTTCTTTAGAAACAGCTTGTCTAAAAACAGCCAAATTCAGTCGTTCTGAATGCTGAGAAGGTGGCCTTGCCTGCAGGATCAGACTTCTCCTTCTGGTGGTAATCGTGCTCGGAGAAGCAAAGTGACGTAAAGATCAGTTTGACTACATGGAAAATACTGGATGAAGGCTTTCATTCCTTGCCACATAACATGTTACATGTTTGCTGTGTTGGCAGGACTGTATTTTACCAAGCATGATGTAGGTGAAGAGGCAGGTAGAGCCCAGTGCATCATGGGACGTCTGTCAGCAGTCTGCTGCGGGTAGCGAGGGTAGCCCAGAGACCAGGGATGGACATGAAAATGATCAGAAAGGGAGGTTTTAACTCCAATCTTAAACTAAACTCCAAGCTTTGTTGATTTAATCTGAAGCTTCATGTCGACTCCACAAGCTGAGGTGATGGAAGTAAATCTGACAGGCCAAGAAATTCAGTTCAGGCTGCGGGAAGTGATGAGCATCAGCAGCAATGACCACTGACCTGAGGATGAATGTGTGTTTGTTCACTTTCCCTGGACTTATGGGGACCACTGGCTCCACATCAGGGGCGTAGCCATCATTTTAGAGGGGAGGGGGACAGATTGGTCAGAGGTCTGTTGAATGATTCATCATCCTCTCACCATCATCCTTAGCAGCTAAACAACCACCCAACCACAAACAGCACAGCACCAGGGAACCATTGGCAAACTATCAACATCTGCAGTTAAAGTCTAAGATCTAAAGCTGCCAAACTGGTTGGATTGATAAAGAAAGACCCTGGAGCGTCTACACGGTGAGTAGTCCGATTATTAAGTGCCAAATGATAACACTGAAAACAAAATGTTCTGTGAAACACGTTCCTGTTTACATCTACCAGCAACGACGAGGAAGGGACCCAGGAACCGGGTAATAAGCCACATCATTTAATGTAACGGCAAAAAGTGACCCAACAATAAACACATCAACATTAAGCTGTTTTATCTGATCAATGAAGACAGCAGAAATGTGCAAAATCCATCAGTTAGTCCACCACTGCCTGCTGCCGGATACAGCAGTCAGGTTATAGTAAATACATGAAAAATAAGCAGATCTTCTTTTTGTAATGGCAGATAAACCACATCTGTGTAAGCATTTCCTTTTTTAACTCAGGGAATCAAAGACAACAGGCGCTCCTAAAATCTACATTACAAAATATCATCAGCCTTAAATTCCATTTAAACTCAAGCAGAAACAGTAATATAAGCAAAATAAATAACAGTTTATGTTCATGTTTTTGTGGGAGCTGAAACCAAATTAGTTTTTAAAATGAATGAAGTAAAAACGCAGCAGTTTAAGTGAAATTGTTGAATTTAATCTCGAAATCCCTTTTAATGCTGTAAATATTTCCTCCCAGTCCATCCTAAAACAGAGACATTCTGAGGACTTTTGTTATAATTTCTCCTGCTGTGAAGACCACCAAGTCAATCCCTGCTGCTGGTCTCTGGACCACTGTCTCCTCACCCGGATCCGCCGTTTGTATTAAGATAAAAATATGTCCGTAACAACAGTAAGCACAGCTCCTGCAGAAGTTCAGAGGAAATTAGTTCATTCCTGGGAGGTAAAGTAGTAAAAATTCAACCAACGGTATTGTTTCTTTAGAAAATGTTACTTGCGTAGAAGTTAAAAGTATTCACCTAAAAGATTACTAGAATAAGAGTAAAAAAAGTATCTGGTAAAAAAAAACTACTGAAGTGCTGTGTAGCCTAACATCTAATTTTATTCATCAAATAACATTGTTACAATCAATTATTAAAAATAATGATTAGCAAACATAAAACTTGTGTACTTTAAGCTTCACCACAAAAAATGAAATCTTTACAAATATAACAGTCAAAGCAACATAAATACATTTATATTCTTAATTTTGATATATTTTATATGTTTTTATTTTTTACCCAGAAGTGAGTAATACAGAAAAGCCAAACTTGTCAGGGGGTGTGGGTTCTTTGGGACATTTTTCAGGTTCCACCAGAGAGAGCCAGAGGAACCATTTTCTGGAGGGTGTTTTCACTACAGGTGTGCAGACCTGCACACCTGTAGAGAATTAGAGATCATCTACCAGCACTATATCTGCAGCTGACTGCCAGTCCTTCGTCGCTTGAGCGTTGAGCCTCTGTGGTAAAACCTAAGCCCTCCAGCGAATTCCTGTGTCCTCTAACCCTTGAGAAACTTTAAGAATTCTTGTTTTATTTCCCCCAGAGACACTCCTTTGTGGACTCTCCCGAGCGCCCTGCGATTTCCCTCCCAGCAGCCAATCATCTCCAGCAACCACTCCCTACCAATAACCTGGCATTCTCTCCACTGGCTATCCTCCGGATCCGATCAGCTTGTCGCTGCCTATCTGCCCTCCACCGAAAGGACCCTCACTGGCACCCACTGCCAACATCAATCCTCTCAGACCTCCTGACACCAGCCGAATTCACGGCAACTCCGAGACAAGTAGGACACCTTCACTTCCCTGAGAATTATTCCATCATTTCCATTAGTCATACATCTATCTTTGCAGAAAACCCCGCCTTCGGGTCTTTCCGGAATCATCCCCTCAGTTCACAAAATAAACTATTTTCATTCTCCAGATTGCTTGATCGTGCATGTAGGTCCAACATCTTCACACCATGACAAAACTTTACTTATTGTTACTTTGGAATAAAATTACTCAAGTAAAAACATTTTTGTAACAAAACACTCCCAAGGTACAATTTATCCAGAAAGTTATTCAGGTAAAAGTAACAGAGTAGATATTAATGCCTCTACCTTAAAGCGCCAGTAAGTAACGTCTCTCAGAGACATGTTCCTCTGGGTGAAGTGGTTCCTCGTCCTGATAGTAGTCTATACATTCTGTAATCATGAACAATAAGAAATATAGTTCGACCCCTCAGTTTACTGTAAATCTGTAAAAACTCTGACCAATCCAAACGTTCCGACCCAAATGGAGTTGTTCGTTTCTTATATTACGTAGCTTCTTCTCCCGGCTCCCCTCCTCCCCCTCCAGCAGCGCATACCTGATAGCCACACCCTGCATATAAACAGCGTGTTAGGATGAAAATACAAAGTAGTGAAGAAGAAACTCCGTAGGCAAACATGGCTGAGAAAATGCAGGAAGGATTTCCCGACCCGGCTCGGTTTATTTGCCTCCTCCTGCTAAACAGCCGAGCAAGAGAAAATTGTTGCTGCGAATAAAAAGCCTCGGATCACGCAAGGAGCAGAACCAGAGGGGGAGGAGCCAAGACAGGGGGAGGGGCCAAGACAGGGGAGGAGCTAAGACAGGGGGAGGGGCCAAGACAGGGCACCACTTTCACATCTCGCTAGCTCCCCAACATTACCTAGCCCAGCATTAACTAGCTAGCTTAGCTAATTAAAGTGACAGAGGACAGAGATGTGGGAAGTGCAGGGAACATGTCCGGCATCCGCTACGCCCATGCTCCGTATAGTAGACTGATGGGGACCACTGTCTTTATAGTGGACTGATGGGGTCCCCTGTCTCTATAGTAGACTGATGGGGTCCCCTGTCTCTATAGTAGACTGATGGGGTCCCCTGTCTCTATAGTGGACTGATGGGGTCCCCTGTCTCTATAGTGGACTTATGGGGACCACTGTCTCTATAGTGGACTTATGGGGACCACTGTCTCTATAGTGGACTTATGGGGACCACTGTCTCTATAGCGGACTGATGGGGACCACTGTCTCTATAGCGGACTGATGGGGACCACTGTCTCTATAGCGGACTTATGGGGACCACTGTCTCTATAGTGGACTTATGGGGACCACTGTCTCTATAGCGGACTGATGGGGACCACTGTCTCTATAGCGGACTGATGGGGTCCCCTGTCTCTATAGCGGACTTATGGGGACCACTGTCTCTATAGTGGACTTATGGGGACCACTGTCTCTATAGTGGACTTATGGGGACCACTGTCTCTATAGTGGACTTATGGGGACCACTGTCTCTATAGTGGACTTATGGGGACCACTGTCTCTATAGCGGACTGATGGGGACCACTGTCTCTATAGCGGACTTATGGGGACCACTGTCTCTATAGTGGACTTATGGGGTCCCCTGTCTCTATAGTGGACTTATGGGGTCCCCTGTCTCTATAGCGGACTGATGGGGACCACTGTCTCTATAGCGGACTTATGGGGACCACTGTCTCTATAGTGGACTTATGGGGACCACTGTCTCTATAGTGGACTTATGGGGACCACTGTCTCTATAGTGGACTTATGGGGACCACTGTCTCTATAGCGGACTTATGGGGACCACTGTCTCTATAGTGGACTTATGGGGACCACTGTCTCTATAGTGGACTTATGGGGACCACTGTCTCTATAGTGGACTGATGGGGTCCCCTGTCTCTATAGTGGACTGATGGGGTCCCCTGTCTCTATAGTGGACTTATGGGGACCACTGTCTCTATAGTGGACTTATCGGGTCCCCTGTCTCTATAGTGGACTTATGGGGTCCCCTGTCTCTATAGTGGACTTATGGGGACCACTGTCTCTATAGTGGACTTATGGGGTCTCCTGTCTCTATAGTGGACTTATGGGGACCACTGTCTCTATAGTGGACTGATGGGGTCCCCTGTCTCTATAGTGGACTGATGTGGACCACTGTCTCTATAGTGGACTTATGGGGTCTCCTGTCTCTATAGTGGACTTATGGGGACCACTGTCTCTATAGTAGACTGATGGGGTCTTTTCCTCCTCTTCATCATCATGTTTTTTCTCTTCTTCTGTCCTATGGTCATCTCCCCTCAGTGTCAGGTTTAGGTCACATTTCCTCGCCTCCTTGGCCTCCTTTTCATCTCCTCCTCTTCCTCCTTTCCCTTCATTTATTGCCTGAGATCTCTCGCCAACCCAGGCCCTTCCTCCTCTCCTCTTCCTCCCCTCTTGTTTTCTCATTTATTGCCTGAGATCTCTAGCCAAACCAGACTTGTCTTCCTCCTCCTCTTCCTCCCCCTCTTCGTCTTGTCTTCACATTCATTGCCCCAGATCTCTAGCCACGCAGACTCTTTCTCCTCCTCATCTTCTTGTCCTCACCTCCAGTCAGATCACATCTTTCTAGGATGTCTGAGAGAGGGTTTTGTAAGGAGGATGACTGCTCCTCTCTCCTCTCCCGGCTGGGTTCTGACTCCCCCCGTCCTCGGATGAAGTATGGAGGGATGTTCTGCAACATCGAGGGAGCTTTCGAGAACAAAACGCTGAACTTTGAGTCGTTCAGTCCACAGATGCAGCAACGCAGAGTGATTCAACCCAGAACCGAACGCCAAGATGTGGGAAATGCAACAAGAGAAGGAGGCCAGATGCTGGTGTTTCCCTCTGGACACGCCCTGGAAACCTACGGCAAGAGAGAGGTCCAAATAGCAGATTTCTACCTGTGACAGAAACATGTTTGTGTATAAATTTAACAGAATGTTTGGTGGCGTTGTTGACCCAGAAGGGTTAAGGTAAGGGGGGTTGTCACTGAGATAGGGGATGTCGGATTTCATGGGTCATCCTGCTGGTTACTGCTGTTTTACTTTCATCATGCTGTTGCTGGGGGTTTTCGCTGTAGGTGCTCCTGATGGTTGTCTGCTTTGTCTTCATACAGAGACAAGAGATGTTTTCTGTTTTGTTTTGGGTGAAACTGGTGGAGGTCTGGTTTTCTGAGGCGAAAGATGGAGGTCTGGTTTTCTGAGGTGAAAGATGGAGGTCTGGTTTTCTGAGGTGAAAGATGGAGGTCTGGTTTTCTGAGGCGAAAGATGGAGGTCTGGTTTTCTGGGGCGAAAGATGGAGGTCTGGTTTTCTGGGGCGAAAGATGGAGGTCTGGTTTTCTGGGGCGAAAGATGGAGGTCTGGTTTTCTGGGGCGAAAGATGGAGGTCTGGTTTTCTGGGGCGAAAGATGGAGGTCTGGTTTTCTGGGGCGAAGCAGATGGAGGTCTGGTTTTCTGGGGCGAAAGATGGAGGTCTGGTTTTCTGGGGCGAAAGATGGAGGTCTGGTTTTCTGGGGCGAAAGATGGAGGTCTGGTTTTCTGGGGCGAAAGATGGAGGTCTGGTTTTCTGGGGCGAAAGATGGAGGTCTGGTTTTCTGGGGCGAAGCAGATGGAGGTCTGGTTTTCTGGGGCGAAAGATGGAGGTCTGGTTTTCTGGGGCGAAAGATGGAGGTCTGGTTTTCTGGGGCGAAAGATGGAGGTCTGGTTTTCTGGGGCGAAAGATGGAGGTCTGGTTTTCTGGGGCGAAAGATGGAGGTCTGGTTTTCTGGGGCGAAAGATGGAGGTCTGGTTTTCTGGGGCGAAGCAGATGGAGGTCTGGTTTTCTGGGGCGAAAGATGGAGGTCTGGTTTTCTGGGGCGAAGCAGATGGAGGTCTGGTTTTCTGGGGCGAAAGATGGAGGTCTGGTTTTCTGGGGCGAAGCAGATGGAGGTCTGGTTTTCTGGGGCGAAAGATGGAGGTCTGGTTTTCTGGGGCGAAGCAGATGGAGGTCTGGTTTTCTGGGGCGAAAGATGGAGGTCTGGTTTTCTGGGGCGAAAGATGGAGGTCTGGTTTTCTGAGGTGAAGCAGGTGGAGGTCTGGTTTTCTGAGGCGAAGCAGATGGAGGTCTGGTTTTCTGAGGTGAAGCAGGTGGAGGTCTGGTTTTCTGAGGCGAAGCAGATGGAGGTCTGGTTTTCTGAGATGAAAGATGGAGGTCTGGTTTTCTGAGGCGAAGCAGGTGGAGGTCTGGTTTTCTGAGGCGAAAGATGGAGGTCTGGTTTTCTGGGGCGAAAGATGGAGGTCTGGTTTTCTGGGGCGAAAGATGGAGGTCTGGTTTTCTGGGGCGAAAGATGGAGGTCTGGTTTTCTGGGGCGAAAGATGGAGGTCTGGTTTTCTGGGGCGAAGCAGATGGAGGTCTGGTTTTCTGGGGCGAAAGATGGAGGTCTGGTTTTCTGGGGCGAAAGATGGAGGTCTGGTTTTCTGGGGCGAAAGATGGAGGTCTGGTTTTCTGGGGCGAAGCAGATGGAGGTCTGGTTTTCTGGGGCGAAAGATGGAGGTCTGGTTTTCTGGGGCGAAGCAGATGGAGGTCTGGTTTTCTGGGGCGAAAGATGGAGGTCTGGTTTTCTGGGGCGAAGCAGATGGAGGTCTGGTTTTCTGGGGCGAAAGATGGAGGTCTGGTTTTCTGGGGCGAAAGATGGAGGTCTGGTTTTCTGAGGTGAAGCAGGTGGAGGTCTGGTTTTCTGAGGCGAAGCAGATGGAGGTCTGGTTTTCTGAGGTGAAGCAGGTGGAGGTCTGGTTTTCTGAGGCGAAGCAGATGGAGGTCTGGTTTTCTGAGATGAAAGATGGAGGTCTGGTTTTCTGAGGCGAAGCAGGTGGAGGTCTGGTTTTCTGAGGCGAAGCAGATGGAGGTCTGGTTTTCTGAGGCGAAGCAGATGGAGGTCTGGTTTTCTGAGATGAAAGATGGAGGTCTGGTTTTCTGAGATGAAAGATGGAGGTCTGGTTTTCTGAGATGAAAGATGGAGGTCTGGTTTTCTGAGGTGAAGCAGGTGGAGGTCTGGTTTTCTGAGGTGAAGCAGGTGGAGGTCTGGTTTTCTGAGGTGAAGCAGATGGAGGTCTGGTTTTCTGAGATGAAAGATGGAGGTCTGGTTTTCTGAGATGAAAGATGGAGGTCTGGTTTTCTGAGGCGAAGCAGATGGAGGTCTGGTTTTCTGAGGCGAAGCAGATGGAGGTCTGGTTTTCTGAGATGAAAGATGGAGGTCTGGTTTTCTGAGATGAAAGATGGAGGTCTGGTTTTCTGAGGTGAAAGATGGAGGTCTGGTTTTCTGAGGTGAAAGATGGAGGTCTGGTTTTCTGAGATGAAAGATGGAGGTCTGGTTTTCTGAGATGAAAGATGGAGGTCTGGTTTTCTGAGGTGAAGCAGGTGGAGGTCTGGTTTTCTGAGGCGAAGCAGGTGGAGGTCTGGTTTTCTGAGGCGAAGCAGGTGGAGGTCTGGTTTTCTGAGGCGAAGCAGGTGGAGGTCTGGTTTTCTGAGATGAAAGATGGAGGTCTGGTTTTCTGAGGCGAAGCAGATGGAGGTCTGGTTTTCTGAGGCGAAGCAGATGGAGGTCTGGTTTTCTGAGGCGAAGCAGGTGGAGGTCTGGTTTTCTGAGGCGAAGCAGATGGAGGTCTGGTTTTCTGAGGCGAAGCAGGTGGAGGTCTGGTTTTCTGAGGCGAAGCAGGTGGAGGTCTGGTTTTCTGTTTTGGTAGACTATAGAATTGGTGACTGGGGTAAGCGTCAGACGTCCTGTGGTCAGTGAATGCAGCATGTAATGTACTTTTAGATGGTGTAAATTATCTCCACCATCCTCCAGGTTTTAATGTTTCCTGTGACATCACACCTCTTACCTCCATCAACATGCCAACTTCTGCAAACAAACCAGTATGAGTCAGGTGTGTTGCAGCAGGGAAACACTAAAACCTGCAGGATGGAGGATCTCAAAGACCACAGTTGATGACCACTGACCTGGATCATAATCCAGAACTATTCCGGCATAATCTTACCAACCGTTTCCATGGTGATAACATTTGTCATAAAAAGCAGCAGATGTGACGACTGATGATATTGATGAAGAAGCTTTGATAAAACTGATGATCTGGACAAAAACATGTTTCATTTTATCATGGAAATAGAAGTCCTGCAGCAACATAACTCAAAGTATATAAAAAAACAGTAAACAACACCAAGACTAAAGAAAACAACAACAGTAAACAACTGAAGATTAAACATATCATCAACTGATTTTTTCTTTATATTTCTACATTATTGTTACCTTCACATGATGATAAAATGATTGACACACATCAGTTTGATTCACATTAGGCTGATTCATTTGGCTCTGATTCACATGGAACTGATTCATTTGGCTCTGATTCACGAGTCTGATCCACATGAAACTGGTAGACAAGACTGATTCACATGAGTCGAGTTGCATGGGACAGATTCATGAGACACATAACTGTAGCTTCTTCAAATATGATCACTAAAAAGCTGAGTGAATGCTGGTTTCCTTCTTAGCTGATCCTGGTGCTGATCGAATCTTAGCTGATCGATTAACACACAGAACAGAGAGAAACACTCAGATGATCGCTGAGAGGTGGATTGATTCACCACAATATTAGAAGAGTAGAAGAGAAGAAGGAAGTGAAGGATGAGGAAACAGTTAAAAAATAATATCACAGCAGCAAGACAGCAATATATCTTTCCAATTTTAAACAAACTAATCAATAAGAACGTTTCTCCCTGATCTGCTGCCTTGGTCCGATCACAGATTCACCTTCAATCAACAATCTGGACCAATCTGGTCCTACTGTGGTGACATCGTGCACGTGCTGCCTTGTTACAGACTCTTAAGTTAAAACAAACAAACAAACAAACAAAAAAAGCTTGTTTGCCAGGCTTTTAATTTGAAGTTTAACACAGGAAATTGTGACGTCACAAGTGATGGAGCAACAATAGCCGAGTAGAAGTGTGAGTGCGCGTGCGTGCGTGCATGTGTGTGAACGGATCAATTGGCTGACGAGATCGATCAGGATGTCCTTCCAGAACAAGAAAAGCAGCGCGAGACCTGCGGTAGGTCCAAGCCGAACCGAACTGAACCAAGCGGGCCGAGAGACCCGGTGTGAGCCGGCCGGGAGGCAGGATGCTGCAGCTCCACCTGTCAATCACCGCTGTGGCGCTGCCCGCTGAGGCAGAGGCCCAGAACACCGAGCCGAACCGAGAAGCGTTCCTCATGTCGGTCTGACCTGTGGTGCTGAGATCGGTTCGGTTCGGTTCGGTTCGGTTGTGGCTTGAGTGGTGGTGGTTTGGCTGGTTCTGCAGCTGTGGTTACTCCAGTAGGGTTGTGTTCAGGGGACAGTGGGACAATTAGTGTTCAAATATTAACGACCCAGTTTACTGGCGTCACGTCACGGATCAGAACCAGCAGGTGTGGCTGTCGCCGTGGTTCCAGGTGGAAACTTGAGTTCTCAGCTCCTGAAAACCAAAGTTTATTCATATAAAAACAAATAAATTACTGAAAAGGAGGGAATGAATGAAAAGAAACAGACATAAATAACATGATCAGGTAAAGAAGAATGATGGATGGATGGGTGGATGGATGATAGATGGATGGATGGATGGATGGGTGGATGGGTGGATGGATGGATGGATGGATGGATGATGATAGATGGATGGATGGGTGGATGGATGATGATAGATGGATGGATGGGTGGATGGATGATTGGTTGGATGATGGATGGATGGATGATGGGCGGATGGATGGATGGATGGATGATGATGGATGGATGGATGGAGTGATGTGTGGGTTATGGATGGATGGATGGATGATGATAGATGATGGGTGGATGGATGGATGGAGGATGGATGGATGGATGAATGATGGATGGATGGATGGATGATGGATGTATGGATGGATGATGGATGGAAGATGATAGATGGATGGATGGATGGATGGATGATGGATGGATGGAGTGATGTGTGGGTTATGGATGGATGGATGGATGATGATAGATGATGGGTGGATGGATGGATGGAGGATGATAGATGGATGGAGGATGGATGGATGATAGATGGATGGATGGATGGATGATGGATGTATGGATGGATGGATGGATGATGATAGATGGATGGATGGATGGATGATGGATGGATGGATGATGATAGATGATGGGCGGATGGATGGATGGAGGATGGATGGATGGATGGATGACGATAGATGGATGGATGATGGATGATAGATGGATGTGTGGGTGATGGATGGATGGATGGATGGATGATAGATGATGGGTGGATGGATGGATGGAGGATGGATGGATGTGTGGGTGATGGATGGATGGATGATGATGGATGGATGGAGTGATGTGTGGGTTATGGATGGATGGATGGATGATGATAGATGATGGGCGGATGGATGGATGGAGGATGGATGGATGGATGGATGATGATAGATGATGGGCGGATGGATGGATGGAGGATGGATGGATGGATGGATGGAGGATGGATGGATGGATGGATGATGATAGATGGATGGATGGATGGATGGAGTGATGTGTGGGTTATGGATGGATGGATGGATGATGATAGATGATGGGTGGATGGATGGATGGATGGAGGATGATAGATGGATGGAGGATGGATGGATGGATGATAGATGGATGGATGGATGGATGATGGATGGATGATGGATGTATGGATGTATGGATGGATGGATGGATGATGGATGGATGGATGGATGATGATAGATGATGGGCGGATGGATGGATGGAGGATGGATGGATGATGATAGATGGATGGATGATGGATGATAGATGGATGGATGGATGGATGTGTGGGTGATGGATGGATGGATGATGATAGATGGATGGATGATGGATGATAGATGGATGGATGGATGGATGTGTGGGTGATGGATGGATGGATGGATGATGATAGATGATGGGCGGATGGATGGATGGAGGATGGATGGATGGATGTGTGGGTGATGGATGGATGGATGATGATGGATGGATGGAGTGATGTGTGGGTTATGGATGGATGGATGGATGATGATAGATGATGGGTGGATGGATGGATGGAGGATGGATGGATGGATGGATGTGTGGGTGATGGATGGATGGATGATGATGGATGGATGGAGTGATGTGTGGGTTATGGATGGATGGATGGATGATGATAGATGATGGGCGGATGGATGGATGGAGGATGGATGGATGATGATAGATGGATGGATGGATTAAGGATGGATGGTAACATGGTTAACTACCCTCATTTAACTGGTAGTATTTTTAGCAGGTCAAACACAACTTCAATGCTTGTGTGGACTTGCTCAGCATCCTTTCTGTCTCCAGGGTGACCGTCTGATCATCAAAGGAGGAAAGGTTGTCAACGACGACCAATCTTTTTACGCGGATGTCTTCATTGAGGACGGAACCATCAAGTACGTTTGTCGTGATGGATCAGGTTTGACATTCTGCACACCAGGCGTATTCTGAGAACACCAGGTGATCTTCTCTGACATCTTCATGTCCCATCAGACAGATCGGAGAAAACTTGATCGTCCCTCCTGGTGTGAAAACGATCGATGCGTATGGTCAGCTGGTGATTCCTGGAGGAATCGATGCCAACACCAACCTGCTCGCTCCACAGAAAGGTCTGAACCCGGCCGACGACTTCTACCATGGAACAAGAGCCGCTTTGTCTGGAGGAACCACCACCATCAGTCAGTGATCAGTCAATAAACACTGACCGTCTGGGTTCTGGACAGGTTAACATTTACCTGGTTGTGTCTGCAGTCGACCATGTTCTGGTGGAACCGGGAACTAGTTTACTGTCAGCATTTGATCATTGGAAGGAGACGGCAGAGCAGATGGTGTGCTGTGACTTCTCCCTCCACCTGGACATCACGCGCTGGCATGATGGACTGTATGAGGAGCTGGAGACGCTCATCAAGGACAAAGGTCTGGCCTGATCATCAATAACTGATGAAGACAAAGGTTTAGTCGGTTATTTGGCTGATTTATTGATCACTGTTTTTCAGGTGTGAATTCCTTCCTCTTCTTCATGGCCTACAAAGATAAATATCAGAGTTCTGACTCTCAGGTGGATCTCACAGTCTGTTTGTTATTGTTATTGTTTCGTGTTACTGTTTGTTGTTGTTGTTCTTTTGAATGTTTGTCGTTGTCAGTTGTTATTGTTTGTTGTTTTCAATGTTTGGTATAGTTTCTTGTAGTTATTGTTTATTGCTGTTTTTATTGTTTAGATTTTGTTGTTCATGTTTGTTGTTATTGTGTGTTTATTGTTGTTCATGTTGTTGTTATTGTGTGTTGGTCCATCTGGTGAAACACTTCCTGCTCTTTTGTCCTCAGCTCTACGAGGCCTTTGGGGTCCTTCGGGATCTTGGTGCTATCGCTCAGATCCACGCTGAGAATGGTGACATCATTGATGAGGTAATTCAGCCTGAAAAATGGACCCAGCCATGTGTAAACTGGTTCCATTTGATTTAGATGGGGAAACAGAACCTGTGTGAACTGGTTTGTGTTTCAGGAGCAGAACAAGATTCTGAGTCTGGGCATCACTGGACCTGAAGGACACGTCTTATCTCACCCTGAAGAGGTAAGCGCACCTGAACACACCTGAGCCCTGCTGGACACGGTAGGTGCTACAGGACCTTCTGGACCATGACTGGAGATGTTGCAGTGCAGGTGTGAAGCGGTGGACAGAATCCTTGTCAGAGCAGAACAGTGAACACCTGATGGTCTGCAGTGTCATGCTGGGTTTGACAGGTGTGCATATGTCCAGGTGGAGACGGAGGCGGTGTACCGAGCCATCACCATTGCCAAACAGGTCAACTGCCCGCTGTATGTTACCAAGGTGATGAGCAAGTCAGCTGCTGATGTCATCGCCAAAGCCAGGAAGAGAGGTGGTACATCTTCATTTTTAATAGACCATAACAGACAGTTTGTCTTTCGCAACCAGCACCAGCCTCAAGTTCTAGAAAGGCTTCTAGACATAGTTGTAGACGTCGTTCTAGACACGATATTACAGTTTCTTAACATAGTTCTAGATATGGTTCTATCAATGATTCCAAACATGTTTTAAACATTATCCGAGACACGATTGTGGTTGGAGGCATGGGATATGGATATGGTGGGAGAAATGGTTTTACATGTAGTAGACATTTATCTAGACATAGTATTAGACACGACTTTAGACCTGGTTCCAAACATGATTCTGGACTCTTTTACAGACAGTTTTCGAAATTGGTCTTGGCCACAGTGAAAACGTGATTCTAGATGTAATATTACACGAAGGAGTCTCGACACTTTTGGGCATGGTTTGTGTGTCCACAAACCAGTTCTAGACTGTTTCTGACAAGTTCTAGACTTAGTTCTAAACATGGTTTAGATACATAGTTTTAGACAGATTCTAGACATGGTTGAACTTTTAGGCATGATTGTAGACATAGTTCAAGACAATACATAGTTTTACACACCATTCTAGACATGGTTTAGAGATAGTTCTCAACGTGGCTGTAAATCAATCAATCAATCAATCAATCAGTATTTATTTCTATTGAACTTTTCATACAAAAGCAGCACAAATTGCTTTTCAGAATAAAAAGCTAAACTAAAACAAAGTTAAAAACAAGTCTTCACAATAACTCACCCAAAGTCGAACATATCCACTCATGTTTTCACACACACCCACATAGATAAAACATATAACACTCACGTCCTCCCCTCAGGCAAACCGTAGACCCCTACACCAGACTTAGTGCACTATGAGGAAGCAATATCTCGGGGATCCATCCATAAATGTGGTTCCAGACATGGTTTTTGACACGGTTCAACACAGTTTTAGACATTTTTCTAGACATGGTTTTTGAGATGATTGTAGACATGTTTCTAGACGTGTTTCCAGACACTTGTAGACATTGTTTTACACGTGGTTGTATTCATGGTTTTAGACATATTGTAGATGTGGTTTCAGACAGGATTTTTAAACATGGTTGTTGACATGGTCCTAGAAATCTACCATTTCTCATTTAGTGACTTTTCAAGACAGTACAACAGCTATGAGGTTGTGTTTTGTTCGGCACCACACCACTCTGACCACGGTCATTAATGACATATCTTTGCAAACAGATGGGGTAAAACTGTCTCTGGGTTTGAACTGACCTCAGTACTACATTTGAAACAGTTGATCAAAATGTATTGTTTAAATGACTGAGGAGCAGGGTGGGCCTCTCTGGTACCGTACTTAACTGATTCAAAAAGTACTTAGAGAGCAGGAGGTACTTTTACTCATTAGGTAACTTTAAATCTGAGCAGAGAACATGTGGAGCTCCCCAAGGTTCTTTCCTGGGATCTTTTCTGTTTAATATCTACATGCTTCCTCTGGCACGGGTCATAAAGATCAACAAATTACTTACCACAGCTATGCAGATCTATATTACAGTGTCACCAGGAGACCCCAGCCCTGCACAGGCTCTTGCTAAATGCATTGAGCAGATTAATAACTGCATGTGTCCAAATTTTCTGCACGTGAATAAAACAAAACTAAAAAAAAAATCTGTTAGACAGCTGCAGCTCATTCAGACCTCTCCTGTCCTCACCAAAACCAAACAAGGGACCACATCAGTCCAGTTCTGAAGTCTTTACACTGGCTGGCTGTCCATCAGAAGATACACATTCAAGTTTGGTTGCTGGTCTCTAAAGCTCTGAATGGTTCGGCACCAACATACATGACCTCTTGACCCAGTATGAACCTACCAGACCCCTCAGGTCACCTGGAGCGGTCTTGTATCTGTACCCAGTCGACAGTAAAGATGGACAAGCTGGAAGAAACTCCCAGACAGGCTCCCATCAGCTGAAACACTTTGTATTTAACTCCAGATGACCCACCTGTATGACCAGATCCCCACTCACCGCTCCCACTCACATGGGACAAAGATGTTTTCATGTGGGACAATGTGAGAATCACATGTATTAGGATAGTGTCTAAAATAGGTTTAAAGTGTTTTTTCTTTTTTTTCTTTTTAAATGTTCCTTTCCACATATAGGACGTGCTTTTATTTTCTGTTCTGCCATTTAGTTCTAAAGTTAATATTAAAACATAAATGTCTTATATACATTCTATATTTTTATTTAAAAGTAACTTTCTCTCGATCCTTGATCCTTGACTTTTGTAAAGTCTCGGCTCTGGTGTCCAACAACTCGGAGATCATAGGGACAGTTTAGTTGTCTCATGATTAGATGCATCTGAAGCCACTGAAAAAAGGGTCACATGGGCTTTTTGTCTCTTGGGAGATCTTGAACCAACAATGTTTTTAATTCATCTAAACGGATGTCTGCAGAGACAGGTGAAGCACATCTGTCACTATGGATGCTGCCTTTGTACAACTTGACATTTTGTTTGCTATCAGAATCTGGAAACATGACTGATGTTATTTCATTCCCACACCGGGAGTGGTGCACAGTGTGGTAAACACTTGCTAGTTCAGCAGCTCTTACCTTGTGTGGGAGAATCAGCAGGAACCATTCTTTGTGAGTCAGATTTTCTGTGTTGTTTCACATTGTAAAGGCACTTTTCTTGCCGCAGTCATCTCCCTGCTTCTTGTTGCTTTTAGTTCGTGGGGGAATTCTGGACCTCCAATAAAGTCACGCCTCCTAATTTGATTGACATTCATGTCAATCAAAGCAGCTGGACAGGCTGTGTCATGCCAGATTAAACACAGAAAAGTAAGCATTGGTACCAATGTGGGCAAGCGTGTTCATTCTCGGGACGCGTGAAAAGTAATGGAAATGCGGGTCGTCTCGCCAACTTACCTGTATTTAAAAGTCCAGCTAAGCTAAGCCTAAAGTTATTAAACTTGATCACGTGTTTATCTAATGATTACCGATGTCTTTCATTTTCTTTTGTTTTTAAGTTTTAATTTAGCTTCATATCTTCAAATGTTTTTATGTTTCTGTAAAGCACTATAAATCCTCCTTTTGTTGAATTGTGATATAAAAACAAACTTGGACTTTGTTGTCGACATCATACTGTTTGTGGTTCTAGACAAGGCAGGACATGGTTCTACTAATGGTTCTTAAAGTCCCCTTCTAGCAATTTTCATCAGATTCTGTGTCTGTTCGCCGAAAATTTAAGAAGTTTTTTAAGCTCGACGAGCGTTCTGTGCGGAACGCCAATGCTCAAAACGTTAAAAGCGCGACGCGAGAAAACTCGACGCCCCCTTGCCGCGCCTCCACATAGACTTTACATGGCAACTTGCCGCTCTTGATGCTCAAAACGCGTTTGGTCTGAACACACCGTTACAGCCGGGTTCTTTAGTTAAGCTGGGCCCTGTTGTGGGTTCTGGTTCTGGTCCTGCCATCACAGACTCCAAATGATTACCTAAGTCCCTGAGTTACATCCGATGGGAGGAGTCAGCATGAGCTCAGATTCTGGCCCGTTATTTCCAAACTTCTCCATCAATCAAGGTTTTTTTTTTTTTAACGAGAAATTAACCTAAATTTTCCTATTATACTGTTTCCAGGCATGGTGGTTTATGGGGAGCCAATCACCGCTGGTCTTGCTAGTGATGGCTCCCATTATTGGTCCAAAGATTGGGCTGTGGCTGCTGCCTTTGTCATGAGCCCACCTCTCAACCCAGATCCTTCCACCCCGCAGTACCTGACCTCTCTGTTAGCATGGTGAGTAAACAACCCCGCCTCCTTGTCTACTTCAAACCATCCAGGTGAATCTCACAGGTGCTTGTGTTTCCCAGTGGAGACCTCCAGGTGACATCCAGTGCTCAAGCCGGCTTCTCCACCGCTCAGAAAGCTGTTGGGAAAGACGACTTCACTTTGATCCCAGAGGGAACCAACGGCATCGAGGAGAGGATGTCGGTGGTCTGGGACAGAGCCGTGGTGAGATGATGTCAGGTGACGTCACCTGGTCCCACTCTGTCTGGGCTCCATGGATCAGACATCTTATGTGTCTGCTGGAAGTGGTTGTCACAGAGGTGACCTCAACTCGGGACGTTGTGGGCTGTTGGAGGAATATTTCAAACATGTCCTAAATCCACGTCCGACGGGAAGCCGGGTGGGGTGGGAGTGAGGGTTGGGGAGGGCTCTCCTATCTTTGAGGTTGCTGAAGTGGTTAAAAAGTTCCACCTGGAGGTTCTTAGAGCCCTGAATGCTGTGGGGCTGTCCTGGCTGACACGCCTCTCCAGCATTGCGGGGACATTGCATGGACATCACGTGGACATCAGGGACATTTTCTGGACATTACATGGACATCAGGGACAGTGCCTTTGGACTGGCAGACTGGGTTGGATCCCACTCCTCAAGAAAAAGGACAAGAAGGTGTGCTCCAACCACAGGGGGATCACACAAGGAGGCTGATGACCCCTCAGGACCTCAAGACCTTCTCAGGACCCCTGAATAAAAAGTCTATTTTAGAGATGGACAAAAGTAAAGGGATTGGGATCAGTCCATCCGATACCAGCGAAACAGCATCATATTTTTTTTTTCCCAAGTGCACCATGCATGAAGTCATGCAGTCTTGTGTGGCAATTGTTTTGAGTTGGTAGTAAAAAAAAAAAAAAAAGCAGCTACACGTAAGTCACTGTTGGCCATTCGGCACAATTCCTCATTAGAAAATGGAGTGTTGAAGTGTCAGAAAGCGACATGAATGCTGCCAGATCTGCATTTGGGCTGCCATTGCATAAAGGAAAGGAGTACGAGAAGCTTCCTTAAAGGAAAAGCGAATCAAATTAAGACATTTTTTCTTTCTTTTTAACAAACATGAGGAAAGAAAGCCAGAAAGCCAACATAATAACGGCAAAGTTATAGAAAGTATTGTTGTGGATGATCAGCTCCTGCCCACTGTGGAAAACATTCACTATATATCCAATTCCAAGGACTTATCTATTGGAATTTCTTTAGTCTGAGTGTATTCACTTAATAATCAATCAATGTTTTCATGTGTTAAACATGTTATAATACATCATTCATATTTTATTATGTATACATCATAAAATGTGAATGATGACCAGGAACGGGAATCAGTATCAGATGGAAAAAGAACAGCATCAGAACATCCTTTGTCTATTTAGGGGTCCCGAAGACAAGGGTCCGTTGGATAGTTGAACCTCAGATTGAGGAGGAGCACTGTGGTTTTTGTCCTGGGTGTGGAACAGTGGACCAGTTTTAGATCCTCTTCGGGATCTTGGAGGGGGCCGGGAGTTTGCCCAAGCACTCCACTGGTGGTTGTGGGAGAAGAAGAATGAACCATGTCTGTTGGGGACTCCTGTAGGGGTTGCTGTTGGAGTACTGGTTCCTCTTGAATGGGCTGTCCGGTCCCTGTACGACAGGTGTCAGACCTTGGTCCACATTGTCGGCAGTAAGTTGGATTAGTTTCCAATGAGGGTTGGGACTCCACCAAGGCTGCCCTTTATCACAGATTCTGTTCATAATTTTTATGGACAGAATTTCTAGGATCAGCCAGGGTGTGGAGGATATCTGGTTTGGTGACCTCAGGATCAGGTCTCTGCTCTTTGCAGATGATGTGGTTCCGTTGGCTTCATTGGGGTGTGATATCCAGTGAGAGTGATTCCCAGCCAAATATGAACCAATTGAGATGAGAATCGGTACATCCTGATCCGACAGCTTTATCCTCAGCTGGTAAAGGGTGGGATGTACTGCCCTAACTGGAGGGGGTCTTGTATTTCAGGGTCTTGTACATGAGTGAAGGAAGGATAGTGTGCAAGTTTGACAGGTGGATGGGTGTTTGCAGTGATGTGGACTCTACATCGGTCTGTCCTGGTGAAAAGGAGCTGAGCTGAAAGGAGACGATCTGGATTCACCGTTCATAAGTTCCTCTGATCTACCTGTGATCACCTGCTGCAGAGACCCAAAGAACCACATCTTGTATACAAGCGTCTGGACTCTCCCTTAGAGATGGAAGCGCCGTCATCCAGGAGGAGGTCAGAGTAGAACTGCTGCTCCTCCACATCCAGAGGAAACCGATGAGGTGGATCAGACATCTGGTCAGGATGTCTCCCAGAGGAGTTGTTCTGGACATGTCCCACCAAGAGGAGACCCCTGACATCTCTTAGCTGGACTGGGAATGTCTCAAGATCCTCCTGGACAAGCTGGCTGGGGCGAGCAAAGTCTGGGCTTCCCTGCTAAGGCAGCAACCCCCTAGACCCAACCTGGATAAGGGGTAGAAAATGGATGGACGGACGGACAGACGGATGGATGGACGGATGGATGGATGGATGGATGGATGCACAAATGAATGGATGAAGGGATGGTTGGATGGACGGATGGATGGATGGATGCATGGATGGATGGACAGACGGACAGATGGATGAATGAACAAATGAATGGATGAAGGGATGGTTGGATGGACGGATGGATGGACGGATGGATGAATGGATGGATGGATAGATGGATGGCAGAAAAACTTCCAGCAGATGCAGAAACATTGACTGATTCATGGAAACCCTTTTTATGAGTAAAATCTGCTGTTCACGTCAAGAGAATATTTTCTTGTTAGATTTATTTTTATTCATACTGTGTGTTTGTGTGTGTGTGTGTGTGTGTGTGTGTGTGTGTGTGTGTGTGTGTGTGTGTGTGTGGGCAGTCTACAGGGAAAATGGATGAGAATGAGTTTGTGGCAGTAACGAGCACCAATGCTGCTAAACTCTTCAACATTTACCCACGTAAAGGTATGAGATCATGAAGGAAAGTCCTCTGAAACATCTGAACTCTGATCACGTTCAGAGCTGATTTCTGTAACCGTGAGGAATCTGAGCCAACTCATGTGTGTTCAGGACGGATCGCTGTTGGATCTGATGCTGATGTTGTCATCTGGAACCCAAAGGAGACGCGAACCATTTCTGCGAAGTCTCATAACCTGGTAAGTTAGTAATCATGTAAATGAGCAGCCTTTATTTACACAGAGCTGTTTATAGATAAAACCAGAAAACGCTTTTCAATAAAAAAAAACACCAAAAAGGTAGAAACATTAAAAACACAAGCAATAAAGTGATAAAGAGACAATTGAGCATTAATAATAATAATAATAATAATAATAATAATAAAAACTGCAACCAGTCTAGCAAATACAACAAATAAAACTAAAGAAACAAGACTTCTTACCAGTCTGAGTCTGGTAGGGAGACACCAGTAACTTGCTTTATGTATCAGTCAAACCGCATCTTTCTTATCAGAAACAGATGCTTTCTCCTCTGTGCAGACCGTGGAAGTGAACATCTTTGAAGGTCTGGAGTTTCGAGGCATTCCATCTGTGGTCATCAGTGGTGGTCGGGTTGTTTTGGAGGAAGGAAAACTCAGCGTGACCGAAGGTTCAGGTCGCTTCATCCCGAGGAAGGCTTTCCCCGACACCGTGTACAAGAGGATAAAAGCCCGTAGCAAGGTAACTCCACAAGACGCTGCTTAGCCAGGTAACCACAGATAACTAGCTGCTGATTAAACAGATAACCACAGATAACTAGCTGCTAATTAAACAGATAGCCACAGATAACTAGCTGCTGATTAAACAGATAACCACAATTAACTAGCTGCTAATTAAACAGATAACCACAATTAACTAGCAGTGGCATCACTGCATAACCACAGATAACTAGCAGCTGATTAAACAGATAACCACAGATAACTAGCAGCTGATTAAACAGATAGCCACAGATAACTAGCAGCTGATTAAACAGATAACCACAGATAACTAGCAGCTGATTAAACAGATAGCCACAGATAACTAGCTGCTGATGAAACAAGTTGAGGAGATGACTGGAGTCCATCAGAAGGATTCCCACCACATTCTGGTCTGTTCTGTGGTAATCTAATCACCAGCTAACCACCGACAACGAGCTCAGCTAGGAAATGTAGCAGCGGCTTCATCACAGGTAACGACAAAGTCCAGCTGTAGTTTTACCGTTAACCTCTAACAAGGATCCGTTTTCAGATGATAGACTGATTGATGAGCCCACTGATCAGCTGATTTCGCTGATAGTTACTGACAGCTTTGTGTTTCTGTGTCAGATGGCGGAGGCTCGCGGTGTCCCCCGAGGAAACTATGACGGTCCGGTCCATGATGTCATCAGCATGACAAAGTCTGTCCCACCTACTCCAACCACCAGGGGGCCCTCCTGTCCCAAAGTGCCAACCGGCCCACGAAACCTTCACCAGTCGGGATTCACTCTGGCAGGTAAGATGACTGCAGTTCACCGATCACTCATCGTTATGGCCTGAGTGAGGTCATTTTATCGTCCCTAAAGGGAGTCTTATGGCCCTTTTCCGTCAGTATCAGCTTGTCTGAACTTAACTCGCCTCCACTCCGTTTGGTGGGTTTTCCACTCGGCTTTTGGACCCGTTTACCGCTACTTTTTCTGTAACTCCTCAGCCCAGGTTCTCAGCGAGCTGAGTCGGGTTGTGTGTGACGTTGCAGCATGCAGCTATTGGTCAGGGGCGCGGCCAATCAGAGGTCAGGGAGTGACATCACTGGAAGAGCGACTCCAATTCAAAAGTTGTTTACATTACATGACAAGCAATGGCGCAACAAAAGTCTGTTCCGTGGTCCAACACTGAGGTGGAGACGTTTCTTTGTTTGGTTGCTGAGGAAACGATTTAGAGGGAACTAGATGGAGCGACACAAAATGAAAAAAATCTATCAAAAGCTTCCAAACTCAGTGGCAGCTCATGTCGAGAGAAACTGAAAAAGCTCAGAAGTGACTTTGGGCAGGTCAAGGACCACAATGGTCGGGGTGGATCAAACAGACTGGAAGTGGTTCCAACAAATGGATGCTATTTATGGTCAGTGACCGGCGAGCAATGGGAGGACGATTGGTGTTGGCTCAGCCAATGACTTGTTGGAGTGTTTATATGTAGATGGTGAGTATAACTACACTGATGTCACAGCGATTTCACATAAACCCCGCCCATTTGAGACCTGGTACTAAATGTAATAGAAAAGAAACGGGGCCAGGCTGAGACGAGGCGAGTTGAGTTGAGACAAGCTGATACTAATGGAAAAGAGGCCTTAGAGTACAAAAAGGTCCTCACAACATCCCAACATCAAACAGTAAAACTCAGTCACACACACATCAAACATGATGGTCCACTGAAACTACAAAGTGATATTCAGTAATTCCCCGGTGAAATGCCATCTTCCACATCCACACAAAAAGCTGGGTATTACCAAAAACCAGCAACACACAGCACAGTGCTACACACTCCTGTTACCGGTCAGTCAACATGCTCAGTTGACAGGAGGAAGAAAACTCATGACACTCTGGAATTTATGTTCTTCTCGCTTCTTCCCTATCTGTCCAGGGGCTCAAATTGACGACCACATTCCCCGTCGATCTGCTCAGAGGATTGTGGCGCCTCCAGGAGGACGATCCAACATTACATCATTGTCTTAAAACAAAAGAGTTCGACTGTCTCATCGACGTATTGAAGAGTCTCTGTTACTGCAAGATACAGCCACATCCCATCATAACTACATATAACACTACTTCCTTTAACTTCAGCTGGTACAACCTTATATAACTCTCAGCTGTATGTCTTTAGCTTCCCTTAACCCCTCAACGCTCCAACTTCAGTGCTTCAACAAGAAACCCTTCTGCAACACATAAACCCGATAACAATAGTACTTAAATTACAATGGAACGCCACAGTAAACCTTGCAGCTGCTTCCTAAATCTCCAGGAAGTGCTCAGTCCTAATACAAAACCACTTGACCTTCTACATCCATACAGCTAGTACTGAGTCATAGTTTATATTTGAAAAAAAAGCCTGAACAATGCTGTTAACTGAAACCAGATACCACTGCAACCTGTTTGCAAGGTCCTGCTTTGCTCTGACCTTTCTACTGTCACTCTATTCTATTCCATTCTATTCTACAGTCATTTAGCATTTCTCCAAAGGGACCTATATACTGCCGTAAACTACAACTACAAACTCCAAAACCATTCATAAAACTTTCATTAATGATTTCACGTGTACTAAAAATCCTGAAAATGCTTATAAGGCCTTTATTATTATATTAGTATGTCTGACATCTTTACTTCTTTAACACCAGATGAAAATGATGTCCTCTAATGGTTCCAAACACCAAAACATAATGTATGTCTGTCCTACGTCGTCTAGTTTTACACTGTTCCTTTTAATCAGAATGCAAACAATAACATCTGCTGTTCATTTCCCTTATGGAAGTACTCCAGTTAGGAGTAGGAGAACAACATTACCGTAACGCATACTGAATGTTCAAAGTATTACTCTCCCAGCAACAGTGCTGTGTCTGCTGCTGGCTTTGTGTTTGGAATAATTTTCAACTTGTCCTGACAGGTCTTAATGTTCTGTCCCTACCACCAGCGGCATCAGTAGCACAAGTATGACCATTTGCTGTTTCCTTCCTGGGGTTGGTCAGACAGGTGTCCCAACGCGGCGTCATCAGACAACCCGACCCCTGTCAGATAGGTGTCTAAACCCATAATAACCATCAGGCTGACACAGTTAGACTTTCTGACTCTGGATGGTGCTATTTTATATAACAACAGCCAGGAAGTAGCAATCCTGTTAGGCCACGCCCCCTACAGGAAGTCACCCCAATGACCCCATCCTGCGGAGCCTTTAGCATGAGCTGACATCACAGTTGCATGGACTGTTTCTAACGTAAAAACTTTCTTTTTATCTTTAGGAAATGCAAAGTTTGTAGCTGAAATACGTAAAATGATAAATGGGGCAGTTAAAACAGGTCAGAAACAAAACCATCAGCTCCGATGATCACGGCGATCAGGATCATGTGATTGTTCAGGGCCTTCAGTTAGTGATGTTACTGCTCTGATTTGTAATAGTGTTCTCATTTGTAAAGAATTCATTTTTTAAGATCTTTTACACTTGTTTTTATCTTGGCTGTTATAGCATCAGTGTTAGCATCAGTGTTAGCATCAGCGTTAGCATCACTGTTAGCGTTATGGGCTGCTTATAAAATGGGTGTAGCCACCTGGTCCAAGAGGTAAAGTCAACCAGAAAGGGGACTAATGACCACCCGTGGCATCAACGTCTCTGATAAACCACAGACTCATCATGGTGGTGTTACTCAGACTGACTACGCCTCATCGGTCCTTCTTACAGTAATCCCAATATTTCATACAAATCCCCTTTAAATGATTTCCTTTCAATCAGATCAAGTATTGCTCTCCAAATTCACCCTCTTTTCCTGATATGGTAACCTCCAGTTCCAGACAGACATCATGGTGGCTGTCCCCGTCTCTTATATTCAGTCCGCAGTTAGCATCAAACTTAGCGTGAGTGTTAGCATCAGTGAGCCTAGTCCTCAGGTTAGTGTCCATGCAGCCCACAGTAGCCATGTTGGGATCAAGCTGTTGCTTAGAAACATGTTATGACCTTAAAGGTTATGGGATGGAGAATGGAAAAGTCTCTACAGATGCAGTTTAACATTTAAGAGATTGTGTTTTCTGTGTGTTAACTTAGCATAGAAAGCATGTGGAGTTTAAACTGGGCACCAACATGGTGGCTGTGTTTCTGCAGGGCAGGCTGGACTGGACTGGTTCTGCTTTTCTGTATCCTCACAGATGTACTGAAGTGAAAGCCATCGTGTGAAGATGCCATGTTTCGTGCATGGGGATGGTTACTGAGGCATCTGCTGGTGTTCCTGTTGTGAATATAACTTACAGTGTTGTTAAGAGGTGCATGAATAAACTGAAAAGAAAAAAATGTGCACGAGTGAGACATCTGTTTTAATGCTTTGTATATGCTGAGCTGTTTCCCAACACATTTTGCTCTCCTCTGACCTTCTAGATCAGTGGTGGGCAATTCTTGTTCTCAACGGCTCCAAAAGTGTTGGCAGTTTCCCAGCTCCAACACACCTGATGCAAATCAATGGGACAATACAGAGGTGCCCACCCCGGGTTTATTTCAACCATCTATCATGTGCGACACACTTTTAATCCAAAACGTCTTGCATGTGATAAGTGATGATTTAACCATAGCAATGAACCTAACATGCATGACTTGTGGGTGGGAGGAAGCCAGAGTACCTGGAGAGAACCCACACATACATGGGGAAAACACGTAAACTCCACACAGAAAGGCCAACCTCCCCCAAACCGAGGCTCGAACTAGCAACCTTCTTGATGCAGTATTAACCACTACACCACCGTGCTGAAAGAGATGATTCCTGTCTGCTGCATGAAACATTTATTTATGGATAGAATGAATGTAAGTATTCCATTCCTCAACTCCAAGGCCAGAGGTGTTGCCGTCATGAACGGTGAATCTGTCTCATTTACTCTGACTGATACCAACTCCAACGGCAGATATTGGATATTTTAGGTACTTTGTTTTTTTTGTGCCTGTCCTCCTAGTTAATGTTTGTGCACCAATGTGAGGAAGATGCAGGCATCCCCTCACTAATCAGGTGCTGTTTTGTCACTCGGACATGTACATATCCCTTTATTTCTTTGTTTCTGTTGATGTATTTGTTCACTAAAGATGGATCCTATTTAGTTGAACGATGCATTAATTTGGTTTGTTTTCTGTATATGTTTTGGTTGGCTTCTAACCTCTCTCTATCTCTCTGAGGTGATCTTGGAGATCAGCAGTGTCATGGAGGCGCGCCCATGAATGTTGCTGACAAGGGCCTGGTGTGCTTAATTAGTTGGTTGGCACAAACCAAATGGCCTGAGGAGGGGGGGGAGATTGGGGAAGAAGTAGTTAATCTTTATTTTTGTTGATTAGTATTTCTTGTTTTGATTATTAAAGTAAAAGGATAAGGTGTGAGGTAATTTAGTCTTTTTCTAGTGGTGTTTAGAGTTAAGCTGTATTGTATGTTTTTAAGATTTGTACTTGTGACAACGCCCCTGTGTTTTGCATTAATGAATATGGTTCTCGCCTATATATACTGGTGGAGGAATGTGAATTGAAAACAAAAGGGGGAAAGGTGTCTGTGCATGTGAAACTGAAAAGAAATCTAAGTAAAAAGAAATCGAGCTCTGCCAATTTTGATGTCCCGTGGTTCTTCCTCCTCTTCTTCCTTTGACTGTGCACCTGAGGGGACGTCGCCATTCTGCACTCCCTAAGGTTAAAACCTTACACTTGGTATCAGAAGTGGGATGTGATGCTGCTGACCTGGGTGTACACCATATAAATGCCAACATGGGACCAAAACACAATTCTAAGTCCAATAAAGCTGGCGATAGTGTTCCAGTGGAGGACCCAGAGGAGGATACGTCGGGAGGTCTGCCAGTAGCCACACAATCTGGGGAGGAGATGCCAGAATCTGTGAATATTAACTCTATCTTCAGTATGTTGCAGAGATGCCTTCAGTTCCAGAATGACCTGAGTTCCAGGTGGGATAAGGAAGCTGTCAAGCAGGAAAAAAGATGGCGACAGATACAGGTCCAAGTCAATAATCTGAGAGATGATCTGGAGATGCAGCATGGGAGGGAATCTCAACCCCAGATGGATCCTCCTGAGCAGGAAGAAGAACCAGAGCTTCAGTTGCTTGCTAGAGGTGAGCCAGTAGTAAGGAGTTGGGCCCAGTCTGCAATCCCCAAGTTGGAGGATGGAGATGACATTGAGCTGTATTTGACTACTTTTGAACGCTTGGCAACAGCTTATCAGTGGCCAGAGAGAGACTGGGCAGTGAGGCTGGTACCACATCTGACTGGAAAAGCACGTGCTGCATATGTGGCCATGGCAGTGGATGACACATGTGATTACAAGAGAGTCAAGGAGGCCATCCTAACAAAGTATGAAATTGGTGAAGAAGTGTACAGACAGAGGTTCAGAGAGCCAGACATTCAACCAGGTGAGACACCCCGAGAGTTTTATAACAGACTGAAAGACCTTTATCAGAAATGGATGCAACCAGACAAGCGGACAAAGGAACAAGTTGGGGAGGTCCTTATATTGGAGCAGTTCTTCCGTTCTCTATCTCCTGAACTGAAAGTGTGGGTAAAAGAACGCAATCCACAATCTGCCAAGGAAGCAGCTGATTTAGTGGAGAACTTTCTTGCTGCGAGATGGGGACCAAAGACCTTTCGCTATGACCCACAACATAAGCATGGTGTTGGCCAAGGTAAGTCTGTGGGGTCTGGTGTGGGTGGTGGTCCAGGTCAAGCGTCTGGATTAGCTAGACTTAGAGAGAAAAATGTATCTTCCAGTAAGTCCAGGTCCTCAGTTAACCCTGTTTGTTATTTTTGTGGCCAGGAAGGGCACATTAAGCCTGAATGTCCCCTAAGAAAAGCTAAAACTGCCTACTTTTGTACTGTGCCCCGACCAGGGCATAGAAATGTTCAGTGTGGAGGTAGACAGCAAATAATGGAGGTCAAGATTAATGGTAAACCAGCTCAAGCCCTTTTAGACACCGGTAGTGTGCAGACACTGGTCCATCCTGTGGTTTTAAGGGGTGAATGTCAGTTGGAAGGCCAAGGCCTTCATATTGTGTACATGGGGATCATAAAGTTTATCCCACTGCAGCAGTGTACATTGAGGTGACGGGACAAACTTACCTGTTAACAGTGGGTGTAGTGGAGAATCTAGCACACCAGGTTATTTTGGGTCAGGATATTCCAGTCCTGCAAAAGTTGGTTCAGTCTTGTAAACCAGTTAATGTGGTAACAAGGTCACAAAGGCAGACTCAGATGCTGGGAAATGGAGATAAAGCTGGAAATAATGTTAAATTGGATGGGATTGTGAGAAAGCCACAAAACGCTCAAGCGCTAACACAAACTGAGCTGAATATCTGGTCAGAGTTGCCTTACTTTGAGTCTGAGATCCCTGCAGAGAACCTGGCTAAGGTGGAAAAAAAGCAAGTGCAGGAGGAGACTAGAGAAAATGGCTGGAACTGTAAAAGTTGGGACACAACAGCTGCCATATCCTGATGAATGTGACGTTAACATGTCAATTGATTTTCAGCAATTACAAGTGCAGGATGAGTCGCTGAAGGATGCCTTTAAATATGCAGTGTCTGTTCAGGAGGAAAATGTTGACACTAACCAGGTAGGAGAGTGTTATACCCTTCGGGGGGGATTGCTCTATCATAAATCTGCAGAGTCTGAAACAGAGAAGCTAGTAGTGCCTCAAGTTCTGAGGGATCAGGTTCTAGATCTGGGGCATAATATCCCGTGGGCAGGGCATTTGGGGTTTAGAAAGACCTATGACAGGATTGCGAGCCGCTTTTACTGGCCGGGTCTTTATACAACAGTTCAAAACTATTGCCAGTCATGTTCTGTGTGTCAGTTATCGGGGAGCAAAAATGTCCCAAAGTTCCCACTGCAGCCACTTCCCATCATTGATGTCCCTTTTAGTAGGATAGCAATGGATATTGTAGGTCCCCTAGAAAGAACACAAGCAGGTAATCGGTTTATTCTAGTGGTGTGTGACTACAGTACTCGTTACCCTGAAGCTTTTCCTCTTAGAGATGTCACAGCTAAGCAGATAGCTTATGCACTTCTTCAACTCTTCTCTAGAGTAGGAATTCCCTCGGAAATATTAACTGACCAGGGAACTAATTTTTTGTCAAATACACTTAAGCAGGTTTACAAATTGCTAGGGATAAAGAGCATAAGGACCACACCCTACCACCCCCAGACTGATGGTCTGGTGGAAAGGTATAACAGAACATTGAAGAGCATGTTGAAGAAAGTTGTTGCAATCAGTGGAAAAGATTGGGACAGGTGGCTGCCTTATCTTCTTTTTGCGTATCGAGAGGTGCCTCAAGCATCAACTGGATTTTCGCCATTTGAACTTTTGTATGGCAGGCAAGTGAGGGGTCCTCTTGATGTACTTCAAGAGTCCTGGATGGGCAGTGGAGGAAGAACGGCAACGATTGTTCTCACTTATGTCCTAGAAATGAGAGAGAGAGAATGGAGAAAGCAACAAAGCTGGTGAGGAACCAGATGGAAAAAGTTCAGCGTGGTCAGCGAACATGGTATGACAAGGGAGCTCGACAAAGATCCTTTGAGCCAGGCCAACAGGTGCTTCTCCTCTTACCAACAACTGAGAATAAACTGTTAGCCCAATGGCAAGGTCCATACAGCGTTGTTAGGAAGCTGAGTCCAGTCACGTATGAGATTGAGATACCTGAGAGACGGAATCCAAGACAGACATTTCACATCAATCTGCTGAAAGAGTGGAAAACCCGGGAACCCCCAGTCAGTCAGCAGTTGTTTGTTCAAGCTGTGGAAGAGGAGGAGGAGGTGGATGGTGAGTTCACACCTACCAGCGGTTCCTCATCTGCACTTGATCTGTCTCATCTCTCTCTTAGCCAGCAGCAGGAGCTGGAGTCCATTGTTCCACCTGACCTTTTCCAGGAAAAGCTGGGGACAACCAGTTTAGTGGAACATGACATACACTTAAAGGACCACATTCCGATTAGGCAGAGAATGTATCGGATCCCTGAAAGACTGGTCCCGGTGCTGAAGGAAGAGGTTGAGGTCATGCTGGAGCTGGGTGTCATAGAGCCCTCCACCAGCGAATGGAGCAACCCAGTGGTGCTGGTAATCAAGAAGGATGGGAGCATCCGTTTCTGTATTGACTTCCGAAAGGTAAATGCACAGTCCGTGTTTGACTCTTATCCGCTGCCAAGGTTGGATGATCTCATTGAGCGAGTGGGTCAAGCAAAGTTTATCAGTACACTGGATCTTTGTAAAGGATACTGGCAAGTTCCTTTAACTGAGGCAGCAAAGCCTGTTACTGCTTTCAGGACTCCCCAGGGACTGTGGCAGTTTACTAAGATGCCCTCTGGACTTCACGGTGCACCCGCCACATTCCAGAGGCTCATGGACAAGGTCTTGAGAGGTATGGAGTCATTCTCGGCAGCTTACCTTGATGATGTTGTCATTTACAGCAACACTTGGGAGGAACATCTCATCCATCTGGAGAAGGTCCTACAGAAGATCCGACAGGCTGGATTGACAATAAACCCCAAGAAATGTGCATTGGCAAAGCATGAGCTTCAATATCTGGGCCACATCCTGGGAAGTGGCATAATTAAGCCGGTGAAGGATAAAGTAGAAGCTGTCAGAGCCAGCGAGCGACCAACAACCAGGAGACAGGTTAAGTCTTTTTTGGGCTTAGTTGGATGGTACAGGAGGTTTATTAAGAACTTCTCTGCACGTGCTGCACCACTTTCAGATCTAACCAGGGCAACAAAGACAAAGATTGTCTGGGAAGAGGACCAGGAGAGAGCTTTCCAGGATTTGAAGGCAGCTTTGTGCCAAGAGCCAGTATTACAGAGTCCAAACTTCAATCTGCCATTTACAGTCCAGACAGATGCATCTCGCAGGGGCATTGGCGGAGTTCTACTCCAGGGAGAAGGAGAGGACAGGAAGCCTGTGGCTTATGTCAGTCGGAAATTGTTCCCACGGGAGACCAGATACTCAACAGTTGAACTGGAATGCCTTGCCTTGAAATGGACGATTGACTCTTTCAAATACTATCTGTTGGGAAGGGAGTTTACTCTTGAAACTGACCAGAGGGCTGGAGTCAATGAAAGACACTAACAGCCGCATCACAAGATGGTTCCTATCTCTACAGCCTTATAGGTTCTGCATTCAACATGTGCCAGGGAAGCAGAACACAGTGGCAGACTTCCTTTCCCGCCAGGAGAACCTGGAGCCTTCCGAAGGGGAGGGAAATGTGAGGAAGATGCAGGCATCCCCTCACTAATCAGGTGCTGTTTTGTCACTCGGACATGTACATATCCCTTTATTTCTTTGTTTCTGTTGATGTATTTGTTCACTAAAGATGGATCCTATTTAGTTGAACGATGCATTAATTTGGTTTGTTTTCTGTATATGTTTTGGTTGGCTTCTAACCTCTCTCTATCTCTCTGAGGTGATCTTGGAGATCAGCAGTGTCATGGAGGCGCGCCCATGAATGTTGCTGACAAGGGCCTGGTGTGCTTAATTAGTTGGTTGGCACAAACCAAATGGCCTGAGGAGAGGGGGGGAGATTGGGGAAGAAGTAGTTAATCTTTATTTTTGTTGATTAGTATTTCTTGTTTTGATTATTAAAGTAAAAGGATAAGGTGTGAGGTAATTTAGTCTTTTTCTAGTGGTGTTTAGAGTTAAGCTGTATTGTATGTTTTTAAGATTTGTACTTGTGACAACGCCCCTGTGTTGGGCATTAATGAATATGGTTCTCGCCTATATATACTGGTGGAGGAATGTGAATTGAAAACAAAAGGGGGAAAGGTGTCTGTGCATGTGAAACTGAAAAGAAATCTAAGTAAAAAGAAACTGAGCTCTGCCAATTTTGATGTCCCGTGGTTCTTCCTCCTCTTCTTCCTTTGGCTGTGCACCTGAGGGGACGTCGCCATTCTGCACTCCCTAAGGTTAAAACCTTACAACCTAGTTTTAATAAACCTTGCTTTGTGAACAGTTTAAAACTCTACCCTAACTGAATGACGGAGGAACCATGAACTGTGCTATTAATCCTCAATATAAACCCGTCTCAAACCTACCAATGACCATCCAACCAACGATTGGTTTGAATCAAGTGAACCAATCAATTTGTAATTTCATGTTTAGTATTGATTAAGTTGATCCCTGGAAATACGTTTACCAGGCAGTAGACAATACTCTTTCTCTTCACGTGCAGCACACCCGTTCTCGTATGGATTATTTCTCTGTTTGCGTCAAAGTGGCAAATGTTTTGTGCCACCAAATTACTGTTGCAGATCACGCACCTGTGTCCCTAAATGTTCAAAGAGGAGGAGGAAAATGGGTAAAGGGCAAAAGCACCTGTTAGGACAGGATCCCACTCACCTCCAGCTCACTCTGGTTAAAGGGTTATGGTGCTGGTGTCCATGGGTTCAATTCCTGATTGTGCATTTTTACAAACCATGTCAGATAGTTGTGCTTCTACTTCTCACTCTAATATGTAAACTGTTTGGATAAAAGCGTCAGCCAAATGACTGCAGAATAGAGTGGAATGATTTGCTCTTTTTGTGGAGCCAACTTTGGACCATTTACACTTTTATGCCAAAAACGTCATAAAATGAGCCTAATTTGTCTTGTGAAAATGTAAATTAGACTCATTTCATGATGTTTTTGGCATCGGGACCACCATGGACTAGATCCTGACAAAAAACTACGCTTTACTTACTCTTCATGGGTTACTCTTCAAACCTGGACTGAAGCATCACAAATAGAATAAAGGTTTCACAAATCAGAAACTCAAGTCAAACATGAAAGTCATTTAGCCGAGGCTTTTATCCAAAGCGACTTACATATGACAGTAAGAAGAAGAAGCAGTGATAACGGACCTTGTTTCAGTGTCAGGGAATGGCTAAAGTTTGCATAACAGTATTTGCAGAGTTTCATCATGTGACATTAAGCACACATGATGCACAAGCAAATGGACAAGCAGGAGAAGGTGTCCACATCCTAAAACAGGGGTCTCCAACTCTGGCCCTCAAGAGCTTCCATCCTGCAGGGTTTAAGGGATTCCCTGCTGTGACACACCTGAGCCAAATCAATGGCTTGTTAACAGGAAGGTGCAGAAGATGACGACAAGTTGTTGAAAAACCTTTTCATTTGAATCAAGTGGGTTGTAGCAGGGAAACACTCAAACCCACAGGACGGTAGCTCACGAGGACCGCTGTCCTAAAGCAGCACTTGGTACTCCTCAGTTACTACTTCTGTGCAGACTGTTAGCTGGGGAACTACAGATGACGAAAGCTATGCACAATGCTTCCCAGATACTCAAATGCTACTACACTAAAAAAACATGCAGATCTTGAGGCCAAGCTCAAGAAGCAGAAACTGATAGTCAGTTTCTGTGATGTTTCAGCCAAACGATCCACTCCACTGGAAAACAACGACCATGTTAGGAAGGAGGATGCAACCCTTTGGTTTTAATCCCATAGAAACTGTTGCAGGAATCTCTGCGGTCTTCTGAAGATTCCACAACGGCCCAGCGAGTCAGAAAATGCTCACATTCACAATCTCTAGTGAACTCATGTTCCACCAGGCAAACATGGACTGGTCAGAATGGGAGAAATGTAAATAGACTGGACTTGTAAGAGTAGAAGAGGAAAAGTGTTTAAAGCAGATGTTAATGTAAAGAACTACATCTAGTTCTTTAGAGAATGTTTGGTCTGAGAAGTGTCTGTACAGGAAAAAAGAAACTTATTTCTGTATGTTTTACAGCATGTTGTGTATGACAGCGTGCATCTCAAAGAGAGGGGGGGGGAGGGTGTTATGATTAGTGTTTACCACTAGATGTCGCTGATGTGTATTTAAGCACGATTTGAGTAACGCAGCAGCCGAAGGAGAAACAGTAGTTCACTACGTATGCTCACATGCATGTGGAGCCGCTAATAATTACACTGAAGCGTTCTTCTGTTTCAACAGCAAGCTGCCTTTGTCCTTAAAACACAAAGACAGCAGCTGTAAGTGTGCTGTTCAGCTGAAATGTCAGGAAATGGTTTCATGTGAAGGAGAATACCCCAATATATAACAGCCAACATTGGACCCTCCGATGTGTCGGTGCAGGCCGATGTGACCTCAACTAGCATGAGTAGCACTCAAATGATGTTTTATTACTTTCAACACATGAAGTGAAAATGTTTATTTACCATCTTTGTCTGGCCAGTAAGTTTGTGCTTTCATCACAACTCCCACTCTGTCTGATTTTATTTGCAACCTGAAGCTTCTTCTCGAACAAGGCCATCTCGCCACAGACAGCTACATGGGAAAGAGAAAAACACAAACTGTTGGATTATCAACATTCTCCTGTCTCTGAGTTGTGTTGTAGTTACATGTTTGGGAAGGAGTTGTGCTGCTATTACGTCGCTAACCGGCTGACACTCTGCCTCTCAGGTAAGGTTACAGTTCGCTATGGAAACACACACACCTGACCCAACACACCTGACTCAAACTTAAGAGTCATTGAACAGAACTTCATTGGTTGTCGGATCCATTTGATGGAAGCTGGGTGTGTTGGGAAAGGCATACATGGAAAACCTGCGGTCCTCCAGGACCAACTTTGGACTCCGATGTCATAGACCAAGACTTTGCTGGAGTTTTGAACTTTCCTTTCCAACCCTTTCCACAGCCAGTGCAGGTGAAGACGCTTGATAATGATAGTATTCATCCATGCTCTGCTCTGACTAACTCTGTTCAGGTCTCGAATCATCATGAGGATATTTCATGTCATCAGATCACTACGGTTGCCTGTCGTTACTCTGATGCTGGATGTACAATTAACACAAGGCGCCGACAGTTTGAAAATATTCATCTAAATCAGTCACAGTAACAACAACTGTTGGCTTTTAATGCAGATGAGAAACTGAATGAATAACCAGCTTTAGACTGACTGAAGCCACAGGAAATCACAGGAACGGTACTTTGTTTTGGTTTGTTTTAACTGCAAATATAAAAAGTAAACATAACCTGTTTCTAGTTTAAAGACTCTCTATGACTAGTCAGTGAAGAAAAGCAGGTTTTTAAGTGTGTGTGTGTGTGTGTGTGTGTGTGTGTGTGTGTGTGTGTGTGCTGATGGGATTAACAGACCAACAAAAGATGGGAAGTGACCAGTCTTCTCACTACAGCATATCTATCTGCTACTAATGAGAAAAACTACAAATTCCTGGGAGAAAAATTGGGCTCATATGATGCAACAAAAACAGCGATGCAAACATTCATTTGTCAAGGGGTTACGATTGTTGTACTGGCCTTCATGTGAGAGAAGCTGGATTCAAACGTACACAGACCAGTTTTTCGTGTTTGGGAACTTCTCTGCAACAACACGTGTGAGCAGGTCGTTTCCCTTCAGGGCGTCTTTCAGTTCACATAATGGCCACGTTTACACGAGAGTTTTAATTCCTCTTTAATTCCAAAAACAAGTTAAATCCACATTAAACAGATGAAAAATTACCACATTCACCATACCAAATTCCCAATGACAATAAAAATTACAAATAAATCCGCATTGATTAATTCCTCAATCATAAAAACGTTCATTCCGCTCTAAGTTGATTCTGGTCGTTTGGCGCATACTCGTGGAGTTTGTTTATTTCCAGTAGACTTAAGTATGTCATGGTGTCCCCTGTCCAATCAAAACCCTTCCCAACCAAGCGACAACCTCAGGCGATTAAAAGTCTTATCAAAGTGATAAAAGTTGCAGTTCCTCTCTTCATCCACTAGGGGGCAAATTCACAGCAGAAATAAACATGTTTACAGCAATAACATTTTAGGTTTAATAGGTCAGATTTACCTTCATGACAACTTCATGGCAGCAAGCCCAGGATTGTTGGTTGCCAGATCGTCAGATGTATTCTGTTCGTTTCCGGCCTTCAGTAACTCTCAAGATCACCCAGTATTCCTGCCGTTTCTCCGTCTCCCGAGAATCTGCCTGCCCAGCGTTTTTTCCTTGTCTCTTCCCCTCGTGAGTCAACTCGGTGTATGGACCTTGGACTGGCTTTTGGATTTTGGATGCTGGACAAACCCTCAATAATCTCTGGTGAGAGGAACTCCTTTTCTTCCTTCTGGACATCATATCTCCCTGGAGTTGGCTTCTTCCTGTGTGCCATTTCACGAACCCTCCTGTCGTCACCAGCCGGACCCTGTTTGGATCCTCTAAGGGGACTTCAAGCCCTTTTTGAGTTGACTTCCTGCTTCCTCGACCCCAGTTTTTGACAATAAAATCTTTAACCCAGTCCTGAGGTCTTCTGGTTCTTTTGGGTCCCATCTCCTGAGTCGTTACAGATTTCATCTCAAAATTTGACATAATAAGGGGCATGTCCTTTTGAATGACAGGTACCCGATATCCCGCTGCAAGATGGCAGAGTGTAGAACAACCGCGGTTTTTAGCCAGTTAACAGTGTGACTTAGCTTTAGCTCGCCTTCCTCCGTGAGCTGGTGAGATCCTGTTATCTCTCGTTAGCTCCCGTTAGCGCCGGGTTAGCTCATGTGGAGGAACACTGAGAAGAGTTTGAGACAAAGTGGGAGGGGCTAAATCAGGAAGGAGCAGAAGCTTTTTGTGGAACTGCAAATAAAGAACAGAGCGAGGAGGACGACTCTCTTTTTGGTTGCTTGTGGGAGTATAAAAAACTCCACATATGACAATGAGGTGGTCCTGAAAAATGTTGGCTAGTGTCGGCGAAGGAGTACGTCGTGGAGGCTGGTGCTTCATGTTTTAAGAACCTGAGTTTACAACTGAAGTTACCAGCTCACAGTGTGGTGGCTTGCTCCTCCGGGATGGGCTTAATCTGCTGCAACTGAGGAGCTGCACATCAGGAAACTTCCGGAACGGCTCTTTTCCGAGATCTCCTTTGTGGGAGGCCCTTTGTGGACGGTTCATTTCTGGTACTTATAGCGATGTTATTTCTGTGATTTTGTTTGCAGTGATATCCTAAGATCTCTGCTGAAAGGCCAATGCAGTGTGGTTTGTGTGCATGTGTTTGCCTCCCGTTTGTGAGACTAAGTTACTGGGAAAGTGTCGGGACGTGTCCTGTTAGTTGGGGATTGTACCATGAAATAGATTAATTGTATTCTGCTGGTTGCTCCTTTGCTTGACCTGGAAGCAGAAGACGGATTTTTGATTTGTTGGATTAAACTTGTTATCAACACTGAAATTTCCTTCTCAGCCGTTTAGTTTGCTTCTGAGCCTTTACAAGCTAGACAATAAATTTTGTGACTAGATCGCTAGTGTCCTTCTTGAGGATAGCTACAGTTTGGCCTGTTACACTCCGTTAGCTCTTACCTGCAGGAAGGTCGGAGTTCGCTCGATGTCAACCATCTCAGCTCAGCTCCACCTCTTTGACCATATTTGTATTTTCCAGGAGAGACGTTACAGGTGACACTGCCAAGATGGCGACGATGGGAACCGCCCAATGAACTTCATTTTAACTCTTCAGAGACCTACGTCACGGTGACGTCACGGAGGCTCCGCCCATCTTTCATATACTGCCTATGCTCCCAAACCACTGATGTAAAGTGGAATTAAGTCCAGGCGAATAAACGGGTTTTCCATGTTAACATCAATTCAGAATTATTTCCAGGAGGAGAATGCTGTCATTTGGAGTTATTATAATAATAATAATATAATAATTAAAATGTCTAGTAACCATAGTCAGTGTGAGGATTTGGATCTTCTCCAGTTGCAGGGGACCTTCATCAGTGCTATGTAACTCCAGGAACCCTGTTTGGGGGGGAAATGTTGGGAATGCTGGTGAACGGGCTCCTCACAACATGCAGCAAGTCTTTGGGAAAGTCGTTACATCGCTGTTAAGAGCTGTGAGTCAACTCATCCAGAAAGTCGGACAGAGCTCCAGTTTCTGATGAATTCACTGAAAAATCTGCCATCAGCATCAGATGACAAAAGGTCCAGTTTTTTGGAATCGTTTCACTTTCCAACCACATCAGCGGTGCTTTCATCCCTCCCTCGAAGTCTCAGGTTAGTTATTATTAGTTTTGCACCAATACCGATACTAGCATCCGGCCGAGTCCCGATACTGCTTCAAATGCTGGTATCGGCATCAACGAGTACAAAAATAACGCAAAGATGCCAATTGCCAATACTAATAATGAATTTAGAACAGGGCTCCTTTAACTTCTCTAGCCTAACGCTCGCTGCTGTGAGATCACGTGTTTAGCTTTTAACTTACCACTGGTCCAGAACAGACACTGTTTTAGCCAATAGCGTGGCAGATTTTTCATGTTCAGGAAAAACAAACCAGCGCCATACAAGGCAGAAGATGTCGGCGATTTGGAAGTATTTCAGTACAGAAACTCCAGCGAGTACAGCAGCTACATGCAACATATGTGGTCTTAAAGTTGCTAGAGGTGGAAGTAAAACCACTAGTTTCAATACCTCAAACTTGATTAAACATTTGCAAACAAAACAAGAAAATGAACACCATGGGTTTGCGAGTTAGAAAAAGAGGGACGAGAAGGCGCAACAACAAACACTGGTCAGCTCACATTAGAGGAGGGACCAGTGGGACGAGAAGAGTTCAGCAGCTGGAAAGAAGTCTGAGAAAATGACTGAAAAGATTGTGCTCTGTAACCTGCGCGGCAGCGTGGGCTTCCGGCTTTTTATGGCTCACGCTCTACCGAAATACAAAGTCCCAAGCCGCAAGTATATCAGAGACGGCCGTCCCTGGACTGAAAAAAGAGATAACGGAGCGTGTTTAGAGGAAGCTAGAAAAGGTGCAAGCCATTAGCTTGACTACTGATATCTGGAGCAGCGACGTCTCCCTGCTCAGCCTCACTGCTCACTGGGTGGACACAGAATCATTCAACCTGGAAGGCGTCGTGCTTCATGCCAAAGAGCTGAAAAGGTCCCACACAGGTGAAGCAATTGCAGAAGCAATCGAGAATATGCTGCTTAACTGGAAAATCCCCAAATCCACGGCAACGTTTGCCCACTCTTGTTTTGAATTTGCTTTTCTTTTTTCACTGAAAAACGTTCAGCAGCAAACAGTTTGGTATCGGTGCTGTATCGGCATCGGCGAGTACCGGACAGTTGTGTATTGGAATCGGGCTTCAAAAAATGGTATCGGAGCAAGACTAGTCATTATGAAGCGGTTACATTCTCTGTTCAGTGAGCAGATGTTGAGACAAACATCGAGCATCAAGATCGGATTTGAACCATTTAAAAATGGCGCCTCTTAGACGAGAACGGTGGTGAACCGTGTCAAAGGCAGCACTCGGGTCTAAAAGCACTGAAATTTTTATAAATATGATACATACGGCAATACAAACACTTGCATCACCTTCAAGGTGAATTTATTTCATAAAGGTGACTTTATTTTATCTTCCCAAGGTTGACTGGATTTGCAGTAGAAGAAGCCATCCTCCATACAAAAAGAAAACACAATAACAGACAAAAATATCACAACTATAAAACATGGCTACTCTTCTCATCTAGACCCAGGACATTTCTCACTCCTTATCCGAACCGCTTGGTCCGATTAAAGGTCGCGGAGAAGCAAGTCTTTGGGCGAAAGGCGGGTACACCGGTACAGGCGCCAGTCCACTGCAGGGCCGGACCAGGACTTACTCACGTCCAAACTTTAACGATGAATAAAAAAATAAGATAAAATAAATGCCAACTAAAGCAGCGTTGGTAAAAGCTGAAGGTAGGACAACAAAGGAGGAGTCGACCTGTAATCATTTAAAACGGTGCAGTTCAGGCCAGCAGACGGAGACCAGATGGCAGCAAGTCGCTCGGCGAGCTTTGCAGACAGAAGAGAAGACGTTTCTGAGAACCTGATCAGGACCCGATCAGGACCCAATCGACCTGATGGAGAGAGGAACATGAGAACATGAACATGAGAACAGATAATACCTGAAAGCTCAACGTAAAACCAGGTGAACAACTTCAGCAGGTCCAGAAAGTCGGACAGAGCTCCAGGTTCTGATGAATTCACTGAAAAATCTGCCATCAGATGAGAAGTGGTCCAGATTTTTGGAATCGGTTCACTTTCTGGGAAAAAAACAAAACAAACATTAAACTATAATTTCTCTCTCTTTCAGAAATGAGCAGATTTAAGTCTTCAAACCTTTTTAGTCGGATGTCATTTTAGCCTGAATCCTGTCCAGAGTGATCCTGAGCAGATGACAGTGAACGCACCACACAGACGGTTCTGTCCACATTTAACTGGGTTCGTTCTTCTTCTCAGTCCTCATCATTTTTCATGTCAGTGCAAACAGCAGAAGTACATGTTTTAAGTCTCTGCCTACATTTCAGGATTCATCTTTTAATTCCTGCAGATGTTTGGAGTGGCAAACTGTAAAAATGACTACATTTACTATAAAGTCTGAACGTTGCAGAAACGATTCTGTTTCTCATTTATTAGTTTACAAAGTAAACAGACAATAGATGATTGTTTTGATTGATTATAGTGTATGAGGTATTAGATTAAAAATCTGTTTTTATGTGACTAAACGGCACATTTTTGTCCTACAAAAATTAATAAGAATGGTCACATGATCAAAGTGGTAAATGTTTTTTAATTTCAGCAAAATTGTAGAAATGTATGTAGAAAAGAAGCTTGAAACTGTTGATGGGTGAAGCTGTGAGGGTTTGTGTGGACGGGTTAGAGATTAACGACGGCTGAAAAGCGACGCATGAGGTGAGAATTTGTGAACTATTGTAAAGGCAAATAAACGTGTGTCTGTAGAGGCTTGTTAATTATCTGATGTATCCTGGAGCTTTTCTTTCTGCGATGGAGCGATGATGCGTCGCTGGTTTCTGGTCCAGAAGGAAAACGGAGAGAAAATGTTCATCATGATTTTACTGATGGAAATATGAAAGTTTTTTCTCTGCTGTTGTTTCTGTGTGTTGCTGAGTGTGTTTTACATTCTCAGATCATGTTGAATGACTTAAAAGATGATTTCTTCCAGCGGTGTAGAAAGTAGAAGTCATGTCCGGCAGCTCTTTCCAACCAGCGCTAAACCAGGTGAAGGAATCAGCTCCGCTCCGCTGCAGGTAGACGAGCCTGTTGGTGGAAACACCTGTTCTAAATGCATCGCTAGATCCAAAAACATGGCAGGACTTCTGCTTTACTGTACACATCTCTGTCTCACATTGATGCAGCTCTGACGTTGCCTCGTGGCTCTGCAGATCCTGACAGGTGTGTGTTTGTGTAAGGACGCGTCTCCATGTGACGCCACTCGGCAGCAGGATCAGACAGAACTGTGTTCCCCTCGCTGAGTTACCCGCTCTGTTTGAAAAAAACAAAAAGAAAAACTGTGTTTACTTGTAAAACTGAGGAGTGGAGTTGTTCCTGGTCACAAACATTCAGATGGAAACAGATTCTAAGGAGCACTTACTAGATGTTGCTAGAGCGTCTCCAACTGGACCAGACTCCTGGGAGCATCTCGGGTAGCAAACTCATCCTTTATCCCAACGTTCAATCCTTGGTACGAAACCATCACACATCATTCCACCGGCTGTCTGCAGTCTGGGAATAAGTTATCTACTCAGTGACGCGTCGTTTTAGTGTTAATAAACCCAGAACTGCCTCTCTCTCTCTGGCAGAACCGGGTCGAATACTCTGATCAGCTCCCCTGTAAAGTCTCTGGAGCTCAACAGACATGAGTCTCTCTGCCGTTCCCCACAGTTTAGTTTTAACTCCAGCCATCATCCTTTAGTAGGAAAGTTTAAAATGTATCTCACACTGGGTCATGAAAGAGCAACATTGGTTTCGATCACCTGCGAATACCTCAGGAGGGGTCAGAGGTGGTTCATGAGCTGGCGAGACCTGGCAGAGAGATGAAGCCTCAGGAGTTCCAGAGAAGGAAGCAGCCTGTGAATCAGCAGCAGTGGAAAACTTGGTCGGCGTGGTCGTCATCTCCTGCATATAAGACTCCAATCTAGTAAAAGATCCTTCAACACATGAGCAAGACGGGTCCATGGTGGCCAGATTATACTGTAATAAGTGACTGAGGACCCAGAAGTTCAACCACAAACACACACAGAGGAGTAGTAGTAGTAAAGACAGCTTTATTAGAGCCAGGGGGTGAGTCTGGTAAGACTTGGCTGGTCCCCAGGATCAGAAGGAGCTGAAAAATCCACAAGGTCAGGAATCAGGCAATGGTCCGTATCCAGAAGCAAACAGGACTTCTCAAGGCGACAGGCGTGGTTCGAGGTCCAGAGGCAAGGCGTGGGTCGACAACCAGAAGTCCAGAACAGGCAGAATGAATCTGATAAGGGCAAGGAGAAACCTGAGAATCAAAGCTGGTTGGCAATCTTGAAGCTGTGCTGATAATCTGGCAGATAAGGACAGAATGAGGTTATATAGTGTGGAGACCAGGTGGCAGTTTGGGAAATCCAGGTGGAATGAATTGTACTGATTGTCCGAGTGGAAACCATGGCAGGACACAGAGGTGAACTGGATCCACTGATTAACCCAGGCAGAGCACGGCAGAGAACATCAGTCAGTCAAATCAAAGATACTTTATTCATGGTTCAAGCCAGCTCATCCAAGGTTTGACATACAGACACATTTATGACAAATTTACAGAACCGAACTGAAGCTTCGGCCCCGCAGCCAGTTTTACCGGCTTATAAATGAGGAAAAGATGACATGAGGCAGGATGGGTGGGTGTGGGTTAAAAAGAAGTATCTCTGCACTTCACCTAAAGGGGGATAAAGATGCAACAAAAACACCTCTAAGCATGAGCACAAATTCAGACATTAGACAACACACAAAATGGGGGGGGGGTCTCCCAGGGTCTCCCAGACAGCCGAGTGAGGTCGCAGCCAGCCAAGCAGCGCCCATCCAACTCGCCGTCCGTGAGTGGAGGGAGGGGCGAGGTCCGGAGATGACAATATTTCCTAAGCTTCTTCTCCCGGCTCCCCTCCTCCCCCTCCAGCAGCGCATACCTGATAGCCCCACCCTGCATATAAACAGCGTGTTAGGATGAAAATACAAAGTAGTGAAGAAGAAACTCGGAAGGCAAACATGGCTGAGAAAATGCAGGAAGGATTTCCCGACCCGGCTCGGTTTATTTGCCTCCTCCTGCTAAACAGCCGAGAAAGAGAAAATCGTTGGTGGAGAAAGCTGTGGACTAGAAAAACACTCAGCAACGCCTTTCAAAGGTTCCTGGATCCAAACCGTGATCCGGATCACCACCAAGATTAAATCAGTTCTTCCTTTTCACATTCCCAACAACTCCTGAAAATCTAACTAAAATCCGTCCAGAACTTTTTGAGTTATCTTGAACACAAACAGATAAACGTCGGTAAAAACAAAACCTGCTTGGTGGAGGTGAGAAAAAAGCCTCGAATCCCGCGAGGAGCAAACCCAGAGGGGGAGGAGCCAAGACGAAGAGGAGTTAAACAGGGGGAGGGGCCAAGACAGGGCGCCACTTTCACATCTTGCTAGCTCCCCAACATGACCGACCCAGACTTTAAATGTTATGTTGGTACTGAGTCTCCTTGTCTATTTTTTCTCAAAGACGGACCTATTTCTATACCAGATGTCAAGTTCGCTTTGATTGAAGCATCACTCCAGATACTAATAAGTTCCAACTCTCACTTTCTCCACCGGAAACCTTCTCCTGACTTTGCCATGTTGAACAACTTACCTAAAAACCTTCCGTGCACCAGTTTCTCTTCCTGCACACAGAAATGATGCATGTCATCCAAACATGACATCGAGGTCGGATGTATGTCCGCTTTAGGTTGGTGAGGGGCCCACGACACTGAAGCATTGGCCCAGACCCCCCACGCAGGCAAGCTGATACCCAGAGGCAGCCCAGCCAGAACCAATGCAGCACTCGGGCAGACAGCCGGCACCGAGGAAACGCTGGAGGTTTTCTAGAACAGGCAGTTGGCAGCCATGGTGTAAAACACATGGTAATGCCCAATGAAGCTCACGCCAGACCACGTACTGAAGCATGGACACGTAACATGCACTACATCAACATTCAGGAAAATAACATGACTGTTGAGGACATTTCACAATATGAATAACAAAGCCATGTTAAATAGCATGCGTATTGATGTCACAATACCACGTGTGCCTGCGTGCACCAAAATGGTTTTTTTTTTTGTGGGCATGCGCAGTTACAATAAATGGTCTGTGTGAGTTCCCAGACGAGACATGGAGAACTGTCCTTTTCTCCCGTAAGAACAAACTGCTGCAGATATGTCGAACGCTACAGGTTATGGGCCCAGTCACACTGGCCAAAGATGGTTCAGACTTCTGTTCGACGGAGATGAGAAAAGTTACGAGCTCTGGGAGACGAGATTCCTCGCGCACATGGAGTTGCGCGGTCTCAGACAAGTTATCCTGGAGGACCCGCAGGTAACTGATGGCGACGAGGATGCCCTCGCGGAAGATGAGGCAAAGAACGGAGAGGCATATGCTGAACTGGTGCAATGTCTGGACAACAAAAGTTTGTCGCTGGTCATGAGGGATGCTAAACGAGATGGAAGAAAAGCGCTAGAGATCCTTCGCGAGCACTACGCGGGAAAAGACAAACCCCGCGTTGTCAGTTTGTATTGTGAACTTTCTTCCCTCCATAAAGCTAGCAATGAAACAGTCACTGACTATATTATCCGAGCAGAGGCTATATTCACGTCACTGAGAAGAGCAGACGAACATATTAGTGACGGTCTGCAGATAGCCGTGGTGGTAAAAGGGCTACCTGATTCTTACAAGCCATTCATCGTGCACATTACCCAGACCAACGACACCGTAACGTTCGGCGAGTTTAACACTAAACTACGAAGTTACGAGAGTACTGAAAAATATGGGAAAGGTGACATGAATGCTGAAGGGGACAATGTAATGCAAGCTAGCGGGACAAGAAAAGCACGAGGGAGAGGAAGAGGAAAGAAAATTGACCTGACTGAAGTGGAGTGCTACACATGTGGCAAAAAGGGGCACATGGCCAGAACCTGCCATGATAATTACCAAGGAAGAAGAGAGCAACGAAAATGGGACACACCGCAGCGAGGAAGGGGGCGTGGTCAATTACTAAGCGGCGATCATGTAAAGAAAGCTAATGAAGAAACGGAGGCAGAGCCCGCGTCTTTCTGTTTCTTCAGGATGAGTGACTGCCCGACTCAGAAAGGAAATGAGAAAGGTCTCATGGTCGACTGCGGCGCCACAACACACATGATCAACGACGCTACGAAGTTCAAAACGGTTGACAAGAACTTCAAGCCCGAGGACCACGTGATCGAACTTGCTGATGGATCAAAGGTGAGTGGGATGGCAAAGATGAGAGGAGACGCCGAAGTCTACTTACTGGACAGTGAGGGGCGACATGTGAAAACAAGGCTCAAGCAGGCACTTTACATCCCATCGTTCCCACAAAACATATTCTCAGTCAAAGCAGCGACAGCCAACGGAGCTGAGGTCTGCTTCAAGGACGGTGATGACTGGCTGATCCACAAAGATGGCACCAAATTTAAAATGGATGTGTATGGTAGGCTGTATTATCTTCGAACAGTAAATGATAAAAATATTGATGAAGCAAATGGCTGCCATGATATTCAAACGTGGCATAAGATACTTGGTCATTGTAATTTTGATGATGTTGCAAAACTAGAAAAGGTGGTTGAAGGGATGTCAATAACAGGGAAACGTGACAAGAGCAGCCAACACTGTGAAGTATGCACACAAGGAAAATACACACAAAGTAGGAACAGACAGGCAGACACTAAAGCTACAACAGTACTAGGACTTGTACACACAGACTTATGTGGTCCTATCGAACCAGCAGATAAAGATGGATATAGATATGCAATATCATTTACTGATGATTACAGTGGAATGATCTTCCCATACTTCATCAAAACAAAAGGTGACACGGTAAAAGCTACAGAAAAATTCATAGCAGATGTAGCTCCATATGGAAAGATAAAGTGCATAAGGTCAGACAATGGTACAGAGTTTACCGGGCAAGAGTTCCAGTCTTTACTCAGAAGTAACGGGATAAGGCACGAGACTAGTGCACCCTACTCACCCCACCAAAATGGAACTGCTGAAAGAGGTTGGAGAACCTTGTTTGAAATGTCACGATGCATGCTGCTGGAGAGTAACCTCCCAAAACAACTATGGACATACGCTGTTCAGACAGCAGCCCAAAACCGTAACAGGTGTTACAGTAAGCGTCTAGAGCAGACACTTTACCGTGTTTTCACAGGAAAAACACCAAACTTTTCTAACATGAAGATATTTGGATCTGAGTGCTACGTATATAAACAGGATAAGAAAAAGCTGGATCCCAGATGTGAAAAGGGAATTTTTGTTGGATATGATAAATACAGTCCAGCATATAACATACTATCCGGAGACAGGAAAAATTCTCAAACATAGGCTGGTAAAATTCATCACTAAAAGTAAAACGGATAACCAAACTCAGACAGACTGTGACATGAGAGATGACATTGAGTGTTACAGTAATGCACCACAGAACATGGTCAGTCAGAGCAAGAAACAACCTAAAGAGAGTGATGAGCCTAGCAACGAGGAAACTGCTGAAACGAGTGTAATCCAGATAGTTGGGACTCAGAAAGAAGAAGAAAGGAGATACCCTAAGAGAGAAAGAAAAGCTCCAGAACACTTAAAGGGGTACCAGTGTAAGGCTGAATGTATTGATATTGAAAATGATAATATTGATTATTTCTACAGGGTGACTTATAACATGCCTAAAACATTTAAAGAGGCAATAGACTCTAAGAACTCAGAACGATGGGTTGAGGCGATGAAAGAGGAGATGAACTCTTTGACAGAAAATGAAACTTTCACTTTGACCCCACTACCAGAAGGTAAACAAGCAGTGGGAGGTCGCTGGGTATATGCAGTGAAAGAGAATCCAGAAGGATTAGAGATGTGTAAAGCAAGGTATGTTGCAAAAGGATATGGACAAGTACAAGGGATTGACTATAAAGAAACTTTTTCACCAACGGCCAACGGCTTCTGTCAGAGCAATAATGCAGATTGCCGTACAGGAAGGTCTTACCTTACACCAAATGGATGTAAAAACTGCTTACCTCCATGCTCCAATGGACTGTGAGGTGTATATGGAGCAGCCAGAAGGTTTCGAGGTGAAGTCGAAAACAGGAGAACATTTAGTATGTAAACTCAATAAGTCGTTGTATGGCTTAAAACAGTCCGGACGTAACTGGAACACGTTACTGCACGATTACCTGACAGAGAATGGATTTGTACAAAATGATGCTGATCATTGTGTCTACAGCAGACAATCTGAGAAGGAGAAGGTAATCCTACTAGTTTGGGTAGATGACTTGCTTATTGCAGCAAGTAACAACACCTTACTCAGTGATGTGAAAGAAATGCTGAAGAGAAGGTTTAAGATGAAAGACATGGGTCCACTCAAACACTTCCTGGGCATTTACTTTAAACAGAGTGAAGGAGAGATCAAAATGACTCAGAAGAGACAAACAGAAAGGATGTTAGCAAAGTTTGGGATGTCAGAATGCAAACCAAGATCCACACCATGTGAACAAAAGTTAAACTTTGACACAGAGGGTGAGATCATAGACCCAACAGGATACAGAGAAATAGTAGGTAGTCTAATATATGTTATGACATCTACTAGACCTGATTTGAGCTGGACTGTTAGTAAACTGTCACAACACCTGGCAGAACCAAAACAGCCACATTGGACTGCAGCAAAACAAGTTTTGAGGTACTTGAAGAGAACTGTAGACCAAGAACTACACTACCAAAAATGTGAGAAAAACCTACAACTTGAAGGATACAGTGATGCTGATTGGGCAGCCGATAGGAATGATAGGAAGAGTACATCTGGATAGTGTTTCAGTTTGAGTGAGAATGGTCCAGTAATTTCATGGAAAAGCAGGAAACAGCCAACAGTGGCACTATCTACCTGCGAAGCCGAGTACATGGCACTAGCAGCCTCTACTCAAGAAAGTATGTATCTCGCACAACTACTCAAAGGGATAGATAGTAGTAATCATCATGTACCAGTTAAGATATATGAAGACAACAATGGGGCAATAGCTCTGTCTAAGAATCCGGTGTGTAGACAGAGGAGTAAACACATAGATATGAAGTACCATTTTGTACGGTCTGCACATACAGAAGGGAAAATATCTATTGAGTACTGCTGTACTGCAGACATGGTAGCTGATGTCCTTACTAAACCACTGACAAAAGCTAAGTTTGAGAGGTTCAAAAGGTATTTGTTTGGGGAGTAATGTGAACTGGCAGATGTGAATATCTTGAATTATTTTGAACACTGTCAGTACCATCATCTTTATTGTTTTTTGCTTGTCCCTATGTTTACTGATATAAAAGATGGCTATACACATGTCTTTGAGTGGGAGTGTTGAGGACATTTCACAATATGAATAACAAAGCCATGTTACATAGCATGTGTATTGATGTCACAATACCACGTGTGCCTGCGTGCACCAAAATGTTTTGGGTTTTTTTGTGGGCATGCGCAGTTACAATAAATGGTCTGTGTGAGTTCCCAGACGAGACATGGAGAACTGTCCTTTTCTCCCGTAAGAACAAACTGCTGCAGATATGTCGAACGCTACAATGACGGACTTCATGGAAAGTGTCAGCACCAGCTAACTGGCTGAAGTAAACCCCTAAAATTCTGGACACAAGCTTCTTTGTGCATTCCCCCGTGGCGGCTGATTGGCTCTCTTTTCAAAATGATGCTAGAAGTCAATGGTTTAATTTTTCAGCTGCCTGGTCAGCACAGTTATCTCTCATGAAGACAGGTTAGAAGTGAGTCTTGGAGCGATGTTTTGCTAGTCTGTTTCATGATGACATTTCAGACAGAACCAGTAGAACGAGGCGATGAGAGCCTTCCAAACACATGTAGTAACAATACTCCTTCAAACATGAATATTTGGGAGTGATGATCTCCTGAAACCCATACCTTCACCAGGCCTTGAAGAACTTTTTCAACCATAAATGGTTCTCTGCATTAAAGGAGTTCCTGTAGGAACCCTTAATCTTACAGAGAACCCCTTAAAGAACCCTTTGGTGTATCCTTTCAAATAAAAAAGGGATTTTCAAATGCAAAATGTTTTTCTCTGCCCCTCTCAGAGAATCGCTGTTTCTAAGAGTAGACCAACTTTCTAGACACATCTAGAAAAATAATCTCACGTAGACTAGAAGACGTTTTATGTTGGTTGGCTACCAACACCGTGGATGCAGGAAGCAACCGCTAAAGGAAGACTCACCAAAACTACAGAAAAATAAGAAACAAAACGGGGAAAGAATTCTTTGATTCAAACACAAGGAGATCTTTGCATGTCTAAGGCTTACTTCTTCTCTCACATCTCCTTTTTAACCTACTGCAGAACTAACTTCTCTAGTTAGGAGCCTCATTGCTCATTCCTCCAAGCCAAATGGCCAAAAGGATTCCTTCACAGGGTGTGTCTTGACTTGAAAGCTGAGATTTACAACAGAGTGAAAAACAAAACAAAAGAACTTTAAAAGATATCCGTTAAAACTTTGGAAACAATCTTAGACCTTTCATAAAACGTTTGACATTAACTTGAGTTAAACAGAAAGCAGCATTCAGGATAGCCAGGGGAATAATAGTTTCTTATTTCAGTTTACTGGATGGTAGAGCTGCGATGGACGGGCGACCTGGCAGTGATGTACACTGCCTTTCGCCCATTGATTGCTTAGATAGACGCCACTAAGCGTTAAAGGAAACGAGATGGTTGTAAGCAATGAACCTAATTTATCTATATAAATAAGCTTACAACAATAAGGGGTAGCAGTTTTAAAAGATTGATTATCGGATACTAATTGATACTGAAATGTATCTAGTTAGATAGTAACTAACACCGGTACCAATACTTAGATGCCACTTTTGCACCTGATGGTTCCTGGACAGGACCAGCTGCTTTTAACCATTTTGAACAGGCACTACCGCGGGATGTCTTTCTCCCTTCAGCAGCTAACAGATGGAAATGTTGTTTAGATGCACTTTGAACGAGGCAGCGAGCAAAGAAACTTGCTCTGGAGTTCTCTGGTAGAAAATGGAAAAAGTAAGATCACTGTTTGGACTTTGAGGTGAAGCCTCAGCTGAGTTGCATTTAAGAAAATCATGCATTATCCATGCAAGTGGACCAGGGTTGGTTAGTGATAGCGTAATGAAGCCTTGTGAATGTGTCCAGTCTTTCTGGCCAATGTACAACAGTCCTGTGATATTTCACATGTAGGCAACATAAAGTACAGCTGTAAACATAATGGTGTATTGTAAAAGTCAGAATAAACAAATCTGTGCTAAGAGTGGTATTCCAATAAAGTATCAATATATTCATCTTTAATTATCCCTACATATCCAAGCCAAGCCATCTTTATTTATACAGTACTTTCCCTCAGCTACTGCCGAACAAAGTGCTGAACATAAAATAATTAAAATATTAAAACAATAAAATATAAAAAATGAAACCAGTAAAAAACAATGAAAACAATAGAAGCAATAAAAACAATCTAATTCTGGGTAAAATACCCGTGAAAAGAGGTGGATCTTAGGAAGGGATTTAAAACCAGACAGTGATGAAGCCTGTCCGACCTGCTGTGGCGGTGAGTTCCCCAGATCTGGTCCCCTCTGAGTCTTCCCCGCGGTCTCTGGACCTCCAGGATCAACGGATCCGCTGACCGGAGGGCCCGGGAACGGGAGTACATGTGCAGCAGCTCAGAGAGGTAGGGCGGGCAAGGTCATTTAAATGCATGTGTTTCAAGCATGTAAATATCATGTTAAGACAGCATGTTAGGATGAAAATACAAAGTAGTGAAGAAGAAACTCAAACATGGCTGAGAAAATGCAGAAAGGATTTCCCGACCCGGCTCGGTTTATTTGCCTCCTCCTGCTGAACAGCCGAGAAAGAAAAGCCTTGGATCACGCAAGGAGCAGAACCAGAAGGGGAGGAGCCATGACAGGGGGAGGGACCAAGAGAGAGGGAGGGGCTAATGTCAGGGGAGTGACCAAGGCAGGGGGAGGAGCCAAGACAGGACGCCAGCTCCCCAACAGTACCTGCTCCAGATTTAGATGGCACACTCCTGTAATCCACTGCTGCGCCACACAAGAAGAGTGTTTTTTGTTTATTTGTTTTTGGCTTAAGAACGTTGAATTCACAAAAAGTTTGAGGTTGTCTCTTGCATCCATGTTTAGCCGTGTAATATGAAAAATAGCCTCAAGTATCGAGCACCATTCTTAGTATCGAGATATAGTTTTAGTATGGTGACAGCCCTAGTAGGCAGCTTGTCCTGCGTCTGCGTTGGTCATTGCTTGATATAAAATAAAACTATGTTGAACCTGAGCTGTATGTAGAAAAACAGAATTATTACTCCATCTTTTAACTATTTGATTAATAAATACTATTTGACAAACATCAGACAGATTCCCTGATTTGGGCTTTTCACTTTCCTAAACTCCTTAAAAAGGAAACATTGAGATTAAATAAATTTACAGTTATAACCAAATTCAGTTCATGGAGACTTTTAGAAGGAACATTTCTAGAAATGTAAATTAGATAAGGTCAGTGGAAAAGAGAGGGTTTGGGTGTCAATCAACGGATTCAGATGTCTGGAGTTTCTTCTCATGATTTACAGCCATAAAATTGCAATCTGGCAAATTTTGATAATTAATATGTAGTACAATTTTAATATAATATCTGACTTTTACATGTAGGGCTGGGCAATATGACCTAAATCTCATATCCTGATATAGTTTCATTTATATTCCCATACATAACCATATAAACTTGCGTCATGTTGTGTCAGTCATCAGTTATGTATCAGATGTTGCTAGGCAACAGCAGCAGTGATCTCCTTCCATCTGGGGGAACTATGTATGACTTTCCACAGGTAAATACCTGCTGCAGCGTTTGGAGTTTATTCTGAGCTTTCTCCTCCACTTGACGCTGCTTTTGTTGACTCTATTCTTTATTCTGTATTCTGTATCCTGATTCCTGCAGGTGATAAAATGAGCTAGTTGTGTCGGAGTCCGTTGTTGGGACTGTGAGCTGGTCTGTTGTCGGTTCCACGTCGGTCTTTTTATATCCAAACCGCATCCAGACAGAAATTTCCCTCTTTTAGGAACAAGATCATCAGTTTGGGTTGGCTGCTCATCTTTTAGTGAATTATCCTCTGAAACACGTCCGCTACCGTCTTCCTCCATGTTTATGTATTGCAGCATGCCGTAAAGCGTGTCTTGATGTAAAATACTGCCGTAAAGCATCTTATGGTGGCGTAAACAATAGAGCCTCATATGAAATGACATTTTCTATCATCCAGACGATGTATATCGTCATATCGCCCAGCTCTGTCTACATGTGTGATGCTGTAGTGATCGAATGTTTGTCAATAATTCTAACACATACACAAAAATATCACACTTACCCCGCCTTCAAAAACTACTTCACTTAGATCAACTGAAACAGGCTTGTAGCGGCGGCTGTTGTTGAGGTCATGAAGATTGTTACAAACTGCACGAGAACAGAGATCATTGTTCTTGTTTATAAAAATGAAGGGTAGTGAACATGAACAGTATGTCCACTATACACAGGCGAGGTTGTTGTTGTTGATGCAGAGATGACTACGACGGTGGAAGCCTGAAGAGGATGGCGGCCAGCGATGCAGATTGGAGTGAGTGGGGCAGCAGGAATTGCCAGCCTGGTAAATAGAAACAACACAGCGCTAATCAACAGCTAAGTGTAAAGGAAAGTTCACACACCTAGCAGTTGTGTGTGGGTGGGCTGGCTCCCCCTATGTAAAGAGTGCCGAGCCCCCTTTTTCTGCTTCTTGACAACAACCATGTGGCTGGGATGGAGGCAGACAGCGGCGGACATACCGGGGCGCTTCAAGAGGGACATACTCCCTTCCACATCTGCATCAGATTCCCCCCTACTACCCAAGGTTGGCCCTACCTTCTAACTTTGTATGGAACAACTTTTAATTAATTTTTAAGGGAGAGAGACCATTTTTATTTAGTGACATTTAATAAAAAAGAACCTCTATCCCTCCAACATTCCTGCTCTGGCATCTTGGCAGTTCAGTCTGGCAACAGGAGCAAATTTGGGTTGGAATCAAAAGAATCTGTGTGACACTAGATGTCTGGAGGGAAATCCAAAAGCCAGGCAGACAAAAGCTGGATCTCTGCAGGTGTATGGGCAGCAGGCAGGGGAATCAGGACACCCCAGATTGGCCAGCAAGGCAAGATGGATAGCCGGGAACACAGGACGTCTGAAGAACAACAATCTTCAGACCATTAAACAGAACTAATGGAGGTGAGGTCTCTTGAAGCAAAGGCAGACTACCCTTCTCCAGGACTCCTCTGGTACAGGAACCACTGGGAAAGGAGGAGTGTCTTTATCCAGGACCCCCTTTTAAACAGGAACTTTCGGTGGAGGAGAAATGACCTCTTCAGGAACCAGAGGCAAATCAGAAGCAACCTCTTTGGGCATAGGAGCCTGAAAAGACAGAAGGAGCATCTTTTTTTCAGGACCCCCTTAGAGACATGAAGTTGAGGAACTGGAGGAAAAGTGTCTTTTTTTTCTAGGAACCCTCAAGGACTGGAATGGACTGGTGGAATAGACCACTAAGACGCTAAACAGGACCTTGGTGCCGTTGTGAAGAGTTGGAGACGATCCAGGAGACAAACCAGGAACACAAGCAACAGCTGGACACAATGTAGGGACACAGGCGCAGGAGACAAATGTCTACCAGGAAGGACAAAGCATTTAAATGTTTAATGGTCAAATCTAGAAAGTTTACCACAGCAGAACTTGTGATGTTAAACATAGCAGCATCACCTCTGCCTTTCCGGGACCCCCTCGGAGACAGGAACCGTGGAACAGGGCTGGGACGCAGGTTTAAATGCCGGACATACCTGGGTGCTGGCATGGGACGCTGCAGAATTGTAGGAGACACACGAGACATGGCTGGAGGTGAACCAGGAGACAAAAACCGTGGCGCTGCAGGGGATGATGGGAAGCAAGGTTGTCTGGAGGTCGGCCTCCTCCTGGCCACTGCCACAGTCCATAAAGACCAATTAGTTTCTCAAGAGGTGTCCAAACAGCCAGTCTGGATCCCCAGATTGGCAACCTCTCCGGAGAATCATCAGACAATGAAGCAGGACATTCCAGCTCACCAGTTCTGCTGAGGTGATGTGACAGTTCATTCTGTCAATGAATGGTGCTGAGGACCCAAATGCAGACCAGGAGGCAGGTAGGGTGCCGAAAAAATGTTTAATAAAAACTTAACATAGCTTGGCTTAAGCAAAACGAGACTGAACTGGCCAAGGCGAACTGAAACCACCAGGCCATCAATTCATCCATCAATCCATTTCCTGAACCATATAGTCCAATTCAGGGTCACGGGAAGCTGGAGCCTATCCCGGCAATCTGAACTGAAACCCAGAGAACAACAAAACACAGGACAGTCAGCTAAATAAAACCAGGTAAACTAACAAACAGGACAGAAGATAAACAAAGGAAAGTCTACAAAATAAAACAGGAAACAAGAACAAAAACAGCACAAAAGCTCAAACCTTGAGAGAGCAAGAATAAATCCAGCTTTACTCTCATTGGTCAGTAGGTCCTACTGTAGGCTCCTCCTCCATCCAGAGGAACACACAAAGCCTTGGTCTTCAGGCAGCGGATGTTGTAGCGCAACCTGCAGCAAACAGGACGTCTTCAGTTTAACAGCCAAAGTACAGAAAACGGCACTTTAACTCATTTTAACCAGAGATTTTTTTTACATTTGACTGTTTTGAACTGAAATGCAGTTCAGAAAAAGCTCTGCTGACGTTGCTTACATTATACATTCTAACAATGTCTCACCCAATAAAGCTATAAAACAGAGAATTATTCTTTTATTGTTAACTTCTGGAGACATTGGCCTTGCCCCGGTCCAGATAAGACAGACGTTCGGAAACACTGTCAGAACGCAGCTCCAGTGAAGTGACTGGAATTGGGAATTATTAATCTCCACATCTGATTAGTTTAAACATCTCTGTAATATCTTGAATCTTAATACAGGAGGCCTCACACACCCTGATAGACCCATCTGCAATTTATCAGTTTTGAGGAGCAAATATGTCTTAAAGTGCTGGGAGGCTGCATCAATAGGTGTCTGCAACTGCTAACTCTTCTTTCTGTATTCTGTTGCCCACTTAGATCTGATGTTTTAAACTTTCTATTCATGGAAAGCTGACTTTGCTGGATACTTTCATTAAAATGTCTTTAAAATGTGCTCTCTGATGCACACCTGACATGTAAACACACTCCGATTGCACACCTCGATGCACGCACCCGACCAAATCGGCCCTCCTGTAGTCCCAGGACTTAGTATTCTGTAGTTCCTGAGCAGAAGTGCATCAAAACGCTGGCAAAATGGGACATATATGTTACATATATGTAAATTATATGTAACATATATGTAACATAGATGTAAATTATATGTAACATATATGTTACATATATGTAACATATATGTAACATATATGTAACATATGTAACATACATGTAACATATATGTAACATATATGTAACATATATGTAACATACATGTAACATTTATGTAACATATATGTAACAGCTGATATGCACACAGTGCACCTACAAAAAGATGTTTCTGGCTGAGTGGAAGTTGTCCATCTTTCATTCAGATTAATCCTCCATAAACCCAGAGAATGACTTTTTGTTTGTCATGACAAGCGGTTAAAGGGCAGCCCACATGGATGGGAGCATAACATTTAGACTCAACACCACAGGAATACGACAGAGACTGGAGAATCACATCCATGAAGTTCCTCCATAACATGATGGACATACAGGAGCAAGTTATTTCTCAACTCTGTTATTTCAGTCTTTCAAGCTGTTAAGTACTAATTATTTTGGGCATATTCTGCATATTTTAGATCTGAACTGATGAGGGTTTGATGCTGTTAGGATCATATTTTGATGCTAGCTTGAACTTGTCAGTGTTTGTCAGCAGGTACGTCTTTTTCTTTCTTTCTTATTCATTTAAGCATTTTTCTGAACCTGTAGGATTTTAAATTCTAAATACTTAAAAAAGAATCTTGAACGCTTGTTTTGATGAGTTTTAAACCTTTCATTTAATTACTGATGGGTTTATATTTCATTATTACAACTAAAAAATGTATTTTGTTAACAGTTTTTTGCTATTTAATGTGATTTATCTGTGTTTATGTGATGCTAGTACAAGCTACTTATTCACCACAGAAATAATAGAAATAGATTTTATTAAAGTCTAGCCGTTAAGAAAACATAACGCATCTTGTTAAAGGCTATAAATGTGTTATATTATATAAAAACATTTGAAATAAAAGCATGACTGGATACATTTATCTTCAGTCTCATCTCATGTCATCAAAGCTTCTCTAGCATGTCAACATCTTACAACACACCCCGTCTTGGTGTTGAAATTCCTGCACAGACCAGTCGCTGCTCCACCACAGAAAGTCAAATTAGGTCGATGACGTCCAGAGATGGACGTCTGGCTCCGTTTTATAGAAGCGCCTTTTGGACAGGAACCCCGACCTCGTTCACCAAATACCTGAGTTCTGCTCCAGCTATCTGAGGCCACACTCACCGGATTTCTCCTGGAAACTTGTTGAGACTTTACTTTCTTTGTTTTAATGCCTGTGTAGTCATGAAACTGCTGAAAAAAGACTGAGACAAAGATGTCTGCCTGGACTAAAGAGTGTAAAAACATGCTGCATGTTCACAAGCTGGCTTCATTTTATTTTGTAGCATGTTGCACATGAACATCTTAATTATATCCTGGTTGTTGTGGTACTTTCATGGTCTGTTGGTCGGTGCTCCCTCCCTCCCTCCCTCTTTCTCTCTCTCTCTCTACCAGGGGTAGGCAACTCCGGTCCTCCAGTACCACAGTCCTGCAGATGTTAGGAGTTTCCCTGCTACAACACACCTGGCAGGACTGTGGTACTGGAGGACCAGAGTTGCCTACCCCTGCTCTCTCTCTCTCTCTAAAAAAAAAAAAAAAAAAATATATATATATATATATCTATCTATCTATCTATACACACACATATATATATATATATATATATATATATATATATATATATATATATATATATATATATATATATATATATTTTTTTTTTTTTTTTTTTTTTTTTTTTTTTTTTTTGTGGCATATTGCACGACAATATCTTAAATTATATCTTGGTTGTTATGGTACTTTGATGGTCTCTCTCTCTCTCTCTCTCTCTCTCTCTCTCTCTCTATATATATATATATATATATATATATATTGTATATGACTTGGCTACTATTGTGCAGTTTAATGTTCTTCTGTAGCTGATAGCCCTTTCAAGGGACTGAAATACTAAATCAGTTGGTATGGTATATGCACTGTACCTTTTTAAATAAAGTAAATAAATAAATCGAATAAATAATCAAATCAAAGATACTTTATTCATCCACTAGGGGAAATTCAAATTTAATAAATGATCACAGGAGTACAGATTTATTTTTATCTGTAGTTCCTATTTATTATGTTTATGTCTCTGTATATCCCAGGTGATGGTGAGGATCTGAGAATCATTGTTTACTGATTCAACTTCCGGCGCAATGTTTCACTTCCGGTCCATTTTACAGATAAAAATCCTTCATTTTGAATTATTTTAAAGAAAAGTCAGATATTATTAATATAATATAATATAGAATATAATATCATAGGAGAATATCTTCTCTCAGCCCATGTGTGTGTGTGTCGGTGTGTCATCTATGTTGTATGTCTATAGATCTGTGTCTGGCGGAATAATGGAGGTGAGGAGGAGGAGGAGATCTTCATCTTCCACAAACCACTGGAAAGTTGTGAACTGGGTCCAGTTCCCAGTTCTGATCCAACTCTGATAAAACCATGTTTGGGTTTCACGTCCGCCATTACTGTTCATCTGTGTGTGTGTGTGTGTGTGTGTGTGTGTGTGTGTGTGTGTGTGTGTGATCTGGATGAGTGTGTCTGTGCGCGAGCTGAGCCGATGGTTGTGTGTGTGTGTTTGGTTGGATGAATTTTCTTGGTAAAATAACTAAATGTGTGTGAGATCAGGACAGGTGTTCGACCTTTGTTCGCATCAAACAGTGTGAATCCGCCATGATTGTTCATTGCTCATTCTTCACGCGCGCGCGCACAGTCACGCGCACACACAAGACAAATGATGACGTAGGGCTCGTGCTGCAGGGACCCTGACAGCTTCTTACAGACTTATTGTTGAAACTACAGCTTTTCCATGTCAGTGGAAGTTATTTTTCCTGCTTTCTGGGTGTAAAAACGACGTCCGCGCACTAATTTACTGTTTGCCAAGTGATTCATATCCATCCGCGTCTCCGTGCGCGTCAGAGTACCCGGATGGAGCGCCATGGCCGCCGTGGTTCCGTGGAGAGGAGAGGAGGAAGGAGAGTGTTTCTGCCGTGGGGGTTTTCTGCCTTCCTGCGCCGCCGTGGACCCTGACGGGCCGGAACCAGAACTTCTGCACAGTCCACGGTAAGAACCAAGTTGTTTCGCGGAACTTTGCGCGTGTTTGCGTGGGTTTATTTAGGAGTACAATAAGTGTTGTGATGAAACTCCGTGGAATTAACAGATATTTAATCATCACGAGTGGCGTGCACAGCAGGGTCCGCGTGGACTTTCCTGCCTGTTGGGGTCCACTTCTCCCACGGATGCAGGGCTTCCTTTAAACTTCTGGGCTGTGGATCAAGTCACGCGTGGAAGTGAAGCGAAATGAGGAGGAAGCAGGCGGCTTGTTGTGTTCCCGCAGAGCTTTGGGTTTCCACGCAACTTCCACGCACTTTCCCCCCTTCCCCACCCGGTCCCCCAGTTGTCCCAGTTACACGGCGTGGGCCCGGACTACCTGTCCACGGGGTCTACCTGTCCACGGGGTCTACCTGTCCACGGATCAGGTGTTGTCCTCTCACATCTCCTGTCTGGGCCGTGATCATGTTTACTATCAGGAGTAAAAGTTACTCGGTTGAGTTAAATCCACGTATTTTTACATACTTGTACTTCATCTCTTCCCAATTGAGACTGTCGATGGCTGTGTACTTGTACTACATGTGTTCATTGGCCGTGTACTTGTACTACATGTGTTCATTGGCCGTGTACTTGTACTACATGTGTTCGATGGCTGTGTACTTGTACTACATGTGTTCATTGGCCGTGTACTTGTACTACATGTGTTCGATGGCCGTGTACTTGTACTACATGTGTTCGATGGCTGTGTACTTGTACTACATGTGTTCATTGGCCGTGTACTTGTACTACATGTGTTCATTGGCCGTGTACTTGTACTACATGTGTTCATTGGCCGTGTACTTGTACTACATGTGTTCATTGGCCGTGTACTTGTACTACATGTGTTCGATGGCTGTGTACTTGTACTACATGTGTTCATTGGCCGTGTACTTGTACTACATGTGTTCATTGGCCGTGTACTTGTACTACATGTGTTCATTGGCCGTGTACTTGTACTACATGTGTTCATTGGCCGTGTACTTGTACTACATGTGTTCATTGGCCGTGTACTTGTACTACATGTGTTCATTGGCCGTGTACTTGTACTACATGTGTTCATTGGCCGTGTACTTGTACTACATGTGTTCATTGGCCGTGTACTTGTACTACATGTGTTCGATGGCCGTGTACTTGTACTACATGTGTTCGATGGCCGTGTACTTGTACTACATGTGTTCGATGGCCGTGTACTTGTACTACATGTGTTCGATGGCTGTGTACTTGTACTACATGTGTTCATTGGCCGTGTACTTGTACTACATGTGTTCATTGGCCGTGTACTTGTACTACATGTGTTCCATTGGCCGTGTACTTGTACTACATGTGTTCGATGGCTGTGTACTTGTACTACATGTGTTCATTGGCCGTGTACTTGTACTACATGTGTTCCATTGGCCGTGTACTTGTACTACATGTGTTCGATGGCTGTGTACTTGTACTACATGTGTTCATTGGCCGTGTACTTGTACTACATGTGTTCATTGGCCGTGTACTTGTACTACATGTGTTCGATGGCCGTGTACTTGTACTACATGTGTTCGATGGCCGTGTACTTGTACTACATGTGTTCGATGGCCGTGTACTTGTACTACATGTGTTCGATGGCTGTGTACTTGTACTACATGTGTTCGATGGCCGTGTACTTGTACTACATGTGTTCGATGGCCGTGTACTTGTACTACATGTGTTCGATGGCCGTGTACTTGTACTACATGTGTTCATTGGCCGTGTACTTGTACTACATGTGTTCATTGGCCGTGTACTTGTACTACATGTGTTCATTGGCCGTGTACTTGTACTACATGTGTTCATTGGCCGTGTACTTGTACTACATGTGTTCATTGGCCGTGTACTTGTACTACATGTGTTCATTGGCCGTGTACTTGTACTACATGTGTTCATTGGCTGTGTACTTGTACTACATCTCCCAGCTGAGGCAGCGTGAGGCCGGTAAAGTGTTGGATGTTCTCATGAGGCGTCTCTGTTTCAGCCATCCTGATCCTGCTCAGATTATTTAACATCATCTCCATCACGTACATGTCTCCGTGTTCAGGTCATCTGGAAATAACAGATCAGAGATATAAGAGATTCTGTGAGATGTTTAGATGGATGTCTGGATGTAAACATCCAGATTTAGTAACGCTGAAGCTTTTTTATGTGAAGTCTTGATGTAGAAATGAGTAGATGTGCAGATGAAGCCTCATAAATGATGGAAACCTTCCAGAAACGGATGGTTGTTCTGTGCATCATGTCAACACGAAGCTCGTTGTGTCGGTAAAAGCAGCAGACTATAGAGCTGGTTTCTGTCAGGATGGTGGAACACTGGATGTTCCTCATGTTTTTTATGGTGCATCATAAATACAAGATAAAATCCTGTCAGTATTCATTCAGAGGGAGCTGATTAAACACCCCCCCCCCCCCCATGTCTGGCGAGCCAAAGCTCCTTCCGCTACCTGTGCAGGTGTTTCAGATCTGGTTGTTTTCTTCATAGAGTGGTGTGTGTGTGTGTGTGTGTGTGTGTGTGTGTGTGTGTGTGTGTGTGTGTGTGTGTGTGTGTGTGTGTGTGTGTGTGTGTGTGTGTGTGTGTGTGTGCTGCGCCTCCATCAGCCCTAAAATCACACTAATCCTTAAACTGGTGCTAAGAAGCTGGTAATGGCAACAAGCTCCTCCTCTCAGAACGCCGTCAGCTCCGCATCTCGCTGCCGTTTCTCCAGAAGCAGCTTTCTTCCCCAGAAACTCGGGCCGGCTGGGAAGCTCTGTGTCCGCCGGCGGCGTTGGCTTACAGGCTGTAATCATCAGCATCAGATGCTGCCAGATGTTTATTGATTGGTTTGAAGCTTTGTCAGCAGCTGAGAGGAACCAGCTGTTCGGTCATGAAAACGGTTTTTCTGATGCCTTCTTGTATGCTTTTCTCGTTTCTGATGAATCTTTTTACTCAGTTTGACTTTAAGTGTCTCTGTGTACAAACACGTGCGAATGGCAAATAAACCATGATATCGGTGTTTCTGACACCTCCAAGCGAAGGCTGGACGCTCTGGGAGAATCATGTTTGTTTATTTCTCCGGTGCTTTCAACTCTGTTCAGCCTAAACTTCACCTCACATCCTGGATTCTGGACCGACTGACCACTGGATGTGAGGACTGTGTGTTGGACTGATTCGGCCTCCTTTGATGCCAATTTATATTTTGCAGAAAAATCAGATGACTGGCCGAGAATTAAAAATATAGATAAAATGAAAAGAATAAGTTATTTTTCATCCTTTAACGCATACAGCAAGAACAGAGATGTTACAGGCAGAACATTTTACTGTCATAACATTTTGTCCTTTAGTACTTTAACTTTACAACAGGGAAGAATTCAGGTATAAAAACATGAAACAAAGCCTCACCCTTCTGGCTAGCAGCTGATGAATTTAGATTTACACCAGAGGTGTGCGCTGTATGTGAGCGACATGAGCGATGTTACAAAGGAAGCATCATCGATGCATCTTTAACGTTTAGTTATGTTTTCTTTGCCTCATTATTTTCTATGCTATGAGCTAAAAACACACAGCGACGTCTTTCTCAGACGTCAAAACGTCACGTTTCATCGCTGTGTTTTAAACAGTCGGACGGTAATGTGATGAACCTGCTCCTCTCTGCGTTCACATCGCCTCAACGCGCACAGTCGTTCTGAACTCGCTCATATGTTCAACGTGGACGTTGATTCTGCAATTTTTTTTTCCCGGCTTTTAGGCGGTCAGCTAACACTATGCTAGGTTAGCATAGCTACAGTGACGTTTTGCTAACATAAACAGTAAAAATCTCTCTGCTAACTGAGGAACTTGTAGGATAACAAGTAGGGATGTGACGATACACTTTCGTCCCGATTCGATTCCGATTTTTTGGCTGATTCGATTTAAATTGCAATTCTCATGATTCTTTGATGCTGATTTTTATTCACTAAAAACCAAACAAAAAAATGTCCAAAACTTCTTTTGCTAGTCATTTTTCTTGATTTCAATCAGGAAAAAACAACCCAGTAGCCAGACCGTCATTCTGCTGCCCAAGAAGACAAGTAAAAAGATCAATAAAAACAATAGAAATGACAAATTTTTATCATGGATTATTTTAATTAATTTGAAAAAAAAAAAGATATTTTTTAAAATTGTGAAGCAAAAAATCCTGATATTCAATTTTTCGATTTGTTTTTTTTCTTCCCTAATGAGGAAAGTTTGCTCCTCTCCGTTGTACGAACTGATCGTTTATTGTGACGAGTCGTTCTTTAACTTACAGATCAAACTGACCGCATCTCACGCCCACACACACGCACACACACACACACACACACACACACTTGGTATCAGTGTGCGCATGGACCTAGTTCTATGGGGGGTCCCGTGCACTTCTTACCGTCCAAATCCAACGTTTCTCTACAGTAACTTGTCGGGCACTAGGACCAAACAGAAATCGGCCTTAGTTTAGACCCGCCCACAAGCTCCTCCCTTGGCTCTGCTGCTGCTTGTGTGATTGGCCGTCCCTGCTGTCACTCCGCCTTGCCTGCACGTCAGTAGCTAGTCTGCCGTCAGGAGTTCTGTAGGTTCCTGTAAGTTGGGCGTTTGTTCTGCTCGACTCAGCTGGAAGCATCGTTGTATTAATTCACATTAACATTGTGTGTGTGTGTGTGTGTGTGTGTGTGTGTGTGTGTGTGTGTGTGTGTGTGTGTGTGTGTGTGTGTGTGTGTTTGGTTGTTAGGTACTGCCATGATGCCAGAAAGATTTCTCTAAAAGTCAAAGTGTAAGTTACTTAAAGGAACATTTCACAGCCATCCTGCAACTCTGGCGCCATAAAGCAGCTCATCCACCTAGAAGTGTGCTCTGGTGTGACCATAGACTGCAGATGGACACCACTCTGTGGCACTTTTCCAAAGCTGGTCTATGAACAGGATGAACTCTCCAACCTATATTTGACACTCCATGCACATTTCCTCATTCAAAGAAAATATAAATATAAGTCCATGTTTTCACCACATCGTCGTCGTTAACAGAGCTCACAGTTATCCTGTATCCTGTGTTTTTATTGGCAGTGCTGATAAATTCTAATGTTTTTATGAATCATTATTATTATTATTATGATTGTTATTATTATTAATTTTAAAAAATACAAACCAAAAATGTGATTTTTTTATACATCCACTCATGAAAAATTAAAAGTATTTCGAAAAGCCAGACGAGGGAGAGAAGGAGAAGCTGGACGAGAAGGAGGAGAAGAGGTGGAGGAGCTGAAGGAGAAGGAGGAGAAGAGGTGGAGGAGAGAGAAAGAGAAGCTGAAGGAGAAGGAGGAGAAGAGGTGGAGGAGAGAGAGAAAGAGAAGCTGAAGGAGAAGGAGGAGAAGAGGTAGTATTTCCTCTAAACATGATTGTTTCCCAAACTGTTCCTACGGGAGAGGAGGTGAAGGTAGAAGAGATGGAGGAGAAGAGGTGGAGGAGGGAGAGAAAGAGGTGTAAGAGATGAAGGAGAAAAGCCAGACGAGGGAGAGAAGGAGAAGCTGGATGAGAAGGAGGAGAAGAGGTGGAGGAGGGAGAGAAAGAGAAGCTGAAGGAGAAGGAGGAGAAGAGGTGGAGGAGAGAGAGAAAGAGAAGCTGAAGGAGAAGGAGGAGAAGAGGTGGAGGAGAGAGAGAAAGAGAAGCTGAAGGAGAAGGAGGAGAAGAGGTGGAGGAGAGAGAGAAAGAAGCTGAAGGAGAAGGAGGAGAAGAGGTGGAGGAGAGAGAGAAAGAGAAGCTGAAGGAGAAGGAGGAGAAGAGGTGGAGGAGAGAGAGAAAGAGAAGCTGAAGGAGAAGGAGGAGAAGAGGTGGAGGAGAGAGAGAAAGAGAAGCTGAAGGAGAAGGAGGAGAAGAGGTGGAGGAGAGAGAGAAAGAAGCTGAAGGAGAAGGAGGAGAAGAGGTGGAGGAGAGAGAGAAAGAGAAGCTGAAGGAGAAGGAGGAGAAGAGGTGGAGGAGAGAGAGAAAGAGAAGCTGAAGGAGGAGGAGGAGAAGAGGTGGAGGAGAGAGAGAAAGAGAAGCTGAAGGAGAAGGAGGAGAAGAGGTGAGGTTGAAAGAACAAACACTTGTTAGTCATTTAACGTTGTGATTAATGTTGGGAATGATGATGATATTTTCAATAATCCGACGTGATTCATCAAAATATATTAGTCAGAAAGAAGCAAAATAACTGGACAAAGTTTCATACGGAGGTCTGAAGAATCTGTAGATGTCTAAACGGATTTTATTAGGAAGAAATGGTCGAAACTCAGCAGTTAGGAACGGAAGGATACAAACTACATACTTCACAACCAGTCGCAACCAATCTTAACTATTTACAACCAGACACAACCAGTCTTAACCATTTACAACCAGACACAACCAGTCTTAACCATTTACAACCAGACACAACCAGTCTTAACCATTTACAACCAGACACAACCAGTCTTAACCATTTACAACCAGACACAACCAGTCTTAACCACTTACAACCAGACACAACCAGTCTTAACCATTTACAACCAGACACAACTAGTCTTAACCACTTACAACCAGACACAACTAGTCTTAACCACTTACAACCAGACACAACTAGTCTTAACCATTTACAACCAGACACAACCAGTCTTAACCACTTACAACCAGACACAACTAGTCTTAACCACTTACAACCAGACACAACCAGTCTTAACCACTTACAACCAGACACAACCAGTCTTAACCATTTACAACCAGACACAACCAGTCTTAACCATTTACAACCAGACACAACCAGTCTTAACCATTTACAACCAGACACAACCAGTCTTAACCACTTACAACCAGACACAACTAGTCTTAACCACTTACAACCAGACACAACTAGTTACAACCAGTCACAACTATTGTCAGTCGGACACAACCAATTGTGATTGGTTGTGTCTGACTGATAATAGTTGTGACTAGTTGTGTATGGTTAAAACTAGTTGTGATTCACAACTAGTTTCAACCAGACAAAACCAATCGCAACCAGTCCCAACTGGTCTCAACCAGACACAACCAGTCTTAACCATTCCTCTTTCCTCTCTGTACTGTGGACTTTTCACACAACAACTCCACCTGTCAGCTGCAGCAGCCATGATGACTCAGCATGTATTCAACATAGTCACTCGGCTCGGTCCGATCGGGGGCTCGGTTCCATTTGGGGTCATGGGCTCCTACCCTCATGTGTTAACGCTGCACTTCTTCCAGAACCTATGGAGCTCCATGAGACCCTGGTGGTCTGGTTGATCAGATTTCACAACTTTAAAACAAATTCTTCCCTGTGAGTCCTTCCTACATTTGTACAGACCGAACAGCCCAAACAAAGCGGACTTTCCAACCAAACGGACCAGAAGAAACGGACTGAACAGCCCAAACAAAGCGGACTTTCCAACCAAGCGGACCAGAAGAAACGGACCGAGCACTCCAAACAAAGCGGACTTTCCAACCAAACGGACCAGAAGAAACGGACTGAACAGCCCAAACAAAGCGGACTTTCCAACCAAGCGAACCAGAAGAAACGGACCGAGCACTCCAAACAAAGCGGACTTTCCAACCAAACGGACCAGAAGAAACGGACCGAACAGCCCAAACAAAGCAGACTTTTCAACCAAACGGACCAGAAGAAACGGACTGAGCACTCCAAACAAAGTGGACTTTCCAACCAAACAGACCAGAAGAAACGGACCGAACAGCCCAAACAAAGCAGACTTTCCAACCAAACGGACCAGAAGAAACGGACCGAACAGCCCAAACAAAGCAGACTTTTCAACCAAACGGACCAGAAGAAACGGACTGAGCACTCCAAACAAAGTGGACTTTCCAACCAAACGGACCAGAAGAAACGGACCGAACAGCCCAAACAAAGCAGACTTTCCAACCAAACGGACCAGAAGAAACGGACCGAACAGCCCAAACAAAGCAGACTTTTCAACCAAACGGACCAGAAGAAACGGACTGAGCACTCCAAACAAAGTGGACTTTCCAACCAAACGGACTGAGCACTCCAAACAAAGTGGACTTTCCAACCAAACGGACCGAGCACTCCAAACAAAGCAGACTTTCCAACCAAACGGACCGAGCACTCCAAACAAAGCAGACTTTCCAACCAAACGGACCAGAAGAAACGGACCGAACAGCCCAAACAAAGCAGACTTTTCAACCAAACGGACCAGAAGAAACGGACCGAACAGCCCAAACAAAGCAGACTTTTCAACCAAACGGACCAGAAGAAACGGACTGAGCACTCCAAACAAAGTGGACTTTCCAACCAAACGGACCAGAAGAAACGGACCGAACAGCCCAAACAAAGCAGACTTTCCAACCAAACGGACCAGAAGAAACGGACCGAACAGCCCAAACAAAGCAGACTTTTCAACCAAACGGACCAGAAGAAACGGACTGAGCACTCCAAACAAAGTGGACTTTCCAACCAAATGGACTGAGCACTCCAAACAAAGTGGACTTTCCAACCAAACGGACCGAGCACTCCAAACAAAGCAGACTTTCCAACCAAACGGACCGAGCACTCCAAACAAAGCAGACTTTCCAACCAAACGGACCAGAAGAAACGGACCGAACAGCCCAAACAAAGCAGACTTTTCAACCAAACGGACCAGAAGAAACGGACTGAGCACTCCAAACAAAGTGGACTTTCCAACCAAACGGACCGAGCACTCCAAACAAAGCAGACTTTCCAACCAAACGGACCAGAAGAAACGGACCGAACAGCCCAAACAAAGCAGACTTTCCAACCAAACGGACCAGAAGAAACGGACCGAACAGCCCAAACAAAGCAGACTTTTCAACCAAACGGACCAGAAGAAACGGACTGAGCACTCCAAACAAAGTGGACTTTCCAACCAAACGGACCGAGCACTCCAAACAAAGTGGACTTTCCAACCAAACGGACCAGAAGAAACGGACCGAGCACTCCAAACAAAGTGGACTTTCCAACCAAACGGACCAGAAGAAACGGACCGAGCAGCCCAAACAAAGTGGACTTTCCAACCAAACGGACCAGAATTTGACCGAAAACAACAGATGTGTAGGTGTCGTCTGTTATTGTTGGCCTCATCACAGATGGATACCAAAAACTGGTGCAGGATTCTCTAGACTGGTGCTTGTGGAGCCACATCAAGTTGGAAGAAAACCAAAGAGCCGTTGGTCGAATTCTGCCGGCGGACTAACTCCCCGTCAACACCAGAGGACATCCAGGGACGAACTCGTACCCGGGTGTTCACCTGAACAGTAAGTCAGACTCGTCGCTGAACTCTGGTGCAAGTCGTCGCAGGCTTTACGCGCCTATGAGTAACCCGCCGCGGAGACAAAGTAACCCGCCGCGGAGACGGAGTTATCTATTAAGGCCAGAAGACTGACAGCAATGCAGAGCTCGTTCAGAGACAGGCTCCTTCATCGCAGACGTGTGTAGGAGCATTATCGCAGGTCTTTCCTTCCTGCAGCAGTTAGACTGAACAACAAGCACTGAGCCCTGCAGACCAAACACACTTCACCCACAAAGAGGACAAAAAAAGTCATATTTTTATTCTTCAAAGTATATTTTTACCACAAATTTAGTTCTATTTATAATAGTTTCTCTGGTTTTTCTTGTGATCTGCTGCTGCTGCATTTCCTTGCTGGGGGGCTTGTAAAGGTCCCTCTGATTGGTGTGTTTAGCTTTAAACACCACGCTGCATCTGTCGCCGTGGGGTTTGGCTTCAGTGGTGTTTGGATCAGATGATGTCAGCGCAGTTACGTCTGGACCACCTGCATCGCTCCGACAAACGTGTCACTCAGCAGCTCGCTGAACACCGTTTCCTGTCTCGGGGTCGGTTGTTACGGTGGGACCTAAAGCAGAAAGAGAACAACTGCCTGTGAATATGATTCGCATCGTTTTCAGTGTCTGAAGCAGAGCAGAGACCGGCGGGTCGATACCGGGATCAGTGGTCAGAGGAGCATCGGTCCGTCCGGCCCAGTCTGGATCTGAGCTCAGAACCAGAACCGTCTCTGGCTCAGCTCTTGAAATTTACCCTTAACCTGACTTTTCTTCTTTTACTTTCTCTTTACTGTTTGTTTCTTATTTGTGTGACTTTAAAACGTTGTTTAGATCCAGATTTGTCGTCAGTCGCTGTGAAGCTACCGTGTCGGTTTCTGCTACTTGGGTTCCCACAGGTTGGGACTGCTCCTCTCTTTCTGGTAAACAAAGAAGTTTGCAGCTTAGCAGTGATTTCTGTCTCTTCTGTCTTCCAGGCGGTCGTGACCCGACAGCTGATGGTCGGCGTTTCACAGGAAAACTGCAGGTAACTCCGATAAACACCACAACTCTCCAATCAGAAGTCGGTTACTTCACATTTTCTTCCCAGTGGAAGATAAAGTAGTTCCAGTATGACGTTTAGCATCTCCTCTTCTTCTAACATCTGTAAACATCTGTGAAGGCCAGCTGGTCCGATGCGGGATCCTGGCGGCTCTCCAGACCCGGGGCCTCTACCGACTTCCGGAACAACAGACCACATCGCTGAAAGATGCCGAGCGGAAGTAGAAAAGAATATTCTGATGTGTGAATCTGTACGTTTGTCCCAACTGATGGCTCATCATCGTCCCCGTTAATGCAAACATGATGTTTTACCTCCAGAATAAAACTTTATTACAACTTTAATTCTGCATAAATAAGTCATTTAAGACCGGCATAATGTCGCCTTTTCTGGCCACCATGCTGAAGGACTGGATCTGCGCCGTCCTGCCACTCTTCTTCTTGGGTTTATTCTGGTCTGAACGTAACGTTCGCATTGTCAACTAGCTTAAAACAATAAGTAGCTGCATTTCCTGCATGCATTACTCAAACTGCATGGTTTGCATGGCCAGGACACCGACCAACCACAGCCCTTCCTTTTGTCTTCTACTGTTGCTCCGCCTCTCTCCCCGACACACGGAGGTCTGTCTCGGTGAATCTGCGTTTCTTTGCTCTTTTCTCTGTTTGTTTTTAACCACGAAACATTGATCAGCTGCTCGTTTAAATACACGTTTCTGTCGACCTGTTATGGTTGAATGTGGACAGAACACGAGGTGGAACGCAAACGATGAGGGGCAGGTGGGATTTAGGAAGGCGACATTGCTTGTAGGAGTTCTGTGCATCGGTTTCTGATCTGGATGAGTTTAGAAGTACGAACAGAGAGGATGTGCGAGAGGAAAGAGGAAGTCATTGCAGTCAAGTTTTTACTGAGATTTTTTTTGTTTTTGGAATTTGGGCAGGTCTAGGGGGGTAAAAAAAAAGTGAAGGTGGTGCAAATTTCATCTTAAATTAAATCAACCTGACAAATAATAAAGTTGTATTTGTTTAACCCTTAAAGATCCACTAGATCACCTGAGGTCCATCTCTTCTAGCATCAGGACCTGCAGTGTGTAATTCTGATGGTCATGTGACCCTCCAGCTGGTCTACGGAGGTTTTCCAGCGTTTCTATCCGTCCAGGAGGTCTACAATCCAGATGTAGTGTTTATTCAGAGACTCTAGATGGTAAATCCACCCAGTATTTATCACATCTTCGTCACCATCACCACCATGTTGCCAAGAGATCTCTATTTTCACCCGGACATGATGATGAAGACACTACCTGTCAGACTTTTCACCAATCAGAGAGCTTAAAGGTGGAGTATGTAAGATATTCGATGCGTTATTAAATTACAAGTTTAATTAATGACAAAAGGCACCTTTTTTTTTTTTTTACTGGTAGAAAAACATTTAGGAAGGGTCTTTGTCATTAATTAAACTTGTAATTTAATAACGCATCAAATATGGACAGACTGGAACCTACATGTTCAAAAAACTATCTAATTAGGATTGTAGTTATTCTTTTAGTTTTTTTTTGTTTTGTTTGTTTGTTTTTGTTTTTTTTTTTAAATATTGAAAATCTTACATACGCCACCTTTAAACTGACGGTAACGTCCAATCAGGAGCAGCCAAAGATTAACAAGTGATGAGAAAAACAGGAAAATAATGATCCTCTACGGCTGGAATAAAGCCAAGAAGACATTTGGGATGCAGCTGATGTTTTCGTGATGATGGCAGGTAAACAGTAGCAGGAAGAAGTGTTGTATTATTTCCTACACCACTTACCCTGGGATCTGCTGAACACGAAAGCATTGCGGTGCAGTTGCGCCACGCCTTTGCAGCTGCACACCAGTAAAAAGGACTGGTTCTACCAGGTGTACTGCAGTGTGTTTCTGAAGCATCCCAGAAGCACAGCCGCTTTCCGCTTCTCTAAAACTGAACCCACACTTTGAACCCACGTCAATCCACAGCAGAGTGGATCGTTCCGGCAGGACACTGGTTGATGAAAACCAAAGTGGATCCGGTGGATTTTACCTGTAAAATACTACATGTCCTTTTCATGCACTTTACTCTGAAACATCAACATTTCTTCGTTACTGACACCAAGCCGTTAGCTGAGGGCCGGTTTCACTTAATGAATGAAAGCGTGGAGAATGTGCATGTTGGAAGAGGAAAGCTTTTTGTAACCTCTCGTTTTGACACCACACATCCCAACTATACAAACATGAAGAGCAACGTGTGAGACAGACTGTGCCTGCTGATTTATCTGAGGGTTTACTGTTCACTTTAAAGTAGTTTTATAAGTAAGGGACGCTTCACGCCTCCGTGTCGTCCATTCATTCCTGATAATGGACACCTCGGAGGACATTTTCCTGCTTATACCAAGGTTACTCACAAAGGAAATACAAGATCCATTACTAATGTTGTTTTTACAGTTAAATTAGTTTTTAACAAGAAGCGACTGAGCGGACTATTTAATGTCTCTTGTTGTGGCGTTGCCAAGGTAACCGCCGTTGGCAGCGCCTGCAGCCCGTTCGGCAGGAGATACTATTGCAACAAATCACCGGTGATGGTGACATATGATAGTGTTGCGGGGTGTGTGTGACTGTGTGGTCCAGGGAGCTCAGTGTGTGTGAACGTCAGCGAGTGTGTGTGTGCACGGCGCGCCGTCATGTGATCAAGCCTGTAAGATAAGAGAGTTTAACGGAAGTGCCGCCCCCTCCCATTTAACGGATTCCAATGAAAATATGGCGATTTTCTGAAAATTTTTCTTCACCACACGAAGGAGATCGGGGAGGACGTGCGATGGTTGGTTCCTATAACAGCATCAGAAAAATTCAGCCGTGGAAAAAACAAAATGCAAACAGCACGGACCTTTTTAATACATGAAGATTATTCCTTCAATTTCTTTGTTCCCTCCGCAAAGGAGGTTATGTTTCTTCCTGTTTGTTTGTGTTCGAGATAACTCAAAAAGTTATTGATGGATTTTCACGAGATTTTCAGGAGTTGTTGGAAACGTGAAAAGGAAGAAGTGATTTGATTCTGGTGGTGATCTGGATCCCCGTTTGTATCCAGGAACTTTGAAAAGATTCTTTGACATGGTGCTTGGCGGTTTCTGCTCTCCGAGTGCTTTTCTAGTTTTATTCTAGTTTTTAGAAGATGGCTGTGAAATTGGCGTAACCACTGGAGCATTAATGCAGAGAAACACGCGGTCCGCTGCACCGCTGCAGGGTGACGTCAGAGCCGCTCTGTTCCTTTTTCAGAGATCTGGGGCTTCATCACAAACTAACAGAATAAATATTATTTATTACGGTTGAAACAATATGATGGATATTTTATCTGCAGTCACTGATTTCTACTAACGATCTCAGTAGAACATGAACATAATACAGTAGTGAGATGGGGAGGGATCGGGAGACTTTTTTTCCTTTCTTCCTTTTCTGCTCTGGTTATTGTTCAACCGATGGTCTAAATTATCCTGAAAAAATAGAATAAAAACTGGCAGATCAGTTGCATTCATTAGTAATCATTGGCCTGTTTGACAAAGTCCTTCCAGATATTATTTCTGCTTTCTGTTTTGTCTGTTTCTCGCTAAAATTTCTGTTGCCATGGTTACGTTTGATTTTGAGCGTTTGAGCCAGCGCAGTGATTTAGAAATATTTGGCTGTTTGATGGAACTTTTTTTTAACTGGTGTCCATTGTCACTTTTTAACGGACACCCTGCAACCAATCAGAATAGAGGATTCACCCAGATCATAGTATAAAGGATTTTAAGTCGGCCTACACCAACAATGATGCACGATTACACTCATGTGAACCGCCACACAGACGCTCCGCTCTGAAACTCTGTTGGTGAAATGGGTGCTGGACAGAAAGCTCGGCGCACTTGCTCCGTAGTGCTTCCACAATGCGTCTACGTTCAGGGCTTCCCGGGGTTAGTTTCATTCAGGACTGGAGTCTATCCCAGCAGTCATTGGGCAAGAGTCAGGTACACCTTGACAGGTCGGCAGTCCATCACAGGACCACAATGGCAAGCAACCGTTCACACATACACTCACTTTTGGAGACCATTCAGAGTAATCGATCAGCCTAACATGCATGACTTTAGACAGTGTGAAAACCCACGCAAACACAGAGAGAACATGCAGAAAGACCCAGAAAGTGACCTTCTGGCTGCGAGGCCACAGTGCTAACCACTACGCCACCATGCTGCCCGGAAAAATGACTGATTCAGGAAAACATGGAAACTGTGTGTGTGTGTGTGTGTGTGTGTGTGTGTGTTTCAGATGTAAGAGAATGATGTGCAGATGAGAAAATGCTTGGTCACTGCTGATCTATGTGTTATTTCTACAAACTTCTGTTTTCTTCTTCTGGTTGCTCTTTATGCTGCTTTATCTATTCATACATTCATTTTACATAATTTTAGCCTCATAACCTGCCTGCTGAGGCTGAAAACATCCCGTCTCCATGGAAACGTCACGTCTGCATGGAAACATCACGTCTGCATGGAGACTAGGAGTAAAAGAGTTAATTTTCTTGAGTTGCGGATGGATGATGGAGGGTGGGTGGAGGACTAAAGAAGAGCACTGTAGCCGATGTTTTATGCCAACCAGTGTCAACTTATTCAGCAACAGTTTTTAAAACCAATTGTGTTGCGTTTGCTGTTCATCGTCAATATCTTTATTAAAAATGTGTTTTCAGAGTGTAAAATCAGCAGCTATGTTTCATCTCTCTGGACTCCGCATGTGATAAAGTTTTTGGATGCTGTCAAAGTTTATGTCACCTATGGATTTCACCCATGAGTTAGGCCCCGCCTCCCTCCCCGTTGCTGCACGCCGTGTTCACATGCAGAGCAGAGGTCACACAGTATCCTCCCTCTACTGTTCTTGCAAAGGCGGCAATAAAGGTTCAGTAAAGACATTGTGACGTTGTCCATGTAAAATGATTCATTGCCAGCATTTTTAAGATGTGACCCCTAAAATAAAGCCATGGCAGCTGTTGATTCACCAGCTGCTTTTGTTACACATAGAATCACATAAAAACTAAATATCTCGATTAAGAAAATGCTCATGAAAACAGTGTTGAAAAAAGTGAAAAATAACACTAAAAAGTTCTCATAAGGTGGTTTTTCAGATGCTTTAATATAAAAATATATTGCAGTAACACTTAATGGAAACACTAAATTCACATTTATGTGTCCCCAGATGTAGGGGGTGGGGACCAGTTCATATCTGTTGAAGAGGGTTATGGAACAGACAGTTTTCAGTTTTAGACAAGAAAATGAGCGAGAAAAGCCGTAGAAATTCTCCACAGTAGGTAGAAACCCCAAAATAACGCTAGGTGGCTACCTTCCATAAGCCGCAATTCTCGCAAAATCTTCTCAGCAGGACGAGATTTTACGAGAACTGAGGCTTTTGTGCCAAACACTGTTCAACGGAAAAGTCCGCAAATCACAAATTATTTGTCCAAACTTTTGTCCAAATTATTTGTCCAAATATCACTTTTATTTTGGGAAACACGTGGAAACGCTGCTGCAATAGGAGAAACACTGCATTTGGAGAACATTAAGAGCTTTAAGGGTTAAACATCATATACTGTCTGATAAGTTGTTTCTACATGTATGCAACCACTCTGTTTGTGTTAATAACAAATCTTTTCTCTTCTAGGCAAACCTTTGCAATGGAAGACTTCACAATACCTCCTGATTCTGCCAAAAACTGCAACATTTCAGCAATAGAGGATGAAAAAGAGAAGGTGAAAGACTTTGTGTATAAGCATTTCAGAGAAGTAACGGATGGACCTCTCTTCAGTAACGCAGAGGAATCCCTCATGAGGGACAGCAGGACTTCCACCAAGAAAGACAAACAGACTCTAACGGCCCACTGTAAAGTTCAGCAAAGAGCCGTTTTCTCTGGAAAGATTCTGAGTTTTGGATGTACGTTGTGTAAAGACAATTTCACTTTCAGTCCCAATGACCTCCTGAAACATTTCCGAGTCGCTCACAAGGGAAGCCTTCCTACCTACCCGTGTGATCTGTGTGATTTTGTCACCAATGAGTTTCCCGCTCTTCAGCGCCATCGAATCGAACACAGGAACACTTTAGTTTCATGTGAGCTGTGCAACAACAACGTACAGTACTCTCTGCTGCTGCTCACCAGACACTACATGATGTGTCACAGTGTAAATGGACAGTTCCGGTGTGACTGGTGCGAGTTCACCACCGTCGATGCAGGAACGTTTGTCCAGCACATCCATCATCACAACGAGAGTCATTGGAAGTGTTCAAAATGCAGACACATTAGCTTGAATGAAGAAGATCACCAGAGTCACATGAAAGCCCACTCAGGAATGTTTCCTTTCACTTGTCAGATCTGTGGGTTTGGGGCAGCAAAAAGCGAGTCCCTTAAAAAACACTCTGCAACCGTTCACAAAGAGGAGGCGGAGAAACGGAGCCCATGGAAGGCTGTGGAAGATGCCGCCACGCCGGCCAGTCCTCCTGCCAGCCTCAAAAGGTTGTTTACAAAGAGTTGTGAATCCCAGGAGACTCAGAGGATATCCAGACTGAACCATGTCACTGGGACCGTACCAAACCAGAACGGCAGACTCGTGAAACCGGACCTACTCCTGGAGGAAGCGAGCTACATCCTGGATGGAAGCGTTGGGAAGAAGGAAGGCAGAGGCAGCAGCAAAGGTTCCCAGAACTCGGACCAGTCGCCGTCTGTCATGCTGCAGGAATGTGACAACTCTTCAGGCTCCAGTCCTGGAGGTCACACCAACACCAACGGCCTCACGGTTCTCATGGTAAAGAACAAAATCTCCCTCCCCCCTCACTGCACAACCAAAGTGATGGGATTCAAGATAGTGGATGGCAAAAAACACTTGGTTCTCAAAGTAATTCCAGCACTGAATCAAAACTTGTCCAGTCAGAGCCATTCCAAAGCTAATGGTGCTGCTCCAAACCCAGTGACAGATAAAAGTAAAGCCTCTGTTGAGAACAGGCTATGCTCCGATGGCATAGGCCCAATGGCACAATGCCTGGCTGTTTCCCCAACGACCGGCTCATGCATTCAGATGGATCAGGAGGAAATCATGGCAGTAAAGGTGAAGATAGAGGAGGAGGAAACCTCTGTGTGCAGCTTTAGTTCTCCTCCACATACAGGGGATGATGTTGAACAAGGCAGTCTCCTTCTGAATCCACCCTTGACCTCTGCAGAAACGTTAGATCCAGGTAATCAGACTCACTCAGGTGAATCAACAGAGGGAAGTCAGGGCGATAACTCTGATCATGAAGCCTGTAAGGCTAATGTAGCCTGCTGTAGTACTTCTGAAATAAGTGGTACTACGGCAGTATGTCAGGCAACTAGTTTATCCTCCACCTCATCTGTTCTGGAAACGAATAAGTCCAGATCAGTCTGTGAGTCGTCAGAAGGGTCACCGCCTGATGGTGAGAGATTAACTGAGACAAACAAAGGGAACGGTGGGTTTAGCTCCACCGATGTCATTCCGGTTCCTCCAGAAGAAACTGATGCTGTTAGCGCTGATGTTACAGATAGACATGTCCAGCAGGATGTAAACGATGTGAAACCTCACACACAGCCCTGTCAGTCCATCTGCAGCAGAGAGACCACAGGTAATATACCAAACCAGGAAGTCTTCAACTTTCACAACTACTCCAAGGAAACATTTAGCACTTTGCCGAATACTATCCCAACCTCCCATCCTAACCAAGAACACTCCGAAGAAGAGAGAAACTGCGAATCCTCAGTGTGTAGCCTGACGCTGGCAGAGTCTCCAGAACATTTCCCAGAGAGTCCAGACTGTGACGTTGTGGTTGACGAGTACGTCGCAGGTGTAGACGGTGTAGATTCAGTTCTCCAAGATTTCAATATCATCAAAATAGAGGAGGACAGTGTTCCCATTTCCACAAAGCAATCCATAACCAATAGCAGTTCAGTCCAAGCAGAGAGCATCAGGGAGGAACATTCAGATGGAAGTATTAAACAACTAGATGCAGACAGAACAGAGTCGTCTGCCGGAAGCAGCGATTCTTTAACGCAGACCAAGACGACTCTGAGAATCCTTCAGTTACCGAGTCAGCAGTCGGTTCTGCTGAGGCCTGCTGAGAAGCGATTCGCTGTGCCGCTGCAAGTTAAGGCCACTCCTGGTTTCAAACTCTTAACCAACTCCACAAGCCCCCAGATCAAAGTATCAACTATGAAGCCAGGGTTGGACCGATCAGGATCTGGTCTCACCCTGACTCCTGCCAAGGTAACTGGAGCGCCGACAGCGAAGCCTCAGCCGGTGGAGAAGGGAAAAACGCTCTTCTCTGCTATAAAACCGGGCGTTAACGCCTCCTCTAATCATTACCTTATCAATAGTCCAGGTCTGAAGGGTCCTGTGATCCTTTCACCGCATGCTACATCAACAGAGAAAGCTGCAAAACCACCACAAATGTGCTACTTGGTGCAAAGATCTGTCCCCCTCACTCAGACCCAGACTGCACCTGCCCTCAAACTGGCGAGTACTCCGTTCCCACTGACCTCTAGACCAGTTCTGGCTATGCCCGTGAGCTCTGCAGAGAAAGCCACCACCCTGCAGACCGGTCGGCAAGCGTTTTTGCTCCGATACATCTCTCCACAGAAATCAGGTCTGTTTCTAAACAAGCAAGAGACAAAAAGTGGAGCTATCTGTAACCAAACCAGCGAGAGCGCTGGAAATAAGGTCATATTAAAGATAGTCACTCCCACTGGCAGCCTTCTGACCAGTGGCGCTCCCACTTCCAGCAGTCAGCCTCTGTTTTTGGCCACCAGACCTCAGACCAAGTGCTTCCTGGTGTCATCAAACAAAAACGCCGCCGCTGCTTCCGGCGGGGTAAAGAAAATGCTCAGCATCCAGAACTATGTGCAGAGCGATGTACAAGGCCCCGATGCTGCGCCGTCTCGGGTGAACATGAAGCTCCAGGCTTGCGAGGCAGAGAAACTTAGCCTGGCTCCGCGGCCGGTGAGGCCTCCGAGCCAAAGGAAAAGGCGAAGGAAAGCGTTGTTTGATGAGCTTCCAGCTACCGTACAAAAAGTCAGAAAACTCGCAAATAAAGTCCAGACTGAGAAAGAGGCGTCTGCCCTGTGGAGGCCAGTCGCCAAAGAGGTGGAGAGAACCCTGAGACTCGCCCCGTTCAGCCTGGAGCAGCAGGTCAAATGTCCCCGTAGATACCAGCCAGTTGTCGTCCTCAACCACCCCGATGCAGACATTCCTGAGGCGGCCAACATCATGAAGGTGGTCAACAGGTACAAAGGGGCGGTCACAAAGGTCGCTCTGTGCCAAAAAACTGTCCAGGCCCTGTCGGACCTCGGTGCCGTAGGGAACAACGTGTCATGGTGTGGTCACGATGGTCGCAGACTGGTTCAGAGTTCTGTTCAGGAACGCTTCCTCCTCAAGCTCAAGCTGAGGAAGAAAAGCAAGAGGAAGTACGAGGTGGTGAAGACGTTGTCAGGTAGCCGTCCGGGATCGGTGGCGTTCGACTGCTGGTTCTGCGGTCGGATCTTCAACAACCAGGAGGACTGGGTCGGTCACGGCCAGAAGCATCTGATGGAGGCCACCAGAGACTGGAATAACCTCTTCTAAAAGGACTGGTCCTCGGCCCCACCGAGGCGGAACGCTCCTGTCTGGTTTCTGTTCCTGTACATATGAAGTAAAGCCTAGTTTTATCTGGAAATAGGTGCATATTGTGGTATATTTTGTACTTCAGGCATGATGTCTGTTATGCATGCACACATGAGACTTTACTGTGAGCATGGGACACTGTAAGTAGGGGATGGGAGCCAAGCTTGGATCATGTTACTCAGGTAATTTCATAATAATCTTGTCTTTTTAATGAAAAGTTGAACAGAAAAATGAAAAGTGTCGTTGAGGGCTGCTGCATCTTTTCTACACCGTAGTCCCAGTCAGGCTGGATCTGTATAGATGGTTATAAAAGTTTCAACAAACCCGTGAAACCATGTTCTGGTCCACTTTTCTTCCTTTGATCAATGAGTCTAAGCAGGTGTGTGCTTCTGTTGTCCGCTTCCGTCCTGCCTTCCATGTTTGTGTTTCGCTGCCGCTGGATCGGCACACCGCCTGCAGCTCCACGTTACCTTTCTGCAGCTTTGGGCCTTGTGTCTGATGAATGTTTCCTCTGACACGGCGGCAGGCGGCCGTTAGTGGCACTCCGCGCCGTCGCTTCCAGGCCCACCTGTTGATCATTGTTTCCTCATTTAAAAGCCTTTCACAAAGCGGGAGATGAGATTACGGTCTACGTTGAACTTACCTTTACAGCATCTAGAGACAGGGCCGGATTAGAAGTGCACAGGCCCCTGGGCCCAGAGTGTTCCAGGGGCCCCTTCCCCAACCACAACATTGTGACAGTTGTGAATGATCCACTGTGAAACGACATTTCTAACATCCTTCAGCCAGTGGTACCAGCAGCAGTACACACTGTGGTGTAACTATCTGGCTTTTATCTACGTTTTGTCTCATGTCCAAACACCTGGTGTTTGGCCCACTTGGGCCCCAAGTGGGCGTGGGCCCCCCATTGGATAATCCGGCCCTGTCCAGAGGGTAAAACGAGGTTTTGTGTCCCGTCAGTTGCTGAGTCTTGAGACATGTTGGCGTCTGGTTTTTTTATCCTGATTCTGTTCTTCGTAGTTCTCACATGAAACGACCTGCTGGGTTTTTATAGTGAATCTGTGTGAATTTTATAACATTTTTAATCATTTTCACTGAGACTGATCACAGTGTGAAGGGCTTCAGACTGCTAATCGGGTGCGTTCCTGCTGCTTCTAATCGTAACGGTGATCTCTGTCACCCACAAAGCCCGCTTCCTGGACAGCGGCTCTGAGATGGGACACGAGTTTATTCCAGAGTAAAAGAGTCTCAGATAGAAATCCCATCTACAAGTATTTTCATTCTGCAAGGAGAGGTGAGTTTACTGGTCAGAACAATGCATGTTGTACAAGTTTAAAGCAAACACTGTACTGCTCTGAGTGAATGTGTTGAGTAGGTCTGGTTTGTTCCTCGGCTTGTTGCCTCAGTGTGGAGGTAAAAGCTCTGTCCCTCCATGAAATGTTCTCCAGATGTTCAGAGTGTTCTGTGGTCCCCAGGCCTCATGACGAGCGGAACAGATGAATGGTCTGGATGCACATCAGCTCAGGAGTGCTGGACAGATGTGGAGCTGTCTGAATCCTCAACAGCTCCGCTGGGTGTTTTAGTTTGGTGGGTTGGTGGGTCAGCTCATTCCTGTACAGACATTAGTTACATCATGCTTTAGTTAAAAAGGCTTGGAAGCATTAAGCTCATATGTTCTGATTTCATCACCCGTCTGTTGAGTTTTTATTACGTTGTAACATGCAATGCAGGGGACTGTTTCCTACCGAGGCTGGAATGCAGCTTTTCACACAGCTTTTTCTGCTGCTTCATCCAGCGATGAAACCAGGAACTGGCTCTACTTCGTTGGCTGACGTGACGACGGCAGAGGAAGGAGACTTCTGTTCACTCTGAGCTCCAGGTACCTGAGGGTTTTCCCAGTGCTAAGCTAAGCTACCTGGTGGTCTCCTCCTCCCAGCTTTAGAAGTGGTGAACAAGCCACAACTCCGAGTCCTTTTCTTCTGCCACATCAGTGTTTGTTTTAATTCCTCTTTGTGAAATGAGTGTAAACTGATCAAAGCTAAAGAACCTTCTGACTGGTTATCAGTCTGAAACTGTACTTTATGATATCCAGACGCTCCAGGCTGGTTCCTCTTCCTCAGCAATACACTGAGCTTTTTTTTTCTTTCTGTATATATATATATATATATATATATATACACATATATATATGCAGAGTACAACTAAATACATCCACACTGTGAAGGAACACGTGGAATTATGAAGTAAACAAAAACGTGGTAAATAAACCAGAATATGTTTCATTTTTCAGATTCTTCAAAGTGACCACCTTTTGCTTTGATGACAGCTTGGTACACTCATGACATTTTCTCCATCAGCTTCATGAGGCAGTCACCTGGAATGGCTAATCAGTAGTCTCAAATGAGTTCCTGGAGGTGTCGAGTACCTGTTAGAGGCTTTGCCGTCACTCTTTGGTCCAAACCATCTGAAGTGAGTTCAGGTCAAGCGATTGTGGAAGCAGGTTGTCCTATGCAGCACTCTGTGTTTGGGACCATCATCATCCCACTGAGTGCAAACCAGATGGGATGGCATGTTGCTGTGGTCGCCATGCTGGTTAAGTGTTCCTCGGGTGTTGACTGATTAATCAACTGTTTCACTAGCAAAGAACCACCATACCACCACGTCTCCTGCATGCTTCACCGTGGGAACCACACATATAGGAACCATCTGCTCCTTTTCTGCATCTCACACAAACATGGCGAGTGGAACTAAAAATCTCAGCTTTAGATTCATCAGACCAGAGCACAGATTTCCACTGATATGAGGTCATTCCTGATGTTTCTTGGCCCAAATTAGTCTCTTGTTCTTATTGTTCTTTCTCAGAAGTGGCTTCTTTACAGCAGTCTGACCATGGAGACCCGATGCAGTCTCCTCTGGACAGCTGATGTTGAAATGCATCACCATCTTGAATTCTGAATAATTTCCGTAGGCTCTTATCTGAGGTGCAGTTTATTGGCGGTTTCTGAGATCGGTGACTCTGATGAACTTATCCTATGCAGCTGAGGTAACTCTTGGTCTTCCTGTCCGGAGGAGGTCCTCATGAGAGCCAGTTTCATCATCGTGTTTCATGGTCTTTGTAACAAGAGAATACCTTCAGACTTCTTGAAATGTTCCAGATGGACCGACCAACATGTCTTAAAGTAACGATGAACTGTCATTTCTCTTGACTTAGCTGAGTGGTTCTTGCCATAATATGGATTATAACAGGGATCAGAATGAAACCACTGTGTAGACCTTGTAGCAACATGCCTGTGCACATCACAGCCGATGGTCTCAAACACATTAAGAAGGAAAGAAATCCCAGAAATGAACTCTTGACAAGGTAATCCTGTTAATGACAAACCACTCCAGGTGACTGCCTCATGAAGCTGATGGAGAAAATGTCGAGTGTCCCAAGCTGTCATCAAAGCAAAAGGTGGTCACTTTGAAGAATCCTATATATGAAACATATTCTGGTTTATTTACCACGTTTTGTTTACTTCATATTTCCATGTGTTCCTTCACAGTGTGGATGTATTTAGTTGTGCTCTGCAATTAATAAAATAAAATGAAGAAAAACCACTGAGAAGGTGTATCCAAACTTTTGACTGGTTCTGTGTGTGTGTGTGTGTGTGTGTGTGTGTGTATATATATATATGTATATGTATATATATATATATATATATATATATATATATATATAATATGCACTATTTGATAAACAAATAGATTCTTCTTGAAGATTTTGGTTGAAAAAATAAACTATCATCACCGTAGAAACTGATGATAAACCACACCTGTGTTAAATGTTGAAGAGCAGGTAGAAACGTCCGGACTGCTCTGACCTGCAGGGTGTCAGCCCCGTTCCCACGGTGCAGCAGTCCCGCTTGCGGGTGAGGAACCTGTCAACCCAAACCAGATGAGAACACGATGCTGGAACCGTTCCAGTGGAACGTCTGACTCTGCTCTGGAAAGGAAAACCATTCAAAGAAGAAAAAGGTGGAAACATTCATGTCAGGCTTGCAGAGGAAACCAGCACCAACGTGGATCATTTCACTTTTAATCTCAGAACTGAGTTGTGGATTCATTTCATATTAAATCATAAAAGGAAATAGATCCTGGAAGATGCGGCTTCCTGCCTTGTGGTGTCCACATGTAGATCAGTGGTTACATGTTGCCCTGCGGCCCCCAGGACAGGGGTTGTCCCGGATTCCTCCATCCTGCATGAACCAATGCTGGCCCCCGGCAGGTGGACCCCCGGTGTGCGGGACGCCCTGTGGGACGCCCTGTGGGACGCCCTGTGGGACGCCTTGTGGGATGCCCTGTGGGGACGCACTGTGGGACGCCCTGTGGGACGCCTTGTGGGATGCCCTGTGGGGACGCCCTGTGGGGCGCCTTGTGGGATGCCCTGTGGGGACGCACTGTGGGACGCCCTGTGGGACGCCTTGTGGGACGCCCTGTGGGACGCCCTGTGGGACGCCTTGTGGGATGCCCTGTGGGGACGCACTGTGGGACGCCTTGTGGGACGCCCTGTGGGATGCCCTGTGGGACGCCTTGTGGGATGCCCTGTGGGGACGCACTGTGGGACGCCTTGTGGGACGCCCTGTGGGATGCCCTGTGGGACGCCTTGTGGGATGCCCTGTGGGGACGCACTGTGGGACGCCCTGTGGGACGCCTTGTGGGATGCCCTGTGGGGACGCACTGTGGGACGCCTTGTGGGACGCCCTGTGGGATGCCCTGTGGGACGCCTTGTGGGACGCCCTGTGGGACGCCCTGTGGGACGCCCTGTGGGATGCCCTGTGGGACGCCTTGTGGGATGCCCTGTGGGATGCCCTGTGGGACGCCCTGTGGGACGCCCTGTGGGACGCCCTGTGGGATGCCCTGTGGGACGCCTTGTGGGATGCCCTGTGGGATGCCCTGTGGGATGCCCTGTGGGACGCCCTGTGGGACGCCTTGTGGGACGCCTTGTGGGACGCCCTGTGGGACGCTCTGTGGGACGCCCTGTGGGGACGCTCTGTGGGACGCCCTGTGGGACGCCCTGTGGGACGCCCCTGCATGTCGGCCTTACAGCTCACAGTCTTCTTCGTGCTCTAAATCAGCTTCTTTCACCTAATTCAGATTTTTATTCTGACATGAAACTCTGTTGCGGAAGAGGTCTGGTTCTGGTGGCCTGATGACAGAAGAGAAGGTCCCACATTCATTTTAAATATAAACTTGTTTATTATTATTATTATTATTATTATTATTAAACAGTGGTCTGGCAACCCCTTGACACCATGTTGGGACCTTCTCCTCAAGCAGCTGCTTCTGGGTGGATGCCGGTCCTTCAGGGCAGGTGGAGCACCTCCTGATGCAGCAGCAGCTCCTCAGAAACCCAAACACCAGGATTGAGGCCAGCGCCCCCCAACCAAGCTGATGGATGCTGGTCTGACAGTTTACACACACTTCTCTGTTTGGGGTTCTCCTTGGTCGGTTTACTGTTCTGACAAAGAAGCAGAAACCTGCAGATAAGCCAGTAAATGTGAAGGTAGGTGTTCTGTCCCGACACGGTGCCGAACCGACTGAACACCGGACCACGTGACGGAAACCCACTCTGTCCCGATTCTTCTTCTCTTTATTCCATTTAAAAGTGAAAAAACAGCCTGATTCCAGGTTTTGTTTCGGGTTTATTACAGAAGTAATATTTTGGCTTCAGATTAGGAGCTGAATGTGAATGAATGATTCGGGGTCAACATGATGATGAGCTGCTGTTCTGGTGGAACAGATTCTTCCAGAAGGTTCCACATGAGGGCAGCAACAGTTCAACAACAGCCCTGCTGCTTGGAAATAACCTGCCATTACTACTGTCAGTGCATCTTTTACACTACAACAGCCTTTGTTTCAGTACTGACACGGATAAATACATAAACACAAAGACACACACTGGAGCTTTAATGCTTTGGTATGTTTTATTATTTCAAAATGAAAAGTATTGTTGAGTGGACATTTAAACATAAGGTACCATAAAGTGCTTCACATCATATAAAATTTACATAAACAGTTGTAATGGTGATAATAAACTGACTAAATGATTAACTAGTAAATAATATAATTAATAATCATAATGACACTCTATCACTGTACAAACTAATCAAACTTCAGGATTAGAAACCCAACACTGTTCACCATTATCCTGCATTATGAATCTCTGTCTTATGTATAAAATTATTCATGGTTTATCATCATCTTCACCAGTTTAACATCCGAACATCTGATGACAGCAGGAGGTGCAGCGAGGGGAGATTGTGTCATTCCCTTTAGGAAAAGTGTGTTTAGCCCGACTGCTTTTCCGTTGGAGCTGCTGCTGGATGGAACCGAACCCCCACAACCACCCGAAACCTAAATACACTGAATTCATTTAAGACACAGTTAAAGAAATGGTTGACTGGTAATCAGAGCTGTCAACATCAACTAAATCTGTCGCTGCCCCGATGCCATCTTGCCTTGTGTGTGTGTGCGTGTGTGTGTGTGTATGGTTGGTGTGTTATGTTGCTAATATACTTTCAGCCTAAATGTTACTTTTACTAAATGTATTATACTAATATTGTCATGTAAATATGTCATTTTACTCTTGTTCTAGGATGACTTTTGGATGACACCATAAGGCTTTTTAAACACATACCATTCATTTTTTAGAATTGAAGGTAAAATTCGTGGCTACAAAAGATCCTAACATTTGGGAGCCTTAAAAGACGGCTCTTCTTACAGTTGGAGCAAAAGAGCCGACTCTTCTTTGAGTCTGAGCAAAAGAGCCGACTCTTCTTTGGAAGTCGGCGCAAAAGAGCCGACTCTTCTTTGAGTCTGAGCAAAAGAGCCGACTCTTCTTTGAGTCTGAGCAAAAGAGCCGACTCTTCTTTGAGTCTGAGCAAAAGAGCCGACTCTTCTTTGAGTCTGAGCAAAAGAGCCGACTCTTCTTTGGAAGTCGGCGCAAAAGAGCCGACTCTCTCAGAAGAGCCAAACATCCCATCACTACTTAGCAGCTGGAGTGCAGGTCTGCAGTGAGTTCTTGTCTTCAGAAGATTAGAAAAAGCATCTTTTTAATTCAACTTTTCTGATTTTTAAAATATATTTCTGAGATGGAAGAGTTAAGAGTTTCTACAAATTTTCTTTTCATGTGACTTAAAGCTCAAATCTGAAATAAAAGCCAGACTTCATCGCTGCTTGATCGCATCCTGGTTCTGGTGGAGGTTTTCCTTCCTGTGAAAACAGAGGTTTTTATGTGTGGATAACTGGATGGAGATGGTCTTCTTATGGCAGGTGGGATGGTGTGTGTGGCTCTGGACGGGAGCAGCAGCAAGTCGGACCAGTTGGTGGAGTTCTGTGCTGAGTTTCTAGACAGGAATGAAGATGCGAGTAGACTGCTGGGTCCGGCTGTTCCACTTGTGCTGAAGGATCAATGAAGTCATGAAGCTGTACCAGTCTGTGTGCTGTTGCAGAGCCAGAGACCCTGCTTAGTAGTGCTGCCTTTTAAAGTAGCACTGAAATGCAATTATCACATATTTTTATGGTAAATCATCATGTTGTTCAAATATCTTTTATTTCACAATTGGTTAAAATGATGATAATGTTAGGCCTAAACTAGCATTACTGCTACTACTATTACCATTACTACCTGACCACTAGAGATCCATCCATCCATTATACATCCAGCCATTATTTATCCATTTATTCATCCATCCATCCATCCATCCATCCATTATCCATCTATCATCCATCCATCCATTATACATCCAGCCATTATTTATCCATCCATCCATCCATTATACATCCAGCCATTATTTATCCATCCGTCCATCCATCCATCCATCCATTATCCATCTATCATCCATCCATCCATTATACATCCAGCCATTATTTATCCATCCATTATCCATCTATCATCCATCCATCCATTATACATCCATCCATTATTTATCCATTTATCCATCCGTCCATCCATCCATCCATCCATTATCCATCTATCATCCATCCATCCATTATACATCCAGCCATTATTTATCCATCCATTATTCATCTATCATCCATCCATCCATTATACATCCATCCATTATTTATCCATCCATCCATCCGTCCATTTATACATCCACTCATTATTTATCCATCATCCATCCATCCATTATACATCCATCCATCCATCCATTATACATCCAGCCATTATTTATCCATTTATCCATCATCCATCCATTATCCATCTATCATCCATCCATCCATTATACATCCAGCCATTATTTATCCATGCATCCATCCATTATACATCCAGCCATTATTTATCCATCCATCCATCCATTATACATCCAGCCATTATTTATCCATCCATCCATCCATCCATTATACATCCAGCCATCATTTATCCATCCATCCATCCATCCATTATACATCCAGCCATTATTTATCCATTATACATCCATTCATCCATCCATTATTTATCCATCCATCCATCCATTATCCATCTATCATCCGTCCATCCATTATCCATCCATCCATTATACATCCATTCATCCATCCATTATTTATCCATCCATCCATTATCCATCTATCATCCATCCATCCATCCATTATTTATCCATCCATCCATTATGCATCCATCCATCCATCCATCTATCCATTATTTAGCATCCATCATCCACCAATCCATCCATCTATCTATCCAGCCTTCCTTCCTTCTTTTCATCCATCCATCCATTATTATCCATCCATCTATCCATTATTTATCCATCCATCAATCCATCCAGCCTTTCTTCCATCCATCCATCCATCATTCCATCCATCCATCCATCCATCCACTTGTTATCCATCCATCCATCCGTCTAGCCAGCCAGTCTTTACTCCTAACGTGATACCCAGAAACATTTCTTCTTTGACTTTGATACACAACAGATTTATGCTATAAGCTCCAACATTCACAGAAATGATATATTTATCACCTCATATTCAGCTCGGTGGGATTATCTGTCACATTAACGTATGTTTACCTGACATTGTTTCACTGTGATCCATCATTTATCTCTAAATAAGCAACTAGCCTGACATGTAGTAAGCCTGCAGAGACATTTACAACAGAATAATTGCTGCATGTGATAATTGATATGCTTAACTATAAATATGTGTAAAATGACAAACAGTTAACACAAAGGGTTTTGGATACATCAACAAGCTGTACAACAAACAGACCATCAATATTTAGTATTTCATGAAGGCAGGTGCAGGGAAGAGGCCACTGTAGCAGGAAGATACTGAGGTCTGTAGGCTTCTGTAGTGCTTTGAAATAGGTCATGTTCACATCAGGGACGTCTGCATAATTTTTATGACTTCTCTGCTGCTGAAGTGTTGTTAGGCCAGTGGCCCACGGCTGTGGAGGAGAACAGCAAATGGGGGATGGGATAGATGGAGAAGACTTCACTACGAAACCTTATCATCAGAAACGCTGAGACAAAAATAGGGAAGAATTTTAAACTTAGATATGATTATTATAAACATGTTACATAAACAAAACCATCTATTCTAATCCTCTGAATCTATAAAATATTTAGTTCTGTGCATCATGTGTGCACATGAGGTGGAATCTACCCCATGAAGATGACTTCATCCAGAACAAAACAGCAGCTTTGACCCTGCTGATATGTTTGAACCTCAGTGGTCTGAAGCTGAGCTGCAGCACCAGAGACCAGACCACTGTCAGTCCTGTGTAGCATGGATCAAATCAATACCACAGTGCAGTGGTGTAGTCCAGGGTATACACAGGTACATGGAGTATACACACTTTTTTTTTCAGTCAGCATTGAGTATACACACTTCTAACCTCCTTGTGATGCTGCTTTTACAGTTATAAACATCCCTACACATGTAGCTACGTCAACCAGCAGCTCAGCTAAGGTTACCAGTATGCTACACTGGTGCAGTTCGGCTTCAGCTGCGTTAACTTCAGCCTGAACATAGACATAATGCAGATTAATGTATATATGTCTATGAGCCTGTCTCTCACCAGTCTGTGTTCCAGTACTGGTTTAGTCATTTCATAACTCTTCCTCCCTGAAACCAAAGAGCAGAAATGATGTAACAATGAGCAGAAATACTGATGGATGTTTGGGGTAAACTAATCTTACATGTCAGTTTGTCAGAAGCAGCGTTCTAGGCAGCAGGGTAGCAACTAGTGCTAACACTATCCAGCTCTGAAACCACTCCATTATTCACACCAGTCACACAACTTTTTTTTCCCAAATTGGATCAGCTTTTGCGTCATACTTCTGCTCCATGCATGACAGTTCTTCCATTCTCTCATCTGCAATGACGGGATGTTATAACAGGTATGAGAGTGAAGGAAAACACAAAAGGTTAATAATAAATCACAATGTTCAAAGGCAAATTGGAGGGGTAAAGTGACGTAATGCTGGCAGAGGGGGGAGAGAGAGGGGTAAGACAGGAAGGGAGAGTCGGAGGTGTAACAGGGACGTAAGGCCTGAGCTTCCTTGCGACCCTTTATTGGACCAAGGGGGTCTGAAAATGAATGAATGACTGAATCTCTGATTAGCAAGACGCTGATGACCACCTCTGATGAACTGTTGTTGTCAAAAGCGTCTGAGGAAAATCTCTGCAAGGTCGCACGAAGATACCGGAGATGTCTTCCTGTGTTGGAAATAAAACCTCTCAATGAACGACACTCAGATCAGAGAGAAGGTACAGACGTTTTACTTTCTGCAACGAGTTCACACACACACTCACACACACACACACACAGTGACCCCAGCCTGTGGACAAGGTGAACCAAAATTCCACCCATCTGGGAACATTGTTATCTCAATGTTGCCTCGGTTGCCCGTACCTGTCGAAATGCTCTCTACAACATCAAGAGAATCAGACGTACCTGACAGAACACACGACTCAGCTTCTGGTTCAGGCTCTGGTCATCTCACGCATCGATTACTGCAGTTCCCTACTGGCAGGTCTGCCTGCATGCTCTGTTAAACCTCTGCAGATGATCCAGAACGCCGCAGTCCGTCTGGTTTTCAACCAACCCAAACGAGCTCATGTCACTCGGCTGCTAATCGCTCCTCACTGGCTTCCGGTTGCAGCACGCATCAAATTCAAAGCCTTGCTTCTGGTTTACAAAACAATAACTCAAACGGCTCCCGTCTACCTTCACTCCCTAATCCAGGCCTACACTCCCTCTCCACAGCTACGTTCCACCAGTGAAAGACGCCTCGTGTTACCACCACAACGTGGGACTAAATCACCAGCCAGACTCTTTTCCTCTGTTGTTCCACGATGGTGGAATGATCTCCTAAACTCTGTCCGCTCTGCAGAGTCCCTGTCTACTTTTAAGAGCAAGCTGAAGACTCAGCGCTTCAAGGAGAACTTCAACACTTAGTTTAGCTGTATTTGTTGGAAAGTTGGAGAAACTTTGCAACAAACTTTATGGTATTAATTCTTTGTATTTTAACATAGGTGATATTATATTGTAATATTCCTACACTTAGGCAGAGGTCCCGGGGGAATGAATAAGGAGGCAAAAAGGTAATACGAACACAACCTTTATTTTGTACAGTTCATAAGGCAACCAGTCTCAGACCTGTATGGGATTCAATAGTCAGATAGCAGTTTGTATTTGAGCCAGTCACTTGCTCCCATTAGTGCACGGCCACAATGGGAGGAGCTACAAGGCAACACCTCAAACCCCCCCACTCCACAACACAGCACTACAACAGAAGGTCCCCACTTTTACACCCACACAGCAAACTCACCAATACAGAGGGAACTGTTAGGATCCACCTATCCCTGGTCTCACCGTAGGGCAAGCAGCGGCAGCATCCAACTCCTAATTTAACAACTCCTACACGGTCCAATACTGGGTGCAAGCAACACCATTAAAACTTTCCTACACTCACACAGCACATTCATACAATTTATAGAATTAAAAAGACTACTTAGATTTCCCCTGGGTCGAGACCCTCCCACGGGGTCTGAGTTTTGGTGCTGGTCCGACGCAATTAGCTGTCACAGGCAGATGCCGGCCCAGCGCAATGAGGCCTCCACTGACGGCAGGAGTACCTCTCCTCTGGCTGGGGAGTGGAAGAGCGTGCTCCTATGTATTCCCCTGATTCCTCCTATCCCTGCCTGGATGGTGAACTCACCCTACAGTCCCCCTAACTGTCTTCGCCACCAGCAGCCCTACACAGCTGCGGTCGGCACCCTCCCACCAGGCCCACTGAGCACTAGGCGGTTGCTTGGCTGGGTAATCACCCGATAGCATTCACCAAGCTCCTCCCCCCAGAACACCTCACACACACTGACTCAGTCCTTTTGTCACCTCTGCTTGCTCTACCCCAGGTGCTGCCACTCACCTAATCACCAGAGCTGCTCCCACTCACCTAATCACCAGAGCTGCTCCCACTCACTACAATATGGCGGGAAGGGAGTAAACAAAAAGAAAACAAAATAAAAACAGAAAAAAAAAAGCCTGTAGCACTTCATGCAAGGATCTGCATCCAACCGGACAGTCCACTAGCATCTTCCTACGATGATTTCCTGCTTGTGTTGTTCTCACTCATATGTAAGTCGCTTTGGATAAAAGCGTCTGCTAAATGACTGTAGAATAGAATAGAATAGAATCTCTGTTCTTGGTGTAGGACCCTCAGACCCTGCCTCATACCCCCCCCCCCCCCCCCCAGGTCAAAAGACCTGGCTGGTTCAGAAGTCACAGAATCACAGGAAATGATTTCTTCATCTAGCATCTTCTGGCAACGAGAGGTTGAAGATAACAGACGGATTCCTGTCTCACTGTGGAAAGTTGCAGCTGATGCTGCATTCAGCGGGCTGACAGGCGTGTTTTTTCTGTGTAGTCATAGCAATGCACTAGGACTCAGATCCACTAAAGGTTTGCGTGTACTGAAACATGTGCAAACTCACTGCACGCTCAAAAAAGTACAAACTTACCTACAAACAGCACGCTCTGATGCTCGCATCTTTCAGAGGTACAAAACAGCAAATCTGCACCCAGTCTGAAGGTTTGCTGCTCTGAATGCAGCATTTACACGCTGCTCCGCGTGTTAGGAGGAGAACATGTAAGTATATTAATCTAGCAGCTGCGATGTGTTCCATTAAACAGGCTCAGGTGGTAGAGCGACCTGACGGTCGGCAGTTCGGGTCCTGTGCCTCCACACTGCAGCCCTGAGGAGGATTGTTCTTTGAGGCCCATTCGGTGTAAAACATGTACCAGTTCATCTGAGTGATGATTGGCTGCGGCGACCCCTTCAGAGCAACAAGCCGAAACAACGACAATGTGATCTAACAAACCTGAGATCAATGCTGCTGAGAGAAACTGCATCTATATTTAACACATTTCTAAAGGACGTACAGACGTGTAACTCCAAACATGGCTGCAGTTATTGTCACCAGAAGGAGACGTGGAAACAAAGCAAGCAGACACAGGCTCCATTCAGACTGCAGGGCTTGCTGCTCATATCGGATGTTTTTGTGAAATCTGAATTTTTTAGTCCGTTCACATTTCCGATCAAACGTGACTCGTATGTGATCTCCTGTATGAACCTCATGTCCACCAGAGGCGTCCCGCATGCGTAGAAGACACGACGACATGCAGTGAGCGTGCGTGTGACATCTTTGTGTTTGTGGAAGTAAATATGGACGGCAGCAGAGCATTTGCTATTTTAAACGTTTTGTCCAACCGGAGCCACAACATTGTAAATGGGTTCGTTTTAAGGAGACGTTTACGGACGAGGAAAGGAAAAGTTTTGGTCTTTGTGGAGCTGTGGCAGCAACAACTGTAGAGAAACGTTTGGGTTCGGAGTCGCAGTCAGGATCGGTGAGAGAGTGATGTGAGAGCATTTACTGATAAAGAGTTCATAAACAACAATCGCAGAATAATGACGTTTGTCGCGTGTCAATGACGCGTCGGTCGGATTAATGCGACCTGACCGTTCAGACTGAAGTCGGCAAAAGATCAGATACATGTCGGGTTTAGGACCACGTATCCAAGCGGCCTGGGTCGCATTAGAAAATATCAGATCTGTGTCGTTCAGACTGTTAAGAAAAGATTGGTTACATGTCGCATAGTGGCTCAAACACCGGATTGAAGTCACCTCAGCCTGTAGTGTGAACGTAGCCACAGAGACGTTTTTCACCCTGCTGGGAATATTTTGGGATGAAGGAGGAAACAATCAGCAGAACATGTGGCTTATCCAGCTTTTTGGAACCGTTGGAGGAACTCAGTATGGATGTGGAGAGGAGTCACACACACCTGCAGATGACAGATGTTGTGTGTCACAGCTGGGATCCTCCAGATGTGCTGTCCAAGTCCTAAACGCCATGTGTCACCGGATGGTCTTGTTATTAGGTTTCCACACACTCTGTAGTCATCAAATAAGTTTGTTTCTCAGAGTAGCAGGAGCAAAAGATTGCTCCCATGTGCAAAACATCTCGGGTCAGTGCGCGATGCTTTTATTGTGAAAAACGGTCTTCTGTTCTCCGAGCTGGTGAGTTTTCAGACGGCGGGCTTGTAGGCGGGTCAGTTTATGAAATCCTTATGAAATCCTTAATAAGAATAAGTGAAGCCTTTATTAGAAACCAGAGACTCCTGTGAAGATATGGAATTGTTTGTGGACAACATGGACGGCGTCTCCTGCAGACTAAAGAGGAGAGGGAGTGTGGTACACCACAAAGTTATGCAGTTTATATGCATCCGATTTTATTTAATTAACAGGCATTTTGTTAACAGCTAAAGTTATGCTCCTGTGCCCTTAATATATCTGATAGGAGAACATGAGTGTATGCAGTCCTAAAGCAGAACTGTGGACACAGGAAAAGCCATGTTCCGGTTGTTTTATCGGCTTCAGACGCAACCTGGACGACAGACTGTGTTTGTGTTCCTGCTTGCTGCTCATTGTTACCTCTCTGTTTACAGAGAATTGTCTTTGTTGCTGTGGTACCATACCTGGGACCCGTAAGAGGAGCATCAGCCTGCATCTCTGATGGGATGGGGTTGCATTAGTGCCGATGGCGTGGGCAGCTTCCACATCTGGGAAGCTCCATCAATGCTGGAACATCTGCTCCCATCCAGACAACGTCTCTTTCAGGGAAGACCTTGCAGGTTCCACCATGCTGGACCACATCCTGATGGTGGAACAGGAGAACTGGTCCAGCAGGACCATGCTGAACCACATCCTGATGGTGGAACAGGAGAACTGGTCCAGCAGGACCATGCTGAACCACATCCTGATGGTGGAACTGGAGAACCGGTCCAGCAGGACCACGGCAGACCACGTCCTGATGGCGGAACAGGAGAACCGGTCCAACAGGACAACGCCGGACCACGTCCTGATGGCGGAACAGGAGAACCGGCCCGGCAGGACCACGCCGGACCACGTCCTGATGGCGGAACAGGAGAACCGGTCCGGCAGGACCACGGCGGACCACGTCCTGATGGCGGAACAGGAGAACCGGTCCGGCAGGACCACGCCGGACCACGTCCTGATGGCGGAACAGGAGAACCGGTCCGGCAGGACCACGGCGGACCACGTCCTGATGGCGGAACAGGTGAACCGGTCCGGCAGGACCACGGCGGACCACGTCCTGATGGTGGAACAGGAGAACCGGTCCGGCAGGACCACGGCGGACCACGTCCTGATGGCGGAACAGGTGAACCGGTCCGGCAGGACCACGGCGGACCACGTCCTGATGGCGGAACAGGTGAACCGGTCCGGCAGGACCACGGCGGACCACGTCCTGATGGCGGAACAGGTGAACCGGTCCGGCAGGACCACGGCGGACCACGTCCTGATGGCGGAACAGGTGAACCGGTCTGCTGCAGGCCACATGTTAAGCTGATGCTCAAACAATGCATCAGATTTTATTTACATTTTACAGCATCGCAATCTTTTAGATTCAGGTTTGTAGTTTCTGAATGTCAGTAAAATATTCAGGCATGAAACTGTTGTGAGATCTGCTTCATGACGTGGTCTCTTTGTCTTTCTACGGTTTCATCCATGTCAACGTTGGCTGCTCCACCATCCGTCACCTCATTAAACTCCCTCTGAATGCGAGTGGTCCTGTGTGTCTTCCAGTCCTCAGATTTTCTTCTTTTGAACAAGAATTTAAAAACAAACTAAGGTGATTTTTGGATTTTTCTTTAGTCATTTTACATGTTTTCTTTCTGTCAAACATAAAACGTGTTTATTTACTTTACTAAGCCATAATCAGACCTACCAGCAGAGTGGCGGCTTCTGTTTCCATGTAGGAGGTAAACATGTTTATTCATGAAAGAACAAGACTGAGTTTTTAACTTCTGACACACAGATGAGCGATTTACGCAGAACATGACTGTTAGCCTTTATTAGAAGTGCAGACAACTTAATATTTATTCCCTGTTTAACAAGGTGTCCTTTCTTTACACAGAAGAAGTGAAAATAGAACAAAAGTCCACGTCAAAACGATGCAATATTTGGTTAGGAATCAGTTGGGTTCATCTGAACACAGGAGTGATCCCTGGAAACACGTAAAGCTCGAACACTGGGACACAACACATCACGTGTACACAGTAAGGTCGGGTGGTCTGATGGCCACATGTACACCCATATCCACCTGCAACGTAGCAACATGAGTGAAACCAGTGTGGAACCTACAACTTCTACCAGAGTGATCAGTGTGAAGCATGTCTGGTGTCTCAGATGAAGCAGGGAGGTGTTTCATGGAGACCACCGCAGACAGCCTGGCATTTATCAAACTAAAACTCTGCTGAGAAAGCAACAGTCACACAGTAAACAGGATCAGAATTCAGTTTTACACACAGCCAACATCCGGCCGAGGCTGGGACGATGCACGTCTGGAGGTTGTGAAGCAGAGTGCAGAATAAGGGAAGGTGGAAGCAGCTAGCTTGTTGTTAGCCAAAGTTCCAAACCAAATATCGTCCTGATGCTGGATAGCTCAACTCACACTCATCAGTTTCAGTCATCCAGGCTCCTAATAGCTGTTGCATTTTGCTCTGTCAGTTTTTGGGATCTGCTGATAAAGAGCAACATGAATCCAACTGGAATAGTTGGTTGATGAACAGAAGATGTGTTGCCTCTGAAATGTCTTGTGTGAACAGAAGTGGATTAACGTGTCTGTGAGGTGACTCGAGGTTATTTTGTTGTGAATCGTTGTTATAAAAATAAAGCTGGTTTGAAAAACCATGTTGTGGCTCCAGCTGTCATCACCATGGAAACACCTCCCGTCCAGCAGAAACCACCGAACACCTCGCTGATGATGTCAAACCTGAGTTGGATGCTACAAAGCGTGTCCTCGCCCACTGAGGATGCGCTTGTGGGAGTTTCTCGTCACAGTGAAAAGTGGCACAGCATTTTGGCACGATACAAAGTTTGTGCTTCAGAGCACATTGCACTTTTTTAAAAGTGATTATCTCACCAGCTGAGGGGAACTATAGAAACACACTAGTGCAATATTTGTCAAACAAGAGTCAGAATCTATTTGGCAGCATACATAAAGTGTCTCCTTATGAAATCTCTATGGATTATCATTAGTTCATATAAGCACATCAATATTTTCATAAAACTGCATGGTGGATCCATAATAAACACACACAACACAAACACACCGTATCTGTATGAACTTACTCATGCACAGAAAAGCTCACATGTGGTTTTACATTAATTACAACTCATATTCAAATTATAACATGTAAATGCCATCAGAAATATAAAACAAACAAGCATAGATAAAAAACTGATCATATCAGGGCCAAACTGGATTTATAGGTTTAGATCATCTCTTAAACTTTTAATAATCAGCAGCAGTGATGAACTTCTCAGTTTCAGAATGTTGATGGAAAGGTTCATTTTCTTTTCACCCGACTTGTGTTTAAAAGCTTAAAACTAGTGGCTCATACCAAACCTGAAGCTGAATGCAGTTGCCATAGTTACCAATCCTGTTTGCTGGAAATCAGGAAACCACAGGACACAACTAAAACCAGAAACATGTGCACGCCATCAGAAAGGTAGATGTTAGCCACTGTCCGGGGACACATGAGCACTGTGATGTCCAGCTGTAAATAAAACGCATTTATATTGTGCTTTTGTTCTCATGATGACCATAAATCACATCTAGTCATGCACACGCTTTCTACAGCTGCTGCCAGATTTATTCACTCACTAGTCTCTTTCTTTAGCCTGGAACCAGTTAGCCTACAACCAGTTAGCTGAGGACCAGTTAGCCCGGGACAAGTTAGCCTGGAACCAGTTAGCTTAGGACCAGTTAGCTCGGGACAAGTTAGCCTGGAACCAGTTAGCCTACAACCAGTTAGATGAGGACCTGTTAGCCCAGGACAAGTTAGCCTGGAACCAGTTAGCTTAGGACCAGTTAGCCCGGGACAAGTTAGCCTGGAACCAGTTAGCCTACAACCAGTTAGATGAGGACCAGTTAGCCCGGGACAAGTTAGCCTGGAACCAGTTAGCCTACAACCAGTTAGATGAGGACCAGTTAGCTCGGGACAAGTTAGCCTGGAACCAGTTAGCCTACAACCAGTTAGATGAGGACCAGTTAGCCCGGGACAAGTTAGCCTGGAACCAGTTAGCCTGAAACCAATTAGCCTGGAACCAGTTAGCTTAGGACCAGTTAGCCTGGAATCAGTTAGCTTAGGACCAGTCAGTCTATAACCAGGGTAAAATTGAACAAGTCAGCCCGGGACAAGTTAGCCTAGAACCAGTTAGTCTAAAACAACTTAGCCTGGAACCAGTTAACCTGGAACACCGCCACACTGTTACACAGCAGCCAATCAGAAGCTGTGAATGTTAAACATGTTGAAAACCTTTTAGATATAATGCTTACTTAGAATCAGGCTTGTCCTTCCTGGTTCTGGTTCTAATGGAGGTCTTCCTTCCTGGTTCTGGTTCTAATAGAGGTCTTCCTTCCTTCCTGGTTCTGGTTCTAATGGAGGTCTTCCTTCCTGGTTCTGGTTCTAATAGAGGTATTCCTTCCTGGTTCTGGTTCTAATAGAGGTCTTCCTTCCTGGTTCTGGTTCTAATGGAGTTCTTGTTTCCTGGATCTGGTTCAGGCAAAGGTTTAGGATGACTGGATCCAGTCCGTTGGGTTCCATATCTCCGTCATTACTTTATAAACTGGTTTGTATGAACAGTTATTGTCAGCCAGACTGGTTTGGACTTCAGGTTCTGTTTGGATTAAAACTTCTACAACGACTGAATATATTGAACCTTCCATCTAATTTGTTTTGTTTCTAGTGAGTAAAACTGAATAAAAACTGGAAACTAGATGTGTTCTCGCTGCTTGTGTGGAGGTTTGGATTTAGGATTTAGATTTAGGATTTGGATTTAGGATTATATAATCATGACACATGCTCGGACCTTACTGTCTTCTATTGGGCAGTGACTCACAGCAGGTTCTGAGTCTGATTTACTGGACTCGTTGCAGTTTCTCCAAAACCAGTAAACACCTTAAACCCAAAATATCATCTTGATTTTTCATTTCTTTACATCTGCATCAGACCGGTCCTGGACCCTGGTCTGTGTTACGGTCCAGATCATTAAGGGAGCAGCAGCACTACGTTTGCTCTGCTGCTCAGGAGGTAAAGATCTGTACTCTTCATCCTCATTTCATACGTTCATGTTCATCCATGTGGCGGCGTGCCATGAGAAGTAGGTCATTAACTAAGCAGGAATTCACAACAGCACATGAAAAAAAGGAAAGGAAAGTTTGTTTTAAAAAATGAGTGAAATCATGAATAGGTTCCGTAATGCTACCAGGTCGGATCGGGGTTCTGTGATGGTATGGGGTCGGATCGGGGTTCTGTGTTTATTCAGGGTCGGATCGGGGTTCTGTGATGGTACGGGGTCGGATCGGGGTTCTTTGTTTGTTCAGGGTCGGATCGGGGTTCTGTGATGGTACGGGGTCGGATCGGGGTTCTGTGTTTATTCAGGGTCGGATCGGGGTTCTGTGATGGTATGGGGTCGGATCGGGGTTCTGTGTTTGTTCAGTGTCGGATCGGGGTTCTGTGATGGTATGGGGTCGGATCGGGGTTCTGTGTTTGTTCAGTGTCGGATCGGGGTTCTGTGATGGTACGGGGTCGGATCGGGGTTCTTTGTTTGTTCAGGGTCGGATCGGGGTTCTGTGATGGTACAGGGTCGGATCAGGGTTCTGTGTTTGTTCAGGGTCGGATCGGGGTTCTGTGATGGTATGGGGTCGGATCGGGGTTCTGTGATGGTACGGGGTCGGATCGGGGTTCTGTGATGGTACGGGGTCGGATCGGGGTTCTGTGTTTGTTCAGGGTCGGATCGGGGTTCTGTGATGGTACGGGGTCGGATCGGGGTTCTGTGATGGTACGGGGTCGGATCAGGGTTCTGGTGATACGTGGTCGGATCAGGGTTCTGGTGATACGTGGTCGGATCGGGGTTCTGTGTTTGTTCACCATGTATTAAGGAAGAATGGGACCAGTAAGTGGCCTGGTATCCTTCGTGTCAGACTGGAAGGGTTGGGAGGATGAACAGGAGGGATGTGGTGAAACGTCCGAGGAGCCTGGATGCTGTGATGAATGATTGGAAACTCATGGAAAGAAACATGTTGGATTCATACGGTAACATCTTCTCATACGCTGAGCCCTCCTGTCAGAAACCGGTTCCATCCAGTTTTTCTTGTTCTTGAGGCCATAAGAACAAAGTGACGTCACTTCATTCTTGCGGACGGGATTGGGAACAACGTTCAGCCTCTTCTCGGTACATCAGGTGAGCAGAACTTTCTTCTTGTAGGGTTCCAAGAAGTACTGTGTGATTGGTCGGACATTTGAGGTGGGCGTGGTCAACGCAGAAAAGCGTGAGGTGGACAGTGGTCACTTGCACATTTTTGCTGATGCATTAACAGATAGTTTCATTGAGCAGCTGATCGAGATGGTGAAAAGGGACAAAAATGTACACATGTGGCACGTAAAAAGACGGACGCCGCCGCATGCACAGCTCCGCCCTGTCGCGGATGAAGTTTCTAGTTAAATAAGAAAAAACCAAGTGGATTCATGAACACAGACGTCCCCCTGCAGTGATGAAGCTCCAAGTGGAGTATGAACTGAATGGACCAAAACGAACTTTTCCTTGTTCTCACGGCCTCGAGAACAAGAGCAAAGTTCCTGCTATGTAAGGAGCTTTACTGAAACATTGCTAGTTAGCAAGAAACAGCTAACGAGCAGCTGCAGCTTTAAGGGTCTCAGAGTTTTTTAACAGATTCGACTTTGTGTTTGATGCAAATGAAGATATTTACAAAAACTGATTAGCAACCTTCTAACGGTATTGCTTTTTTTTTTTTTAAAGGAATCTGAAACATTGCTGGTAAAACTAAATCAGTGAAAACTTGACGTTTGATTTAAGAGCAAAGCTGAAGGCAAGCAGACCCGAAACCTTCCAAAGTCATACTGCTCCGAGCAGAAGGAAACTACACAGTGGTTTCATTCTTCCAGGGACCAGTACGTATATTTCCTGTTGTGTCTGAACCAAATAGGCCATCTTCTTGCAGACTCCGGTTTCGGCCAATGGCTCCTCGGCGGCTGACAGTGGCGTGTTGCCGAGGCAAGGTGTTTCTTGGGAAGCTTCTGTGCTCCACGTCCAGACAATGATTCTCCTTGTCTTTGCTTGCTGTCTTTGGCCGGCAGGCATATGCATTGGGGTCTTGCTGGTATTGCAAAGAGAAGGGATCAGATTTCTCGCAACAGCTGGCATTGGAAGAGAGATCGGCAGCGCCGCAAAGGTGCCACTGGCAGGTATGCACCCCATGAGAAGGCAGGAGGAGGCTCTGGCAGGAGGTGACGCTGTCGTGCATGTTGTGGCCGAGGCTGTGGCGGGAAGTCATGGAGTCCTGGATGCTGTGGCAGGAGGTCTGACGCTGCAAAGCATGGCAAGGCGCCAGTTGCTTCTCCAGCTGAGGGCTGGGACACGGCAGCTGGAGGTCTGGGTGTGGGCTGTTGCATCCTAAAGGTGAACCAGTGGCGTGAGGGCTGTCGAGATGGGAGCTGTGCACACTCCCGTCCATACTGAGGGAGGCCATGTGGGAACGGTAGTCTTGGAGGCATGGGCGTGGCCGATTGAAGGAGCGAGACTTCGCTCTGTCAGTAAGGCAGCTCTGTAGGGGGAGAGTTGGACGAGGGAGTTCGTCTGGAAGCGTCTGTGGACGTGGAGAAGGCAGCGGCTCTATGAAGGACGGGACGGGGGATGCAGGACTCATCACAGCCACGCAGCACGTACCTGAGTGGCTGGGAGTGGGACTCTGAGGAGGTGGTGTCATTTTGTCATAAGAGCTCTGTAAAAGGTGGGGGGCAAATAACGGCAGCTTTCCTGAGCATGGAGAGCTCAGGTGGCAGTGTGGCTGATGGAGCTCCTGCCTTTGGCTCTGGTCAACGTTTTCCTTCTCTGTCTTGGACTTGGATGGACAACAAGCCCACCAATGGTTCCACACATCATCACGTTTAGCACAGTGCTGGATGAGAAGGAAGAGTCCCAGAGTGACGCAAAAAGCCCCATACAGGCAGCTGAAGATCATGTCCAGGAAGTGTCCTAGTGAGACCGCCAGCGCTCCCAAAGCCCACGTAGCCAGGAACAGGAAGAGGGTGAAGGCCGTGGCCCGAAGCTGGGATTTAAAGGAGTGCTCATTTGCCAGGACCGATACGCCAGAGGAAAGTGCTGTGCAGTCCCCAGCAGGCCCTGAAGCCCCCCCACCGTCAGAGTGGCAGTGATGGGTCAGCTCGCTGGACGACAACTGCTGCTGCTCCTCGCTCAGAAGCCGCAGCTCATACTTCCTCTCTGGGTGGCGCTTCAGCTGGATGTAGGTGCACAAGAAGTAGATGGCCATAACTAAGACCAGCAGACTCATCGGGGCATAAAAGCCTCCCAGGCTCGCTTCCCAGGACATCCAGCAGCTTCACGTGACACAAACAGAGAAACTTTCATTTGAGTCATTCCGAACCTTAATGGAGACACGAATACAGGAAACATAAAACATACTCACTACAGAGCATCATCTTTGCTGCCATAGTTTTCCAAACCAAACGCTGCAGTTACTCCAACGATAATGATAGGAATCCCGTTGCTGACGAGATAAAACCTGCCAACAGAGGTCAAAGTGCTGGGTAGGAACGAGACAAAAGATGCAAACAGCTGCAAAGATCTTTGCACTTTTACATCTTGTATCTTCTACTTCAATCCACGGAATAAAAATAAAAGTTATTATTTTATCAAAAGACTTTGTTAGTTACAGAAGGAATCATGATCAACACCCTGCTGAGAAGGTAAAGAACCTGCTTGGAGTTTACCTCAGGATGGTGGGCTTGGTTCGTGTCTGGACCGGCCCGTTCCGGTCCTTGGACCGAAGTGGATCTTTGGACACATCTTTACAGATGTTTCTGGCGGTGAATGTGAGCCACAGCATGGTTGACAGAGACGCATAATGGAGGACGATACCAACCTCACAGAAGACATAAACTCCAGTTAGAAAGAGTTCTTCATGTGAACATCTTCAAAGCTTTTCATTATATTGATATTATAACAACATGTCTGGATATTTTTCTAAAACACACCGTTCACCTCATTTCACACAGTTCATCAGATACACACGCCTGAAACGTGACCTGCAACAATTCTTTATCTTTATTTTACTATGCTGGCGGTCGAGTTAAATCTTGCTTAAACCCAACAAAATTAAACTTCTTTAAGTTCACTATTACACAACATATTCACCCAAAATGATGTCCCATAATACACTGGGATGATGTCCCATGATGCACTGGGATGACGTCCCATGATGCACTGGGATGACGTCCCATAATACACTGGGATGATGTCCCATGATGCACTGGGATGACGTCCCATGATGCACTGGGATGACGTCCCATAATACACTGGGATGATGTCCCATGATGCACTGGGATGATGTCCCATGATGCACTGGGATGACGTCCCATGATGCACTGGGATGACGTCCCATGATGTACTGGGATGACGTCCCATAATACACTGGGATGATGTCCCATGATGCACTGGGATGACGTCCCATAATACACTGGGATGATGTCCCATGATGCACTGGGAAGACGTCCCATGATGCACTGGGATGACGTCCCATGATGCACTGGGATGACGTCCCATAATACACTGGGATGACGTCCCATGATGCACTGGGATGACGTCCCATGATGCACTGGGATGGCGTCCCATGATGCACTGGGATGACGTCCCATGATGCACTGGGATGACGTCCCATGATGCACTGGGATGACGTCCCATGATGCACTGGGATGACGTCCCATAATACACTGGGATGATGTCCCATGATGCACTGGGATGACGTCCCATGATGTACTGGGATGATGTCCCATGATGCACTGGGATGATGTCCCATGATGTACTGGGATGATGTCCCATGATGCACTGGGAGATGTCTCATGATGCACTGGGATGACGTCCCATGATGCACTGGGAGATGTCTCATGATGCACTGGGAGATGTCTCATGATGCACTGGGATGACGTCCCATGATGCACTGGGAGATGTCCCATGATGCACTGGGATGATGTCCCATGATGCACTGGGAGATGTCCCATGATGCACTGGGAGATGTCCCATGATGCACTGGGAGATGTCCTATGATGCACTGGGAGATGTCCTATGATGCACTGGGAGATGTCCCATGATGCACTGGGATGATGTCCCATGATGTACTGGGAGATGTCCCATGATGCACTGGGAGATGTCCCATGATGCACTGGGATGACGTCCCATGATGCACTGGGATGACGTCCCATGATGCACTGGGAGATGTCCTATGATGCACTGGGAGATGTCCCATGATGCACTGGGAGATGTCCCATGATGCACTGGGATGATGTCCCATGATGCACTGGGAGATGTCCCATGATGCACTGGGATGATGTCCCATGATGTACTGGGAGATGTCCCATGATGCACTGGGATCCTTTCTGCTCTTTTTAGTTTCCATGTAAAATCATCTGACGTTGTTGTCGTTCATTTGTGTTTGTTTCTCGTCTTCTTCTGATCCTGGATCACAGTTCTGCTGCCGGTTGACCCTCTTTCCTCTCCTCTCCACCCCTGGACCAGAAAGATGAACCTTCTTCCATGGAAGTAGAACAGCCGACTGCAGCCGATGAATGAAGGTATTTGTGCTAATTGCAACATAAGCTATTCGGAAGTTAGTCCTTTTTATGTGTTTAAACCAGGAGTCACCAACTTCAGTCCTGGAGGGCTACCATCCTGCAGGTTTTAGTGTTTCCCTTGTACAACACATTTGATCCAAGTGAAAAGGTTCTCCAAGAACTTGTTGTCATCATCTGCACCTGCCTGTTAATGAGCCATTGGTTTGGGTCAGGTGTGTTGTACCTGGAAAACAATAAAACCTGCAGGATGGTAGCCCTTCAGGATCGGAGTTGGTGACCCCTGGTATAGACTATTGATGAGCTGATCTGTGAGGCTGTTATTATAGGTTAATAACGTGTCTTTGAGTCTAATTCAGGGAAACCATTTCCTTCTGCTATTGGCTGAATTTAGCTGCTCCTAGTTCTATTGAGTCCATCATACTCAGAGGAAAACTGTGCATGTGAAATGTTACCATGGTAAAACTACACTTACTATTTGACAAACAAAAGGCAAGTTGATCTGGTTGATGCCTCCAGCAAAAACTCCAAATGTCAGTCCTGTGTAGAAGAGGAAGTTGAGCAGAGTGTGCCAGCCATTTCTGCTGATGCGGATCACACTGGAAACAATAAGCAAAGGAAGATATTATAAAGATGGACAGTTTCTAGCTCTCCGTGCTGGTTTAACAACCAGACTGTGGTGGAAATTAAACACTGTCAGAGGAAGAAAAAGCTCAAGAGGTGAGCTAAATGGAGGAGTGAGGGAAAGGTAAATTCTCCCACATAAAAAAGTCAGTCACATACAGTGACCAATACAATAACATCCAGTATTAGAGTGAAAATTAGATCAGATATTTAATACTATTCAAATTATGTAAATACAGCTACACACGTAAGCAATGAGCTTTTTTATTATCTTTGACTGTCTGGACTGCTACACCAACCGACTGATTAGATTATGTATCCCGGCTTGAGTCGAACAGAGACCCACCCTAACCAGGAGAGACAGATGGGTGGAGAGGGAATGCATATATTACAGGAGAGACATGATGAGACACAAACATTAAAATTAAAAATCCAGGCTCTATTAATGTCTGAAAAAACTGTAAAAAATACAAATAGAAAATATCCCTGAACAGAACAGAGCCAAAGTTAAAAGTGTCATTTAAGTACTTTAAATAACAGCTAGAGCACCCTAACGCAGGGTGCAAGATACTGGCAGGGAAAGAATACATGGAGCGCCATAACCAAGTAGCCGCATAGTGTACAGGAACATCTGCAGAATATGGACTGGAGACCCCCAAGTCCCAGTGGGAAACTCGCCCCAAGATGGTGGAGAATGAGAGGGCTAAGATCCTCTGGGACTTCCAGATCCAGACAGATAAAATGGTGGTGGCCAACCAAGCGGACATAGTGATCATGGATAAGCAGCAGAGGAAAGCCGTAGTGATCAATGGATCCATCCCCAATGATGGAAATATCAGGAAAAAGGAGAAACTGGAGAAGTACCACGGCCTCAAGGAAGACCTGGAGAAGGCCTGGAGAATGAAAATAACAGTAGTAACCATAGTGATGTGAGCACTGGGGGCCGTGTCCCCCACACTGGAAAAGTGTCTCCAACAGATACCTGGTGAAACATCAGACATCTCCGTCCAGAAGAGATCCGTCCTAGGAACAGCTAAGGCTACGTTCACACTACAGGCTGAGGTGACTTCAATCCGGTGTTTGAGCCACTATGCGACATGTAACCGATCTTTTCTTAACAGTCTGAACGACACAAATCTGATACTTTCTAATGCGACCCAGGCCGCTTGGATACGTGGTCCTAAACCCGACATGTATCTGATCTTTTGCAGACTTCAGTCTGAACGGTCAGGTCGCATTAATCCGACCGACGCGTCATTGACACGCGACAAACGTCATTATTCTGCGATTGTTGTTTATGAACTCTTTATCAGTAAATGCTCTCACATCACTCTCCCACCGATCCTGACTGCGACTCCGAACCAGAACGTTTCTCTACAGTTGTTGCTGCCACAGCTCCACAAAGACCAAAACTTTTCCTTTCCTCTTCTGTAAACGTCTCCTTAAAACGAACCCATTTACAATGTTGTGGCTCCGGTTGGACAAAACTTTTAACTTTTATTTAACTTTTACGGTTGGACAAAACATTTAACTTTTATTTAACTTCTACGGTTGGACAAAACGTTTAAAATAGCAAATGCTCTGCTGCCGTCCATATCTGCTTCCACAAACACAAAGACGCCACACGCACGCCCACTGCACGTAGTTGTCTTCTACGGGACGCTTCTGGTGCGCATGAGGTTCATACAGGAGATCACATACAAGTCACATTTGATCGGAAATGTGAACGGACTTTCTAAAAATTCGGATTTCACGAAAACATCCGATATGAGCAGCAAGCCCTGCAGTCTGAACGGAGCCTAAGATACTGGAGAGGAGCCTCCCTCTTTAGGTCACGCCTTCTTGCACCTGCACACTCAGGACTTGTTTACAAACACCAACAACGGTCAAATCTGTGTTCTCTTTGTGCTGCTGAATCTTTTAACTTCTATGTTCCATTTGAAAGAAGATCAACAGTGGAATGATTGTTGTGAAGAGGAAAAGAGTTGCATATCACTGTGAAAAGTAATGTTTAATGCACATAAACCTTTCCTCTCACCTGTGGTGTACAATGTAAGTCATGATGGAGACGAGCAGACAGAGCAGCATGACGGCAGTACAGGCATACACCACTGGATGCAGATAATCCCCAGGGTATGGAGGGAAGGACAGCACTCTCTTAAGATCCTGGAAAAGGAAGGAAAATTACTTTATATATTAAATTAAATCAAAATGTGGTAAAGCAGTTTTCATGCTCAGAGCATCACAAAGTGCTTCACATTATAAAAACAATTCATACATATTAAAAAGCTTTCTTTCGCTCACATTCACACATAACAAACAGAGCATGTGTGCATTCCCCTTGACCACCCCTCCCCATTTTGCATGAACATGAACTCATCCCTCAATATCTGGCTTAAAGCTGCTGCGAGAAAATTCTGGGGATCCATCCAAACCACAAAGATTACCACAGGAACCGCCAAGGTCAGGACAGGCCGGGGTCTGCACTAGTATCTAGCTAAAGAGAGGACCAGACCGGCGTGAAGAAGAAAACTCTGTTTCCTCCACCTGCCAGTTAAACATGGAGACCAAACTATGGCTGTTTTGGGTTTTTATTGTGTCTTATGCAAGTATGCTGCAGAAATCCACTGCAACAATGGACGCAGTATGAACACCAGACGAGGCAGCGGACCCTTAACGCCATCGCTATGGATTTACCCACAATGCAACGCTACGCCACATGCAGGAAGGGACTTTTTTGTAGTCCACTTCCTGTATTTGGTCTGCTTCAAACGGGCCGAGGCCTGCATCTGTAGGCGGACCGAGTCGCTTCTTTGGTCTGAATCAGAATTCATTTGGTGCGTTCCCATTTCCCCAAACGAAGAGACTTTCCGTGCAAATGGAGTCAGATTCAGATCAGAAAGGCTGATGTGGAAACACTTGCTAGCTGCTAGCCAGTTAAGCCATCTCTATGAGCTCTTTGTCCTTCTCGGGTAGTTGGAAGAACAACTCCTTCTTGTCGGTGGAAAAACATCTTTTCAGCATACATAAAGGAAAGTCTACGGAAATTAAAGAAAAATTTGTGCCTGCTCTGTGTGTGTAAAGAATCTTTTTAAACATTTTTGGATCCAATGTGGTGATCAGATCACCTCCAAAGTCTCATCACTGGTTTTTATTCCTTTTATGATTTCCTCAAAATGAAATCAAAATCAGTCTGTAATATTTGGAGTTGTGTTACTAACAGAAAGACAGACAGACAAACCACATCCTCCAGAGACCATGTTTTACGCGTCAGATATTTTCAGGAAATCTTCCAAATGGACTAAAGAACCAGTGTTTAGAGTTTAGGTGGTGATCCAGATCAGGAATTTATTTAAAGATCACTTACTATAAGGACATTAGGATTATTTTTACCATTAAAGCTTCTTGTTCAAAGATAACGCCCACAATCACTGGCAAAAGAAAGCTACAATGGTTTGGCAGAGGTTTGTGCTTCTTGTTCAATATTCATTTACTTGTTTTATATTCTGGAAGTCCAACCAGGGACGGGGGCTGCAGGTTATTCTTGGCGATAAAACCTGGATGCATGGCATTTACGTTACATGATTCTAAGTGATGTTTCATGCATGTTTAAATAAACATGTAAATAAATAATGGAGAGATGCCATGAAAATCTGAAACGCTATGCAAGAAGCGGTTTTGTTGAAGAGAAGCCAGCCCTTCTTCTTTTATTGGTTCATTTTTTGTTTTGTGTCTGAATAATCTGGCTTCAGATGGATTGGTTACTCATCCTCTGAGACTGTGAAGAACAAACTGTCAGCTCTGGCTGTGACAGCTTCTCCTGTAGAGCGACACAGGAAGACCACTTGGAGAGTGTGTGGGCAGTAAAGACCTCCGCATGTTGGCAGTAGCCCTCCTCAGTTAGCACTGACTGAGATTAAAGTCAAATCTGAGGGATCTGCGATGAAACCAGGGCACTGCAGAAGACCTTTAACATGGAGTCCATTAAATTTCCAATCAGAAAGACTTCCCTGATGCCAGACTGGGAAACTAACTGGTTAATAATGGCCTGTCAGGTTTCATTCACAGAATCTGTCATTTCATTTGATGTTAAAACTGAAAACATTCTGCTTTCTGCAGAAAGGAAGACAGGAATGAAAATGTGTGATCAGAGCTGAGATGAGTTGCTCCGTGGAAGATTCTGGCCTTTGCATCGGGTCACACTCTCCAGTTTGTTCTCCTCTGCATTAACTACACTCTCAAAAATAGAGGTACAAGATAAGGACATTTCTGTACCTATAGGTACATTTTAAAGAAATGTTCTCTCAAAAGTACAATACTGGTCTTTAAGAGACCAGAAGCACCTTCAGAGTACGAAAAAGAGTTCAAAGTGACATAAAGTACAAATTTGTACCATTTCGACCATAAGGGAACCTGCAGCATTGAAAAATGTAAAGTTAATGGCTGTAATGTCACAAACTAGAGCAGAGTTGACTGATGACAGTAGGACTACTTAACAATCATTTACTACACCAGACAATGAAGGTCAGATGCTGAAAACTAAGTGTATGGCTGGTCAGTATTTTGAGTTTTTGAAGATTATTTCTAGATTAAAGATAAGATAATATTGCTAAGTGGAATGGACCAGGCCTAATGCTGTGGAAAACATAAAAAACATAACTTGATAAGGTGAAGTTGAACTTGATAAGGTACAAAAATAGACCAGAACTGAAGGGTACAGAAATGTCTCTCAAAAGAGTACACCCCCAGCGACAAGCATTTGTACCTTTTTAGGTACAAGCTGGTACCTCTATTTTTGAGTGTGTATATATATCACGAATATATTTTCCTACAGAGGAACGCTTTGTGGTTTGTCCTGACTGATGCCTCTCCGCTGACAGCCTGACTCCTGGTAAAGAATAAAATGCAGCCATCATGATGCTGAATGAAATACTCCACTGGGTGGAAGCTGGGAGCTGATGACCTTTTCAAAGATGACGGTAGAATTAGGGATGTGTGGCAACGGTACAGATGATGGAGATGGAAAAGTACAAATGGATGAGTCCAGATAAAAGCCTCAGAGTGACTGGTAGTCAGACCTCAGTAACAACCAACATAAGTGTGTTTGTCGGCATCCAGATCAAACTTTTGCTTGCGTGAAAGTTGTGGCTTTTGCCCTGAATCCTGCAGTAGACGTGCCGAAATAAAATCTACAAAAGATCGTTGCGCAAATGAGAAGGGGTCACTTGTGAAGGTAGGAGAGCCACGAGGCTGGGGAAATGGAGGCTTATGCCCCCCCACACACACGGCGTAAAGAAGACACTTAGCTGGCGAGACGACCAGCTGCCAATCCCACCAGAGTAGCAACTAAACGGGCAAAGGGGAACAAGACCAATGCAACAATAGTAGGCGAGCTTTGAACGGAGGTCTAATAACAATCAAAGCAACGGTCCCTGCGATTGTTAAGATGTGCAGAAGCAGACACAGAGGATCAGCTCTTGGAGGTGTGCAAGTTGGCGGCAGATATGGGTACAAGTAAAGTGACATCTCTAGGGTTCATTGCCTGGGGGAGCAAAGAGGCGAGAAAAGGAATGATCTGTAATGGTCAGGTTTGTGAGTAGGAGGAGAAGAGCCGAGTGGATGTGTGAAAAAGCAACGAGTCCTGTAAGAATATTTATATCAGTGATGATTATGTCACAAACATGAAGTAGGTAGTTGTTCAATCAGGCCAAAGGGAAGCGCCCGCACGTGTTCATCAGGGATGGTGAGATGATTGCCAAACATGACGGACGATAAATAATCCTGATGATTTATTTCTTATAGGAAATGTCAACCTGGATTATAAGATTGTAATTTGGTATCAGCCCGTAGGACAAACATGAAGCATAAACCAGAGAGGACCTAAATAAAAACCTCTTTTCAGAATAGTTTGGATGCAAATTTAAACTCTTCAATGAATGCGGGGAAAGAAGTAAAATAGACACATCTGATTTTATAGGGGCCCTGCGATGGACTGGCGAGCTGTCCAGGGTGTACCCTGCCTGTCGCCCAAAGCCAGCTGGGATAGGCTCCAGCTTCCCCGCGACCCTGAATTGGAATAAGCGGTTCGGAAAATGGATGGATGGATGGATGATTTTATAGGGATGAAATTTTGTTTCCTAATGAAACGAGACATTGTGGGTCAATGGAAGGAATACTTCAAAGACCTCCTTAATCCTACCAACATGTCTTCTGATGAGAGAGCTGGGGTGGTGAGTCGGGGGTGGGCTCTCCTATCTCTGGGGCTGAGGTTGCTGAGGTTGTTAGAAAGCTGCTTGATAGAACGATAGAACCTAATATAAAACGATAGACATTTTCTATCATCCAGATGATATGTATCGTCATGTCGCCCAGCCCTAGGTCCGTTGGATAGTCGAACCCTGAAGTCAGAGTGTCGTCCTGATGATTGAACATGGTCCTGGAGGGAGCATGGGAGTTCACCCAACCAGTCTTGTTGTGTTATATCATGTCTTATTGTGTTTTGTGGACGAGAAGAAGGCATTCAGCCATGTCCCCCAGACTTCTGTGGAGGTGTTCCGGTGGTATGGTGTACTGGATTCCCTTGCACAAGCTGTCCGGTCCCTGTACGGCAGGTTTGTCTGCATTGCCAGCAGTAAGTCAGTTAGTTTCCAGTGAGGGTTGGACTCCGCCAAGGCTGCCCTTTGTCACAGATTCTCTTCATGACTTTTATAGACAGAATTTCTAGGTGCAGCCTAGAGTGTTGAGGGGATCTGGTTTGGTGGCCTCCAGATTGGGTCTCTGCAGATGACGTGGTTTCGTCCTGCATGCTAACACTTAACATATGAACATTTTATAAGCTACTGTATGATGAAGCCCTTTCAGTCATCTGTAATATTTATTCCTGGACTGTTGCATGCTAACTATTGTGCTGTGCATTCTGAAAGTTGAATAAACTGTGTGGTAGCATGTCCTTCTTTTAAATGTCCTGTTTGCACTTGTATAAGAGAAGTTATAGGCACTTTAGTTACTGGTGAAATGTACTCGACTGGTGCGGAATAACTTCTCACACTAACATACTTGTGCACGTATGCACACAACCACTGACAAGCTCACCTTTGTTAAGAAACATGAGTAAATATCCTGCAGGAATCCAGCAGCGTTTCCAGCATCTTTAGTTTATCCTGATCAGCTGCTGAAAAGGTTTCTGCGTGTAGAATTATCAGGACGTTTCTGCTCGAAGCTGCAATATTAGCGCTAACTGCACCATAGACTGTATATGAAAGATGGACGGAGCCTCCGTGACGTCACCCGTAGGTTTCTGAAGAACTGAATTGAAGCTCGGTGGGCGGTTCCTACCATCGCTATCTTGGCAGCGTTATGCGTGTCGTCTCACCTGGAAAATACAAACATGGGCAAAGAGGTGGAGCTGAGAGGGGGGCTGTGAACGTCATGGTGGATGATTGACATCGACTGAACTCCGAGCTGCCTGTACCTAAGAGCTAACCGAGCTAACCTGGAGATAACAGGAGCTAACCAGCTAGTGGAGGTAAGCGGGCTAAAGCTAAGTCACGTTTTTAACCGGACCGGAACAATTCTGGTCCACCATCCGGCGGCTCAGGAGGGGGAAGCAGTGCTCCGTCAACACTATGTACAGTGGAGATGGGGAGCTGCTGACCTCAACTCGGGACGTTGTGGGTCGGTGGAAGGAATACTTCGAAGACCTCCTCAATCCTACCAACACGTCTTCCAATGAGGAAGCAGAGCTGGTGGACTCAGGGGTGGACTCTCCTATCTCTGGGGCTGAAGTTGCTGAGGTGGTTAAAAAGCTCCTTGGCGGCAAGGCCCCGGGGGTGGATGAGATCCGCCCGGAGTTCCTTAAGGCTCTGGATGCTGTGGGGCTGTCCTGGCTGACACGCCTCTGCAGCATCGCGTGGACATCGGGGGCAGTACCGCTGGATTGGCAGACTGGGGTGGTGGTCCCCCTTTTTAAGAAGGGGGACCGGAGGGTGTGTTCCAATTACAGGGGAATCACACTCCTCAGCCTCCCTGGTAAGGTCTATTCAGGGGTCCTGGAGAGGAGGGTCCGCCTGATAGTCGAATCTCGGATTGAGGAGGAGCAGTGTGGTTTTCGTCCTGGTCGCGGAACAGTGGACCAGCTCTATACCCTCTTTGGGGTCCTGGAGGGGGCATGGGAGTTTGCCCAACCAGTCTACATGTGCTTTGTGGACCTGGAGAAGCCGATTGAACATGGTCCTCAGGGTCCTGGAGGGAGCATGGGAGTTCACCCAACTAGTCTTGTTGTGTTATATCATGTATTATTGTGTTTTGTAGACAAGAAGAAGGCATTCAGCCGTGTCCCCCGGGGGCTCCTGTGGGGGGTAGTCTGGGAGTATGGGGTACCGGACCCCCTTGTACGAGCTGTCCGGTCCCTGTACGACAGGTGTCAGAGCTTGGTCCGCATTGCCGGTAGTAAGTCGGATTCGTTTCCGGTGAGGGTTGGACTCCGCCAAGGCTGCCCTTTATCACCGATTCTGTTCATAACTTATATGGACAGAATTTCTAGGCGCAGCCGAGGTGTTGAGGGGATCCGACTTGGTGTCCTCAGGATTGGGTTCCTGCTTTTTGCAGATGACGTGGTCCTGTTGGCTTCATCTGGTCGTGATCCCCAGCTCTCGCTTGAGCGATTTGCAGCCGAGTGTGAAGCGGCTGGGATGAGAATCAGCACCTCCAAATCTGAGACCATGGTCCTCAGCCGGAATAGGGTGGATTGCCCTCTCCGGGTCGGGAGTCAGGTCCTGCCTCAAGTGGAGGAGTTTAAATATCTCGGGGTCTTGTTCACGAGTGAGGGAAGGATTGAGCGTGAGATCGACAGACGGATCGGTGCGGCGTCTGCAGTAATGCGGACTCTGCGCCGGTCTGTCGTGGTGAAGAAGGAGCTGAGCCAGAAGGCGAAGCTCTCGATTTACCAGTCGATCTACGTTCCTACCCTCACCTATGGTCATGAGCTGTGGGTCGTGACCAAAAGAACGAGATCTCGTATACAGGCGGCTGAAATGAGTTTCCTCCGCAGGGTGGCCGGGCTCTCCCTTAGAGATAGGGTGAGGAGCTCGGTCATCCAGGAGGAGATCAGAGTAGAGCCGCTGCTCCTCCGCATCGAGAGGAACCAGTTGAGGTGGCTCGGGCATCTGGTCAGGATGCCTCCTGGACCTCCCTGGTGAGGTGTCCCAGGCACGTCCCTCTGGGAGGAGACCCCGGGGAAGACCCAGGACACGCTGGAGGGATTATACCGGAGAGAACCCACACATACAAAAGGGAAAACATGTGAACTCCACACAGAAAGGCTACTTTAAAGCTAAACTGTCCATGTAAAAGACCTGTTCTGGGTCCATTTCTGCTGCAGAACCACAACCTCATTTCTGCAGCACGTGTTAATCTTGCGTTAAAAAATTAACGCTGTTAAAAGGAGTTTCACGTGTAAATTACATGGTAACTTTGACAGCACTAAAATCAAGACAGGTCTGAGTCTCGGTGAAAACGAGCGCCATCTAAAATGTGATCTTGAGTGTGTGATAATTAGCATTTATTGCCATTTCAGCAGACACCAACAGACATCAACCATCTACACAGTAATGTCATCGTTACTTCCGCCATGGAAACCTGAAACATAAGAAACACAGCTGTGTGTCTCTTCCTTCAACGCTTCCAAGTAAATTCACTTTATGTTCATCTCACCAGGTCTGATGGAGCATCAACAAGACGACTTTATTATCCCTTTATCAGTATTTGTAAATGTAAAAACCATGCCTCAGAGTTAAAAGTTGGAAAACACCGGTGTACACAATGTCGGAGTGTTTGTTACATGAAACTTCTGGTGGAGACTTTGAGGTCGCATCCCTCTGCAAGTTGCCGACGTCGCTGGCGTTCCCTGCTCGCTTTGGTCCGATCAGATCAACATCTCACGAGTGCATCGCCACATCCATCATTTCAAACAAACGGCAGGGCAGTTACCGCGAAAGTGAATTATCCACCTGAGCAACATCCAAGCTGTGCTGGTGATGTCACTGCCTCACTACAATGACATCACCATCCTAAAATAACTCAGTGCACATCATTAAACATGTACAGCAGGGTTACATGGACTGAAATATTCAGTGAGACTAACAGAGGGCACAGCAGCACACACGGGAGGCGTTTATTCTTATCAGCTTCCTGATGTTGTTCATTAATCTGGCCAGACCCACAAACCACCACTGTTTACGACTTAAACAACCAAAAACCAGGAGCTGGTGAATCTGCTGATCCCACGAGCTTCCGTACTTCCTGAAAAGTGCTGAAACGCTGTATTGTTATGAAAACTACCAACATTTTTTTGTTTTACGTGTCCTGTCCAGCATCACAGCAGGCAGATCGGTGATCTGGCTCCTGTGTCGGGTCAGACAAAGGTTATTGTTAAAAGTGGCGTTTAACTTTACTGTCTTTACTTTAACACCATGGTGTTGATGTAGATGCTGAGAACGCAGCCGGAAACGACATCATTGTGATGTTTGTGATGAGAACATATCAGGTCAGATAATGAAACTGGTGTTTGTAGAATACTTATATGACCAACTGAGGATCCAGTCCTGTTCCAGTTTAGTATTTGGTGTCTGTAGATTTCATAGACTGTATATAAAAAAAATGGGCGGAGCCTCTGTGAAGTCACCCGTAGGTTTCTGAAGCGCTGAATTGAAGCTCATTGGGCGGTTCCCACTGTCGCCATCTTGGCAGCGTCGCACTTGTCGTCTCTCCCAGAAAATGTAAAAATTGGCCAAAAAAAGTGGAGCTGAGAGGAGCTGTGAGTGTAGGGATGGATGACTGACATCTCTTGAACCTGCCTGTAGTTAAGAGCTAACTGAGCTAACTAACGAAGCTAACCCAAAGCTTACCACCTAGCGAAGGTAGGCAAGCTAAAGCTAAATGACGCTGCTAACTGGCTAAAACCCGCTGCTGCGCTACTCTGCCTTCCTGCAGTGGGACATTGGTGACCTGGTAATCATTAAGACCCAAGTATACCAAATTTCAAGATGGCTGATGTTTGAAGATTGATCCATCAACATGGATGAGTTTTAAAAACAAAGAAAAAATGCAGGTAGAAATAGAACAACTTTTGAGGAGGCTAAGGTTTGGTTCATGTGGAGATATCAGCAGAACAACCAATTTAGGACCCGATATGAGGATCACTGTGACTTCCCTTCAACACTTTCCAATAATTTTACCGCTGCTGACCCTGTGACCTTTCAGCTACTAGTTACGTCAGCAGCAAAGTTGTGGCTTAATAAATCAGTACTGGTCAGTAATGGTCCTGCGACGGACTGTCGAGCTGTCCAGGGTGTACCCTGCCTCTCACCCAAAGACTGCTGGGATAGGCTCCAGCTTCCCCGCCACCCTGAACTGTTTTAAGCGGTTAGGAAAATGAATGAATGAATGAATGGCCAGTAATGTTTGCATTAATGTTGATGTTGTTTATAGTACCTTCTGTATTAATACAGGCATTATTGGTAGGATAAATGATAATATAATAAATAAAAGAACGACTCTGACTTGCTTTTCCACTTTGCAGATGATGAGAAGTAAAATCTGTGTTTGTCATTGACTCCAGCAGCTTCAGGAAAGTCTGCTGGGTGTAGAAACTGGTCTGAAGACCTGGATTATCTCAGGAGGGCTGCGATATCTGGAAGGTTCCAGTGGTCGCTGCTACCTCACAAACACTCTGGATATCAAAACAATCCAACACGAGAGGAGATCAGAAACAGTCTCATCAATCAGAAATGTGTTTTCTGCAGACGACACACACACACCTATTTATCATGCAATGTTACAGGCTTGTCTTTACTTCACCAACAGACTCTCCTCTCAGAGAAAATCTGGAATTTTCTCTCACTTTGGAATCATAAAAGATGGCTGTAGCTCAGGAGGTAGAGCGGTCTGTCAAGTGGAAAGTTGGGAGATCGATTCCAGACTTTCCCTGACGATGTGCCGAAGTGTCCTTGAGCACGACACCGAACCCCAGTTGCCCCCCAATGTGCCTGTTGCGGTATATAAGTCATATGTAGAGTTGTTTTGTGTGGTAAATGACTGTAGAACAGAATAAAAGAGTGAGATGATGGTATATAGATCCTTTATCACCCCGCAGGTATTGATCATTCCAGCCATCTTTTTTCAACACTCATTCCTCTAACACACTAAAACTCTGCTTCATGAACATGTCTGAAAGCATCCGGATCAGTGGCTCTGAAACCAGCTTCCTCCTGCTGCTGGGGGTTTCCAAACCCAGAAAGCATCCTGATATGATCAGAGCTCTAAGCAGCTGATGACAACAGCCACCTCTAGATGAATTTAGTCGCGCCGCCGCGGCTGCATGAGTGTGACTTGGCAGAGCCTGGGTGAGTTAGCCGAGGAGGAGGAGGAGTGCGGAGGAGGCTGAGAACGTGACTCATGTACAGTAAGTGATGTGCGTGTCCTGGACAGGTCTAGCATTCCCTCTGCGTTTAAAGGCAACAGTTAGGCCTCGTCCTTTCTTTCAGCTTAACACACTCCTGCACGTCCATAATGCAAACTGAAGATTCCTGTGGAGGCAGGAATCAAGAGCTAACTGGACTCCATCTATACGACAGCGTCAGCTCGCTTTTCCTTTGTCTTCCGATGGCGTGGATTTTACAGACACTGTCGTGTCGTCCTCCGATCATCCCTCTCTCTCTCCAGGACAGCATGCTCGCTCCTCACGCTCCGCTGAACAACCCATCTATTAGACACAGCATGACTGATTAAATCCTTTGCAGATCCCTGAAAATATAAAAATAAATAAAACACAAGCGTACGCACAGACAGCAGCACAACAGCCCATTTATCCCGGCTGACTGGCCACATGCAGAGGCACAACACAACACTGCGATCCGGCTTCCTCTGCCATGCCGGAGCAGAAGCATCACGTTTCGGTCACTGGAGCTCCTCACCCGCTGTTTGGGAAGCAGAAAGTTTAAACAGACAGTGAGACTGAAAGAGTTAAAACACGTGAAGAACAAGAGGATCGTCTCTGTGGTGATCTCCAGCCAGTCATGTGCTACGCCGCCGAAGCCTCGGCCCTCCCTCTCTGTCGAAGGCCACTACCAAAGAGGAATGGCAGCGTGTATTTTCTAAGCAAAATGGCGGAGAACAGAACGAAACGTTCATTTCAGGACGACCAGGATCCGACGTGCCTCAAAAGAAACGTTGGTGAAGACGTTGTCAGGAGCAGAATCCTTGCTGAAAGGGCTACGTGTGGCTCGCAGCTAGATCCTGTTCTGTTCTAACACAAACACGTTCCACAAGACGGCGACGTTGCTTTGCTCAGTGGGTTTGCACTTTGGCTTGCAGACCAGAGGAACGAGCAGCAGAACAGAGCGACGTGTCTTTGGTCTGCAGACACGGTAAACCCTGCAGCCAAACCATTTAGCTTTTAGCCTTGGACTGAAACAGTGGCGGCGTGGCTGGTAGGAGTCAACCAGCTTCCAGATCTTTATACGTCTCCGACCTTCTCTGACTACACACTCACATCGATGGAGGAATTTTCACACCCCATAGGCTGGTGTTTCTCCATCTCCAGCTTGACCGAGATCATTTCCAGGCAGCAGAGCAGCCACAGGAATACAGCGTCAGACTTCATGTTCACCATGTTCTTCAGGTTCTTCCTACTTTCTACCAACTTCTCACACACACCAGTAGACTTCTTCTAAACACACACCAGTAGACTTCTTCTACACACACCAGTAGACTTCTTCTAAACACACACCAGTAGACTTCTTCTAAACACACACCAGTAGACTTCTTCTAAACACACACCAGTAGACTTCTTCTAAACACACACCAGTAGACTTCTTCTAAACACACACCAGTAGACTTCTTCTACACACACCAGTAGACTTCTTCTACACACACCAGTAGACTTCTTCTACACACACCAGTAGACTTCTTCTAAACACACACCAGTAGACTTCTTCTACACACACCAGTAGACTTCTTCTACACACACCAGTAGACTTCTTCTACACACACCAGTAGACTTCTTCTACACACACCAGTAGACTTCTTCTACACACACACCAGTAGACTTCTTCTACACACACCAGTAGACTTCTTCTAAACACACACCAGTAGACTTCTTCTAAACACACACCAGTAGACTTCTTCTACACACACCAGTAGATTTCTTCTACACACACACCAGTAGACTTCTTCTACACACACCAGTAGACTTCTTCTAAACACACACCAGTAGACTTCTTCTAAACACACACCAGTAGATTTCTTCTAAACACACACCAGTAGACTTCTTCTACACACACCAGTAGACTTCTTTTACACACACCAGTAGACTTCTTCTACACACACACACCAGTAGACTTCTTCTACACACACCAGTAGACTTCTTCTACACACACCAGTAGACTTCTTCTACACACACACACCAGTAGACTTCTTTTACACACACCAGTAGACTTCTTCTACACACACCAGTAGACTTCTTCTACACACACCAGTAGACTTCTTCTAAACACACCAGTAGACTTCTTCTACACACACCAGTAGACTTCTTTTACACACACCAGTAGATTTCTTCTAAACACACCAGTAGACTTCTTTTACACACACCAGTAGACTTCTTCTAAACACACCAGTAGACTTCTTCTACACACACACACCAGTAGACTTCTTCTACACACACCAGTAGACTTCTTCTACACACACCAGTAGACTTCTTCTAAACACACCAGTAGACTTCTTCTAAACACACACCAGTAGACTTCTTCTACACACACCAGTAGACTTCTTCTACACACACACCAGTAGACTTCTTCTACACACACCAGTAGACTTCTTCTACACACACCAGTAGACTTCTTTTACACACACCAGTAGACTTCTTCTAAACACACCAGTAGACTTCTTCTACACACACCAGTAGACTTCTTCTACACACACACACCAGTAGACTTCTTCTACACACACCAGTAGACTTCTTCTAAACACACCAGTAGACTTCTTCTAAACACACACCAGTAGACTTCTTCTACACACACCAGTAGACTTCTTCTACACACACCAGTAGACTTCTTCTACACACACCAGTAGACTTCTTCTACACACACACACACCAGTAGACTTCTTCTACACACACACACCAGTAGACTTCTTCTACACACACACCAGTAGACTTCTTCTACACACACACACCAGTAGACTTCTTCTACACACACCAGTAGACTTCTTCTACACACACCAGTAGACTTCTTCTACACACACCAGTAGACTTCTTCTACACACACCAGTAGACTTCTTTTACACACACCAGTAGACTTCTTCTAAACACACCAGTAGACTTCTTCTACACACACCAGTAGACTTCTTCTACACACACACACCAGTAGACTTCTTCTACACACACCAGTAGACTTCTTCTACACACACCAGTAGACTTCTTCTAAACACACCAGTAGACTTCTTCTAAACACACACCAGTAGACTTCTTCTACACACACCAGTAGACTTCTTCTACACACACCAGTAGACTTCTTCTACACACACACACACCAGTAGACTTCTTCTACACACACACACCAGTAGACTTCTTCTACACACACCAGTAGACTTCTTCTCACACACCAGTAGACTTCTTCTACACACACACACACCAGTAGACTTCTTCTACACACACACCAGTAGACTTCTTCTACACACACCAGTAGACTTCTTCTACACACACCAGTAGACTTCTTCTACACACACACACACCAGTAGACTTCTTCTACACACACACACACCAGTAGACTTCTTCTACACACACACCAGTAGACTTCTTCTACACACACACACCAGTAGACTTCTTCTACACACACACACCAGTAGACTTCTTCTACACACACACACCAGTAGACTTCTTCTACACACACACACCAGTAGACTTCTTCTAGACACACCAGTAGACTTCTTCTACACACACCAGTAGACTTCTTCTACACACACACACCAGTAGACTTCTTCTACACACACCAGTAGACTTCTTCTACACACACACCAGTGGACTTCTTCTACACACACCAGTAGACTTCTTCTACACACACCAGTAGACTTCTTCTACACACACCAGTAGACTTCTTCTACACACACCAGTAGACTTCTTCTACACACACACCAGTGGACTTCTTCTACACACACCAGTAGACTTCTTCTACACACACCAGTAGACTTCTTCTACACACACCAGTAGACTTCTTCTACACACACACACCAGTAGACTTCTTCTAGACACACCAGTAGACTTCTTCTACACACACCAGTAGACTTCTTCTACACACACCAGTAGACTTCTTCTACACACACACACCAGTAGACTTCTTCTACACACACACACCAGTAGACTTCTTCTACACACACCAGTAGACTTCTTCTACACACACCAGTAGACTTCTTCTAAACACACACCAGTAGACTTCTTCTACACACACACACCAGTAGACTTCTTCTACACACACACCAGTAGACTTCTTCTAAACACACACCAGTAGACTTCTTCTACACACACACACCAGTAGACTTCTTCTACACACACACACACACCAGTAGACTTCTTCTACACACACACACCAGTAGACTCCTTCTAAACACACCAGTAGACTTCTTCTACACACACCAGTAGACTTCTTCTACACACACCAGTAGAATTCTTCTACACACACCAGTAGAATTCTTCTAAACACACCAGTAGACTTCTTCTAAACACACCAGTAGACTTCTTCTACACACACACCAGTAGACTTCTTCTAGACACACCAGTAGACTTCTTCTACACACACACACACCAGTAGACTTCTTCTAAACACACCAGTAGAATTCTTCTACACACACACCAGTAGAATTCTTCTACACACACACACCAGTAGACTTCTTCTAAACACACCAGTAGACTTCTTCTAAACACACCAGTAGACTTCTTCTAAACACACCAGTAGACTTCTTCTACACACACCAGTAGACTTCTTCTACACACACCAGTAGAATTCTTCTAAACACACCAGTAGAATTCTTCTAAACACACCAGTAGACTTCTTCTACACACACCAGTAGAATTCTTCTAAACACACCAGTAGACTTCTTCTAAACACACCAGTAGAATTCTTCTAAACACACCAGTAGACTTCTTCTACACACACCAGTAGACTTCTTCTAAACACACCAGTAGACTTCTTCTACATACACCAGTACAATTCTTCTAAACAGACCAGTAGACTTCTTCTACACACATCAGTAGAATTCTTCTAAACACACCAGTAGACTTTTTCTACACACACCAGTAGAATTCTTCTAAACACACCAGTAGTCTTCTTCTAAACACACCAGTAGACTTCTTCTACACACACCAGTAGACTTCTTCTACACACACCAGTAGAATTGTTCTAAACACACCAGTAGACTTCTTCTAAACACACCAGTAGACTTCTTCTACACACACACACCAGTAGAATTCTTCTACACACACCAGTAGAATTCTTCTAAACACACCAGTAGAATTCTTCGAAACACACCAGTAGACTTCTTCTACACACACCAGTAGACTTCTTCTACACACACCAGTAGACTTCTTCTAAACACACCAGTAGACTTCTTCTACACACACCAGTAGACTTCGTCTACACACACCAGTAGAATTGTTCTAAACACACCAGTAGACTTCTTCTAAACACACCAGTAGACTTCTTCTACACACACCAGTAGACTTCTTCTAAACACACACCAGTAGACTTCTTCTACACACACACTAGTAGACTTCTTCTACACACACACACCAGTAGACTTCTTCTACACACACCAGTAGACTTCTTCTACACACACACTAGTAGACTTCTTCTACACACACCAGTAGACTTCTTCTACACACACCAGTAGACTTCTTCTCACACACCAGTAGACTTCTTCTACACACACCAGTAGACTTCTTCTCACACACCAGTAGACTTCTTCTACACACACACCAGTAGACTTCTTCTACACACACACCAGTAGACTTCTTCTCACACACCAGTAGACTTCTTCTACAAACACACCAGTAGACTTCTTCTACACACACCAGTAGACTTCTTCTACACACACCAGTAGACTTCTTCTACACACACCAGTAGACTTCTTCTAAACACACCAGTAGACTTCTTCTCACACACCAGTAGACTTCTTCTCACACACCAGTAGACTTCTTCTCACACACCAGTATACTTCTTCTAAACACACCAGTAGACTTCTTCTCACACACACCAGTAGACTTCTTCTCACACACCAGTAGACTTCTTCTACACACCAGTAGACTTCTTCTACACACACACCAGTAGACTTCTTCTAAACACACCAGTAGACTTCTTCTCACACACCAGTAGACTTCTTCTACACACCAGTAGACTTCTTCTACACACACACCAGTAGACTTCTTCTACACACACCAGTAGACTTCTTCTCACACACCAGTAGACTTCTTCTACACACCAGTAGACTTCTTCTACACACACACCAGTAGACTTCTTCTCACACACCAGTAGACTTCTTCTCACACACACCAGTAGACTTCTTCTACACACACCAGTAGACTTCTTCTACACACACCAGTAGACTTCTTCTACAGACACACCAGTAGACTTCTTTTACACACACACACCAGTGGACTTCTTCTAAACACACACCAGTAGACTTCTTCTACACACACCAGTAGACTTGTTCTCACACACCAGTAGACTTCTTCTACACACACCAGTAGACTTCTTCTAAACACGCCAGTAGACTTCTTCTCACACACCAGTAGACTTCTTCTACACACACCAGTAGACTTCTTCTAAACACACACCAGTAGACTTCTTCTAAACACGCCAGTAGACTTCTTCTCACACACCAGTAGACTTCTTCTACACACACACCAGTAGACTTCTTCTAAACACACACCAGTAGACTTCTTCTAAACACACCAGCAGACTTCTTCTACACACACCAGTAGACTTCTTCTACACACACACCAGTAGACTTCTTCTAAACACACACCAGTAGACTTCTTCTACACACACCAGTAGACTTCTTCTACACACACACCAGTAGACTTCTTCTAAACACACACCAGTAGACTTCTTCTAAACACACCAGTAGACTTCTTCTCACACACCAGTAGACTTCTTCTACACACACCAGTAGACTTCTTCTAAACACACACCAGTAGACTTCTTCTAAACACGCCAGTAGACTTCTTCTCACACACCAGTAGACTTCTTCTACACACACACCAGTAGACTTCTTCTAAACACACACCAGTAGACTTCTTCTAAACACACCAGCAGACTTCTTCTACACACACCAGTAGACTTCTTCTACACACACACCAGTAGACTTCTTCTAAACACACACCAGTAGACTTCTTCTACACACACCAGCAGACTTCTTCTACACACACACCAGTAGACTTCTTCTAAACACACACCAGTAGACTTCTTCTAAACACACCAGTAGACTTCTTCTACACACCAGTAGACTTCTTCTCACACACACCAGTAGACTTCTTCTAAACACACCAGTAGACTTCTTCTCACACACACCAGTAGACTTCTTCTACACACACCAGTAGACTTCTTCTACACACACACACACCAGTAGACTTCTTCTCACACACCAGTAGACTTCTTCTCACACACCAGTAGACTTCTTCTAAACACACCAGTAGACTTCTTCTCACACACACCAGTAGACTTCTTCTCACACACCAGTAGACTTCTTCTACACACCAGTAGACTTCTTCTACACACACACCAGTAGACTTCTTCTAAACACACCAGTAGACTTCTTCTCACACACCAGTAGACTTCTTCTACACACACACCAGTAGACTTCTTCTAAACACACCAGTAGACTTCTTCTACACACACCAGTAGACTTCTTCTACACACACCAGTAGACTTCTTCTCACACACCAGTAGACTTCTTCTACACACCAGTAGACTTCTTCTACACACACACCAGTAGACTTCTTCTAAACACACCAGTAGACTTCTTCTCACACACCAGTAGACTTCTTCTCACACACCAGTAGACTTCTTCTCACACACCAGTAGACTTCTTCTACACACACCAGTAGACTTCTTCTACACACACCAGTAGACTTCGTCTACACACACCAGTAGAATTGTTCTAAACACACCAGTAGACTTCTTCTAAACACACCAGTAGACTTCTTCTACACACACCAGTAGACTTCTTCTACACACACCAGTAGACTTCTTCTACACACACCAGTAGAATTCTTCTAAACACACCAGTAGACTTCTTCTACACAAACCAGTAGACTTCTTCTACACACACACTAGTAGACTTCTTCTACACACACACCAGTAGACTTCTTCTACACACACCAGTAGACTTCTTCTACACACACACCAGTAGACTTCTTCTAAACACACACCAGTAGACTTCTTCTACACACACACTAGTAGACTTCTTCTACACACACACCAGTAGACTTCTTCTACACACACCAGTAGACTTCTTCTACACACACACTAGTAGACTTCTTCTACACACACCAGTAGACTTCTTCTACACACACCAGTAGACTTCTTCTCACACACCAGTAGACTTCTTCTACACACACCAGTAGACTTCTTCTCACACACCAGTAGACTTCTTCTACACACACACCAGTAGACTTCTTCTACAAACACACCAGTAGACTTCTTCTACACACACCAGTAGACTTCTTCTACACACACCAGTAGACTTCTTCTAAACACACCAGTAGACTTCTTCTCACACACCAGTAGACTTCTTCTCACACACCAGTAGACTTCTTCTACACACACCAGTAGACTTCTTCTCACACACACCAGTAGACTTCTTCTCACACACCAGTAGACTTCTTCTACACACCAGTAGACTTCTTCTACACACACACCAGTAGACTTCTTCTAAACACACCAGTAGACTTCTTCTCACACACCAGTAGACTTCTTCTAAACACACCAGTAGACTTCTTCTCACACACCAGTAGACTTCTTCTACACACACCAGTAGACTTCTTCTCACACACCAGTAGACTTCTTCTCACACACACCAGTAGACTTCTTCTACACACACGAGTAGACTTCTTCTACACACACCAGTAGACTTCTTCTACAGACACACCAGTAGACTTCTTTTACACACACACACCAGTGGACTTCTTCTAAACACACACCAGTAGACTTCTCCTACACACACCAGTAGACTTGTTCTAAACACACACCAGTAGACTTCTTCTAAACACACCAGTAGACTTCTTCTCACACACCAGTAGACTTCTTCTACACACACCAGTAGACTTCTTCTAAACACACCAGTAGACTTCTCCTACACACACCAGTAGACTTGTTCTAAACACACACCAGTAGACTTCTTCTAAACACACCAGTAGACTTCTTCTCACACACCAGTAGACTTCTTCTACACACACCAGTAGACTTCTTCTACACACACCAGTAGACTTCTTCTAAACACACCAGTAGACTTCTTCTGCACACACCAGTAGACTTCTTCTAAACACACCAGTAGACTTCTTCTACACACACACCAGTAGACTTCTTCTAAACACACACCAGTAGACTTCTTCTACACACACCAGCAGACTTCCTCTACACACACCAGTAGACTTCTTCTACACACACACCAGTAGACTTCTTCTAAACACACACCAGTAGACTTCTTCTACACACACCAGTAGACTTCTTCTACACACACACCAGTAGACTTCTTCTAAACACACCAGTAGACTTCTTCTCACACACACCAGTAGACTTCTTCTACACACACCAGTAGACTTCTTCTAAACACACCAGTAGACTTCTTCTCACACACACCAGTAGACTTCTTCTCACACACCAGTAGACTTCTTCTACACACCAGTAGACTTCTTCTCACACACCAGTAGACTTCTTCTAAACACACCAGTAGACTTCTTCTCACACACACCAGTAGACTTCTTCTCACACACCAGTAGACTTCTTCTACACACCAGTAGACTTCTTCTACACACACACCAGTAGACTTCTTCTAAACACACCAGTAGACTTCTTCTACACACACCAGTAGACTTCTTCTACACACACCAGTGGACTTCTTCTACACACACCAGTAGACTTCTTCTCACACACCAGTAGACTTCTTCTACACACCAGTAGACCTCTTCTACACACACACCAGTAGACTTCTTCTAAACACACCAGTAGACTTCTTCTCACACACCAGTAGACTTCTTCTACACACACACACCAGTAGACTTCTTCTCACACACCAGTAGACTTCTTCTCACACACCAGTAAACTTCTTCTCACACACCAGTAGACTTCTTCTACACACACCAGTAGACTTCTTCTAAACACACCAGTAGACTTCTTCTACACACACCAGTAGACTTCGTCTACACACACCAGTAGAATTGTTCTAAACACACCAGTAGACTTCTTCTAAACACACCAGTAGACTTCTTCTACACACACCAGTAGACTTCTTCTACACACACCAGTAGACTTCTTCTACACACACCAGTAGAATTCTTCTAAACACACCAGTAGACTTCTTCTACACAAACCAGTAGACTTCTTCTACACACACACTAGTAGACTTCTTCTACACACACACCAGTAGACTTCTTCTACACACACCAGTAGACTTCTTCTACACACACACCAGTAGACTTCTTCTAAACACACACCAGTAGACTTCTTCTACACACACACTAGTAGACTTCTTCTACACACACACCAGTAGACTTCTTCTACACACACCAGTAGACTTCTTCTACACACACACTAGTAGACTTCTTCTACACACACCAGTAGACTTCTTCTACACACACCAGTAGACTTCTTCTCACACACCAGTAGACTTCTTCTACACACACCAGTAGACTTCTTCTCACACACCAGTAGACTTCTTCTACACACACACCAGTAGACTTCTTCTACACACACACCAGTAGACTTCTTCTCACACACCAGTAGACTTCTTCTACAAACACACCAGTAGACTTCTTCTACACACACCAGTAGACTTCTTCTACACACACCAGTAGACTTCTTCTACACACACCAGTAGACTTCTTCTAAACACACCAGTAGACTTCTTCTCACACACCAGTAGACTTCTTCTAAACACACCAGTAGACTTCTTCTCACACACCAGTAGACTTCTTCTAAACACACCAGTAGACTTCTTCTCACACACACCAGTAGACTTCTTCTCACACACCAGTAGACTTCTTCTACACACACCAGTAGACTTCTTCTCACACACCAGTAGACTTCTTCTAAACACACCAGTAGACTTCTTCTCACACACACCAGTAGACTTCTTCTCACACACCAGTAGACTTCTTCTCACACACCAGTAGACTTCTTCTACAAACACACCAGTAGACTTCTTCTACACACACCAGTAGACTTCTTCTACACACACCAGTAGACTTCTTCTACACACACCAGTAGACTTCTTCTAAACACACCAGTAGACTTCTTCTCACACACCAGTAGACTTCTTCTAAACACACCAGTAGACTTCTTCTCACACACCAGTAGACTTCTTCTACACACACCAATAGACTTCTTCTCACACACCAGTAGACTTCTTCTCACACACACCAGTAGACTTCTTCTACACACACGAGTAGACTTCTTCTACACACACCAGTAGACTTCTTCTACAGACACACCAGTAGACTTCTTTTACACACCAGTAGACTTCTTCTAAACACACCAGTAGACTTCTTCTCACACACACCAGTAGACTTCTTCTAAACACACCAGTAGACTTCTTCTCACACACACCAGTAGACTTCTTCTCACACACCAGTAGACTTCTTCTACACACCAGTAGACTTCTTCTACACACACACCAGTAGACTTCTTCTAAACACACCAGTAGACTTCTTCTCACACACCAGTAGACTTCTTCTAAACACACCAGTAGACTTCTTCTCACACACCAGTAGACTTCTTCTACACACACCAATAGACTTCTTCTCACACACCAGTAGACTTCTTCTCACACACACCAGTAGACTTCTTCTACACACACGAGTAGACTTCTTCTACACACACCAGTGGACTTCTTCTAAACACACACCAGTAGACTTCTTCTACACACACCAGTGGACTTGTTCTAAACACACACCAGTAGACTTCTTCTAAACACACCAGTAGACTTCTTCTCACACACCAGTAGACTTCTTCTACACACACCAGTAGACTTCTTCTAAACACACACCAGTAGACTTCTTCTAAACACGCCAGTAGACTTCTTCTCACACACCAGTAGACTTCTTCTAAACACACACCAGTAGACTTCTTCTACACACACCAGCAGACTTCTTCTCACACACCAGTAGACTTCTTCTACACACACACCAGTAGACTTCTTCTAAACACACACCAGTAGACTTCTTCTACACACACCAGCAGACTTCTTCTACACACACCAGTAGACTTCTTCTACACACACACCAGTAGACTTCTTCTAAACACACACCAGTAGACTTCTTCTACACACACCAGTAGACTTCTTCTACACACACACCAGTAGACTTCTTCTAAACACACACCAGTAGACTTCTTCTAAACACACACCAGTAGACTTCTTCTACACACACATGTAGACTTCTTCTACACACACACCAGTAGACTTCTTCTAAACACACACCAGTAGACTTCTTCTAAACACACCAGTAGACTTCTTCTACACACCAGTAGACTTCTTCTCACACACACCAGTAGACTTCTTCTAAACACACCAGTAGACTTCTTCTCACACACACCAGTAGACTTCTTCTACACACACCAGTAGACTTCTTCTAAACACACCAGTAGACTTCTTCTCACACACACCAGTAGACTTCTTCTCACACACCAGTAGACTTCTTCTACACACCAGTAGACTTCTTCTCACACACCAGTAGACTTCTTCTACACACCAGTAGACTTCTTCTCACACACCAGTAGACTTCTTCTAAACACACCAGTAGACTTCTTCTCACACACACCAGTAGACTTCTTCTCACACACCAGTAGACTTCTTCTACACACCAGTAGACTTCTTCTACACACACCAGTAGACTTCTTCTCACACACCAGTAGACTTCTTCTACACACACCAGTAGACTTCTTCTCACACACCAGTAGACTTCTTCTACACACACACCAGTAGACTTCTTCTACACACACACCAGTAGACTTCTTCTCACACACCAGTAGACTTCTTCTACAAACACACCAGTAGACTTCTTCTACACACACCAGTAGACTTCTTCTACACACACCAGTAGACTTCTTCTACACACCAGTAGACTTCTTCTACACACACACCAGTAGACTTCTTCTAAACACACCAGTAGACTTCTTCTACAGACACACACCAGTAGACTTCTTCTCACACACCAGTAGACTTCTTCTCACACACCAGTAGACTTCTTCTCACACACCAATAGACTTCTTCTCACACAACAGTAGACTTCGTCTACACACACCAGTAGACTTCTTCTAAACACACCAGTAGACTTCTACTCACACCAGTAGAATTCTTCTAAACACACCAGTAGACTTCTTCTCACACACCAGTAGACTTCTTCTACACACACCAGTAGACTTCTTCTACACACACACACCAGTAGACTTCTTCTAAACACACCAGTAGACTTCTACTCACACCAGTAGAATTCTTCTAAACACACCAGTAGACTTCTTCTCACACACCAGTGGACTTCTTCTACACACACCAGTACACTTGTTCTAAACACACACCAGTAGACTTCTTCTAAACACACCAGTAGACTTCTACTCACACCAGTAGAATTCTTCTAAACACACCAGTAGACTTCTTCTCACACACCAGTGGACTTCTTCTACACACACCAGTACACTTGTTCTAAACACACACCAGTAGACTTCTTCTAAACACACCAGTAGACTTCTACTCACACCAGTAGAATTCTTCTAAACACACCAGTAGACTTCTTCTCACACACCAGTAGACTTCTTCTACACACACCAGCAGACTTCTTCTACACACACCAGTAGACTTCTTCTACACACACACCAGTAGACTTCTTCTAAACACACACCAGTAGACTTCTTCTACACACACCAGTAGACTTCTTCTACACACACACACCAGTAGACTTCTTCTAAACACACACCAGTAGACTTCTTCTAAACACACCAGTAGACTTCTTCTACACACCAGTAGACTTCTTCTCACACACACCAGTAGACTTCTTCTAAACACACCAGTAGACTTCTTCTCACACACACCAGTAGACTTCTTCTAAACACACCAGTAGACTTCTTCTCACACACACCAGTAGACTTCTTCTAAACACACCAGTAGACTTCTTCTCACACACACCAGTAGACTTCTTCTACACACACACACCAGTAGACTTCTTCTAAACACACACCAGTAGACTTCTTCTAAACACACCAGTAGACTTCTTCTACACACCAGTAGACTTCTTCTCACACACACCAGTAGACTTCTTCTAAACACACCAGTAGACTTCTTCTCACACACACCAGTAGACTTCTTCTAAACACACCAGTAGACTTCTTCTCACACACACCAGTAGACTTCTTCTAAACACACCAGTAGACTTCTTCTCACACACACCAGTAGAATTCTTCTAAACACACCAGTAGACTTCTTCTACACACACACCAGTAGAATTCTTCTACACACACACACCAGTAGACTTCTTCTACACACACCAGTAGACTTCTTCTAAACACACCAGTAGACTTCTTCTAAACACACCAGTAGACTTCTTCTACACACCAGTAGACTTCTTCTCACACACACCAGTAGACTTCTTCTAAACACACCAGTAGACTTCTTCTCACACACACCAGTAGACTTCTTCTAAACACACCAGTAGACTTCTTCTCACACACACCAGTAGACTTCTTCTAAACACACCAGTAGACTTCTTCTCACACACACCAGTAGAATTCTTCTAAACACACCAGTAGACTTCTTCTACACACACACCAGTAGAATTCTTCTACACACACACACCAGTAGACTTCTTCTACACACACCAGTAGACTTCTTCTAAACACACCAGTAGACTTCTTCTAAACACACCAGTAGACTTCTTCTACACACCAGTAGACTTCTTCTCACACACACCAGTAGACTTCTTCTAAACACACCAGTAGACTTCTTCTCACACACACCAGTAGACTTCTTCTAAACACACCAGTAGACTTCTTCTCACACACACCAGTAGACTTCTTCTAAACACACCAGTAGACTTCTTCTAAAGACACCATTAGACTTCTTCTACACACACACACCAGTAGAATTCTTCTAAAGACACCAGTAGACTTCTTCTACACACACACACCAGTAGACTTCTTCTAAACACACCAGTAGACTTCTTCTAAACACACCAGTAGACTTCTTCTACACACACCAGTAGACTTCTTCTAAACACACCAGTAGACTTCTTCTACACACACCAGTAGACTTCTTCTCACACACCAGTAGACTTCTTCTACACACACCAGTAGACTTCTTCTACACACACACCAGTAGACTTCTTCTAAACACACCAGTAGACTTCTTCTACACACACCAGTAGACTTCTTCTCACACACCAGTAGACTTCTTCTACACACACCAGTAGACTTCTTCTAAACACACCAGTAGACTTCTTCTACACACACACCAGTAGACTTCTTCTACACACACACCAGTAGACTTCTTCTCACACACCAGTAGACTTCTTCTACACACACACCAGTAGACTTCTTCTACACACACCAGTAGACTTCTTCTACACACACCAGTAGACTTCTTCTAAACACACCAGTAGACTTCTTCTCACACACCAGTAGACTTCTTCTCACACACCAGTAGACTTCTTCTAAACACACCAATAGACTTCTTCTCACACACCAGTACACTTCTTCTAAACACACCAGTAGACTTCTTCTCACACACCAGTAGACTTCTTCCAAACACACCAGTAGACTTCTTCTCACACACACCAGTAGACTTCTTCTCACACACCAGTAGACTTCTTGTACACACCAGTAGACTTCTTCTACACACACCAGTAGACTTCTTCTAAACACACCAGTACACTTCTTCTCACACACCAGTAGACTTCTTCTACACACACCAGTAGACTTCTTCTACACACACCAGTAGACTTCTTCTACAGACACACCAGTAGACTTCTTCTAAACACACACCAGTAGACTTCTTCTACACACACCAGTAGACTTCTTCTAGACACACACCAGTAGACTTCTTCTAAACACACCAGTAGACTTCTTCTCACACACCAGCAGACTTCTTCTACACACACCAGTAGACTTCTTCTACACACACCTTTAGACTTCTTCTACACACACCAGCAGACTTCTTCTACACACACCAGTAGACTTCTTCTAAACACACCAGTAGACTTCTTCTAAACACACAAGTAGACTTGTTCTAAACACACACCAGTAGACTTCTTCTAAACACACCAGTAGACTTCTTCTCACACACCAGTAGACTTCTTCTAAACACACACCAGTAGACTTCTTCTAAACACACCAGTAGACTTCTTCTCACACACCAGCAGACTTCTTCTACACACACCAGTAGACTTCTTCTACACACACCAGTAGACTTCTTCTACACACACCAGTAGACTTCTTCTACACACACCAGTAGACTTCTTCTAAACACACCAGTAGACTTCTTCTACACACCAGTAGACTTCTTCTACACACACCAGTAGACTTCTTCTAAACACACCAGTAGACTTCTTCTCACACACACCAGTAGACTTCTTCTACACACACCAGTAGAATTCTTCTAAACACACCAGTAGACTTCTTCTACACACACACCAGTAGAATTCTTCTACACACACACACCAGTAGACTTCTTCTACACACACCAGTAGACTTCTTCCTACACACACCAGTAGACTTCTTCTACACACACCAGTAGACTTCTTCTAAACACACCAGTAGACTTCTTCTCACACACACCAGTAGACTTCTTCTAAACACACCAGTAGACTTCTTCTAACACACACCAGTAGACTTCTTCTAAACACACCAGTAGACTTCTTCTACACACACACCAGTAGACTTCTTCTCACACACACCAGTAGACTTCTTCTAAACACACCAGTAGACTTCTTCTACACACACCAGTAGACTTCTTCTCACACACCAGTAGACTTCTTCTACACACACCAGTAGACTTCTTCTACACACACACCAGTAGACTTCTTCTAAAGACACCAGTAGACTTCTTCTACACACACACACCAGTAGAATTCTTCTAAAGACACCAGTAGACTTCTTCTAAACACACCAGTAGACTTCTTCGAAACACACCAGTAGACTTCTTCTACACACACCAGTAGACTTCTTCTAAACACACCAGTAGACTTCTTCTCACACACACCAGTAGACTTCTTCTAAACACACCAGTAGACTTCTTCTACACACACACCAGTAGACTTCTTCTAAACACACCAGTAGACTTCTTCTACACACACCAGTAGAATTCTTCTACACACACCAGTAGACTTCTTCTAAAGACACCAGTAGACTTCTTCTACACACACCAGTAGACTTCTTCTCACACACCAGTAGACTTCTTCTACACACACCAGTAGACTTCTTCTACACACACACCAGTAGACTTCTTCTAAAGACACCAGTAGACTTCTTCTACACACACACACCAGTAGAATTCTTCTAAAGACACCAGTAGACTTCTTTTACACACACACACCAGTAGACTTCTTCTAAACACACCAGTAGACTTCTTCTAAACACACCAGTAGACTTCTTCTACACAGACCAGTAGACTTCTTCTAAACACACCAGTAGACTTCTTCTACACACACCAGTAGACTTCTTCTCACACACCAGTAGACTTCTTCTACACACACCAGTAGACTTCTTCTACACACACACCAGTAGACTTCTTCTAAACACACCAGTAGACTTCTTCTACACACACCAGTAGACTTCTTCTCACACACCAGTAGACTTCTTCTACACACACCAGTAGACTTCTTCTAAACACACCAGTAGACTTCTTCTACACACACACCAGTAGACTTCTTCTACACACACACACCAGTAGACTTCTTCTCACACACCAGTAGACTTCTTCTACACACACACCAGTAGACTTCTTCTACACACACCAGTAGACTTCTTCTACACACACCAGTAGACTTCTTCTCACACACCAGTAGACTTATTCTAAACACACCAGTAGACTTCTTCTCACACACCAGTAGACTTCTTCTCACACACCAGTAGACTTCTTCTAAACACACCAATAGACTTCTTCTCACACACCAGTAGACTTCTTCTAAACACACCAGTAGACTTCTTCTACACACACCAGTAGACTTCTTCTCACACACACCAGTAGACTTCTTCTACACACACCAGTAGACTTCTTCTCACACACACCAGTAGACTTCTTCTAAACACACCAGTAGACTTCTTCTCACACACACCAGTAGACTTCTTCTACACACACCAGTAGAATTCTTCTAAACACACCAGTAGACTTCTTCTACACACACACCAGTAGAATTCTTCTACACACACCAGTAGACTTCTTCTAAACACACCAGTTGACTTCTTCTCACACACCAGTAGACTTCTTCTACACACACCAGTAGACTTCTTCTACACACACACCAGTAGACTTCTTCTAAAGACACCAGTAGACTTCTTCTACACACACACACCAGTAGAATTCTTCTAAAGACACCAGTAGACTTCTTCTAAAGACACCAGTAGACTTCTTCTACACACACACACCAGTAGAATTCTTCTAAAGACACCAGTAGACTTCTTCTACACACACACACCAGTAGACTTCTTCTAAACACACCAGTAGACTTCTTCTAAACACACCAGTAGACTTCTTCTACACACACCAGTAGACTTCTTCTAAACACACCAGTAGACTTCTTCTACAGACACACCAGTAGACTTCTTCTAAACACACACCAGTAGTCTTCTTCTCACACACCAGTAGACTTCTTCTACACACACCAGTAGACTTCTTCTACACACACACCAGTAGACTTCTTCTAAACACACCAGTAGACTTCTTCTACACACACCAGTAGACTTCTTCTCACACACCAGTAGACTTCTTCTAAACACACCAGTAGACTTCTTCTACACACACACCAGTAGACTTCTTCTACACACACACCAGTAGACTTCTTCTCACACACCAGTAGACTTCTTCTACACACACACCAGTAGACTTCTTCTACACACACCAGTAGACTTCTTCTACACACACCAGTAGACTTCTTCTAAACACACCAGTAGACTTCTTCTCACACACCAGTAGACTTCTTCTCACACACCAGTAGACTTCTTCTAAACACACCAGTAGACTTCTTCTCACACACCAGTAGACTTCTTCTAAACACACCAGTAGACTTCTTCTCACACACCAGTAGACTTCTTCTCACACACCAGTAGACTTCTTCTAAACACACCAATAGACTTCTTCTACACACACCAGCAGACTTCTTCTAAACACACCAGTAGACTTCTTCTCACACACACCAGTAGACTTCTTCTCACACACCAGTAGACTTCTTCTGCACACACACCAGTAGACTTCTTCTACACACACACCAGTAGACTTCTTCTCACACACCAGTAGACTTCTTCTCACACACCAGTAGACATCTTCTACACACACAAGTAGACTTCTTCTACAGACACACCAGTAGACTTCTTCTAAACACACACCAGTAGACTTCTTCTACACACACCAGTAGACTTCTTCTAGACACACACCAGTAGACTTCTTCTAAACACACCAGTAGACTTCTTCTCACACACCAGCAGACTTCTTCTACACACACCAGTAGACTTCTTCTACACACACCAGTAGACTTCTTCTACACACACCAGCAGACTTCTTCTACACACACCAGTAGACTTCTTCTAAACACACCAGTAGACTTCTTCTAAACACACCAGTAGACTTCTTCTAAACACACACCAGTAGACTTCTTCTAAACACACCAGTAGACTTCTTCTCACACACCAGTAGACTTCTTCTACACACACCAGTAGACTTCTTCTAAACACACCAGTAGACTTCTTCTCACACACCAGCAGACTTCTTCTACACACACTAGTAGACTTCTTCTACACACTCCAGTAGACTTCTTCTACACACACCAGTAGACTTCTTCTACACACACCAGTAGACTTCTTCTAAACACACCAGTAGACTTCTTCTACACACCAGTAGACTTCTTCTACACACACACACCAGTAGACTTCTTCTCACATACACCAGTAGAATTCTTCTAAACACACCAGTAGACTTCTTCTAAACACACCAGTAGACTTCTTCTAAACACACACCAGTAGACTTCTTCTAAACACACCAGTAGACTTCTTCTCACACACCAGTAGACTTCTTCTAAACACACACCAGTAGACTTCTTCTAAACACACCAGTAGACTTCTTCTCACACACCAGCAGACTTCTTCTACACACACTAGTAGACTTCTTCTACACACTCCAGTAGACTTCTTCTACACACACCAGTAGACTTCTTCTACACACACCAGTAGACTTCTTCTAAACACACCAGTAGACTTCTTCTACACACCAGTAGACTTCTTCTACACACACACACCAGTAGACTTCTTCTCACATACACCAGTAGAATTCTTCTAAACACACCAGTAGACTTCTTCTACACACACACCAGTAGAATTCTTCTACACACACACACCAGTAGACTTCTTCTACACACACCAGTAGACTTCTTCTCACACACACCAGTAGACTTCTTCTCACACACAACAGTAGACTTCTTCTAAACACACCAGTAGACTTCTTCTCACACACCAGCAGACTTCTTCTACACACACCAGTAGACTTCTTCTACACACACCAGTAGACTTCTTCTACACACACCAGTAGACTTCTTCTACACACACCAGTAGACTTCTTCTAAACACACCAGTAGACTTCTTCTACACACCAGTAGACTTCTTCTACACACACCAGTAGACTTCTTCTAAACACACCAGTAGACTTCTTCTCACACACACCAGTAGACTTCTTCTACACACACCAGTAGAATTCTTATAAACACACCAGTAGACTTCTTCTACACACACACCAGTAGAATTCTTCTACACACACACACCAGTAGACTTCTTCTACACACACACCAGTAGACTTCTTCCTACACACACCAGTAGACTTCTTCTACACACACCAGTAGACTTCTTCTAAACACACCAGTAGACTTCTTCTCACACACACCAGTAGACTTCTTCTAAACACACCAGTAGACTTCTTCTAACACACACCAGTAGACTTCTTCTAAACACACCAGTAGACTTCTTCTACACACACACCAGTAGACTTCTTCTCACACACACCAGTAGACTTCTTCTAAACACACCAGTAGACTTCTTCTACACACACCAGTAGACTTCTTCTCACACACCAGTAGACTTCTTCTACACACACCAGTAGACTTCTTCTACACACACACCAGTAGACTTCTTCTAAAGACACCAGTAGACTTCTTCTACACACACACACCAGTAGAATTCTTCTAAAGACACCAGTAGACTTCTTCTAAACACACCAGTAGACTTCTTCGAAACACACCAGTAGACTTCTTCTACACACACCAGTAGACTTCTTCTAAACACACCAGTAGACTTCTTCTCACACACACCAGTAGACTTCTTCTAAACACACCAGTAGACTTCTTCTACACACACACCAGTAGACTTCTTCTAAACACACCAGTAGACTTCTTCTACACACACCAGTAGAATTCTTCTACACACACCAGTAGACTTCTTCTAAAGACACCAGTAGACTTCTTCTACACACACCAGTAGACTTCTTCTCACACACCAGTAGACTTCTTCTACACACACCAGTAGACTTCTTCTACACACACACCAGTAGACTTCTTCTAAAGACACCAGTAGACTTCTTCTACACACACACACCAGTAGAATTCTTCTAAAGACACCAGTAGACTTCTTTTACACACACACACCAGTAGACTTCTTCTAAACACACCAGTAGACTTCTTCTAAACACACCAGTAGACTTCTTCTACACACACCAGTAGACTTCTTCTAAACACACCAGTAGACTTCTTCTACACACACCAGTAGACTTCTTCTCACACACCAGTAGACTTCTTCTACACACACCAGTAGACTTCTTCTACACACACACCAGTAGACTTCTTCTAAACACACCAGTAGACTTCTTCTACACACACCAGTAGACTTCTTCTCACACACCAGTAGACTTCTTCTACACACACCAGTAGACTTCTTCTAAACACACCAGTAGACTTCTTCTACACACACACCAGTAGACTTCTTCTACACACACACACCAGTAGACTTCTTCTCACACACCAGTAGACTTCTTCTACACACACACCAGTAGACTTCTTCTACACACACCAGTAGACTTCTTCTACACACACCAGTAGACTTCTTCTCACACACCAGTAGACTTATTCTAAACACACCAGTAGACTTCTTCTCACACACCAGTAGACTTCTTCTCACACACCAGTAGACTTCTTCTAAACACACCAATAGACTTCTTCTCACACACCAGTAGACTTCTTCTAAACACACCAGTAGACTTCTTCTACACACACCAGTAGACTTCTTCTCACACACACCAGTAGACTTCTTCTACACACACCAGTAGACTTCTTCTCACACACACCAGTAGACTTCTTCTAAACACACCAGTAGACTTCTTCTCACACACACCAGTAGACTTCTTCTACACACACCAGTAGAATTCTTCTAAACACACCAGTAGACTTCTTCTACACACACACCAGTAGAATTCTTCTACACACACCAGTAGACTTCTTCTAAACACACCAGTTGACTTCTTCTCACACACCAGTAGACTTCTTCTACACACACCAGTAGACTTCTTCTACACACACACCAGTAGACTTCTTCTAAAGACACCAGTAGACTTCTTCTACACACACACACCAGTAGAATTCTTCTAAAGACACCAGTAGACTTCTTCTAAAGACACCAGTAGACTTCTTCTACACACACACACCAGTAGAATTCTTCTAAAGACACCAGTAGACTTCTTCTACACACACACACCAGTAGACTTCTTCTAAACACACCAGTAGACTTCTTCTAAACACACCAGTAGACTTCTTCTACACACACCAGTAGACTTCTTCTAAACACACCAGTAGACTTCTTCTACAGACACACCAGTAGACTTCTTCTAAACACACACCAGTAGTCTTCTTCTCACACACCAGTAGACTTCTTCTACACACACCAGTAGACTTCTTCTACACACACACCAGTAGACTTCTTCTAAACACACCAGTAGACTTCTTCTACACACACCAGTAGACTTCTTCTCACACACCAGTAGACTTCTTCTAAACACACCAGTAGACTTCTTCTACACACACACCAGTAGACTTCTTCTACACACACACCAGTAGACTTCTTCTCACACACCAGTAGACTTCTTCTACACACACACCAGTAGACTTCTTCTACACACACCAGTAGACTTCTTCTAAACACACCAGTAGACTTCTTCTCACACACCAGTAGACTTCTTCTCACACACCAGTAGACTTCTTCTAAACACACCAGTAGACTTCTTCTCACACACCAGTAGACTTCTTCTAAACACACCAGTAGACTTCTTCTCACACACCAGTAGACTTCTTCTCACACACCAGTAGACTTCTTCTAAACACACCAATAGACTTCTTCTACACACACCAGCAGACTTCTTCTAAACACACCAGTAGACTTCTTCTCACACACACCAGTAGACTTCTTCTCACACACCAGTAGACTTCTTCTGCACACACACCAGTAGACTTCTTCTACACACACACCAGTAGACTTCTTCTCACACACCAGTAGACTTCTTCTCACACACCAGTAGACATCTTCTACACACACAAGTAGACTTCTTCTACAGACACACCAGTAGACTTCTTCTAAACACACACCAGTAGACTTCTTCTACACACACCAGTAGACTTCTTCTAGACACACACCAGTAGACTTCTTCTAAACACACCAGTAGACTTCTTCTCACACACCAGCAGACTTCTTCTACACACACCAGTAGACTTCTTCTACACACCAGTAGACTTCTTCTACACACACCAGCAGACTTCTTCTACACACACCAGTAGACTTCTTCTAAACACACCAGTAGACTTCTTCTAAACACACCAGTAGACTTGTTCTAAACACACACCAGTAGAATTCTTCTACACACACACACCAGTAGACTTCTTCTACACACACACCAGTAGACTTCTTCCTACACACACCAGTAGACTTCTTCTACACACACCAGTAGACTTCTTCTAAACACACCAGTAGACTTCTTCTCACACACACCAGTAGACTTCTTCTAAACACACCAGTAGACTTCTTCTAACACACACCAGTAGACTTCTTCTAAACACACCAGTAGACTTCTTCTACACACACACCAGTAGACTTCTTCTCACACACACCAGTAGACTTCTTCTAAACACACCAGTAGACTTCTTCTACACACACCAGTAGACTTCTTCTCACACACCAGTAGACTTCTTCTACACACACCAGTAGACTTCTTCTACACACACACCAGTAGACTTCTTCTAAAGACACCAGTAGACTTCTTCTACACACACACACCAGTAGAATTCTTCTAAAGACACCAGTAGACTTCTTCTAAACACACCAGTAGACTTCTTCGAAACACACCAGTAGACTTCTTCTACACACACCAGTAGACTTCTTCTAAACACACCAGTAGACTTCTTCTCACACACACCAGTAGACTTCTTCTAAACACACCAGTAGACTTCTTCTACACACACACCAGTAGACTTCTTCTAAACACACCAGTAGACTTCTTCTACACACACCAGTAGAATTCTTCTACACACACCAGTAGACTTCTTCTAAAGACACCAGTAGACTTCTTCTACACACACCAGTAGACTTCTTCTCACACACCAGTAGACTTCTTCTACACACACCAGTAGACTTCTTCTACACACACACCAGTAGACTTCTTCTAAAGACACCAGTAGACTTCTTCTACACACACACACCAGTAGAATTCTTCTAAAGACACCAGTAGACTTTTTTTACACACACACACCAGTAGACTTCTTCTAAACACACCAGTAGACTTCTTCTCACACACACCAGTAGACTTCTTCTCACACACCAGTAGACTTCTTCTGCACACACACCAGTAGACTTCTTCTACACACACACCAGTAGACTTCTTCTCACACACCAGTAGACTTCTTCTCACACACCAGTAGACATCTTCTACACACACAAGTAGACTTCTTCTACAGACACACCAGTAGACTTCTTCTAAACACACACCAGTAGACTTCTTCTACACACACCAGTAGACTTCTTCTAGACACACACCAGTAGACTTCTTCTAAACACACCAGTAGACTTCTTCTCACACACCAGCAGACTTCTTCTACACACACCAGTAGACTTCTTCTACACACCAGTAGACTTCTTCTACACACACCAGCAGACTTCTTCTACACACACCAGTAGACTTCTTCTAAACACACCAGTAGACTTCTTCTAAACACACCAGTAGACTTGTTCTAAACACACACCAGTAGAATTCTTCTACACACACACACCAGTAGACTTCTTCTACACACACACCAGTAGACTTCTTCCTACACACACCAGTAGACTTCTTCTACACACACCAGTAGACTTCTTCTAAACACACCAGTAGACTTCTTCTCACACACACCAGTAGACTTCTTCTAAACACACCAGTAGACTTCTTCTAACACACACCAGTAGACTTCTTCTAAACACACCAGTAGACTTCTTCTACACACACACCAGTAGACTTCTTCTCACACACACCAGTAGACTTCTTCTAAACACACCAGTAGACTTCTTCTACACACACCAGTAGACTTCTTCTCACACACCAGTAGACTTCTTCTACACACACCAGTAGACTTCTTCTACACACACACCAGTAGACTTCTTCTAAAGACACCAGTAGACTTCTTCTACACACACACACCAGTAGAATTCTTCTAAAGACACCAGTAGACTTCTTCTAAACACACCAGTAGACTTCTTCGAAACACACCAGTAGACTTCTTCTACACACACCAGTAGACTTCTTCTAAACACACCAGTAGACTTCTTCTCACACACACCAGTAGACTTCTTCTAAACACACCAGTAGACTTCTTCTACACACACACCAGTAGACTTCTTCTAAACACACCAGTAGACTTCTTCTACACACACCAGTAGAATTCTTCTACACACACCAGTAGACTTCTTCTAAAGACACCAGTAGACTTCTTCTACACACACCAGTAGACTTCTTCTCACACACCAGTAGACTTCTTCTACACACACCAGTAGACTTCTTCTACACACACACCAGTAGACTTCTTCTAAAGACACCAGTAGACTTCTTCTACACACACACACCAGTAGAATTCTTCTAAAGACACCAGTAGACTTTTTTTACACACACACACCAGTAGACTTCTTCTAAACACACCAGTAGACTTCTTCTAAACACACCAGTAGACTTCTTCTACACACACCAGTAGACTTCTTCTAAACACACCAGTAGACTTCTTCTACACACACCAGTAGACTTCTTCTCACACACCAGTAGACTTCTTCTACACACACCAGTAGACTTCTTCTACACACACACCAGTAGACTTCTTCTAAACACACCAGTAGACTTCTTCTACACACACCAGTAGACTTCTTCTCACACACCAGTAGACTTCTTCTACACACACCAGTAGACTTCTTGTAAACACACCAGTAGACTTCTTCTACACACACACCAGTAGACTTCTTCTACACACACACACCAGTAGACTTCTTCTCACACACCAGTAGACTTCTTCTACACACACACCAGTAGACTTCTTCTACACACACCAGTAGACTTCTTCTACACACACCAGTAGACTTCTTCTCACACACCAGTAGACTTATTCTAAACACACCAGTAGACTTCTTCTCACACACCAGTAGACTTCTTCTCACACACCAGTAGACTTCTTCTAAACACACCAATAGACTTCTTCTCACACACCAGTAGACTTCTTCTAAACACACCAGTAGACTTCTTCTACACACACCAGTAGACTTCTTCTCACACACACCAGTAGACTTCTTCTACACACACCAGTAGACTTCTTCTCACACACACCAGTAGACTTCTTCTAAACACACCAGTAGACTTCTTCTCACACACACCAGTAGACTTCTTCTACACACACCAGTAGAATTCTTCTAAACACACCAGTAGACTTCTTCTACACACACACCAGTAGAATTCTTCTACACACACCAGTAGACTTCTTCTAAACACACCAGTTGACTTCTTCTCACACACCAGTAGACTTCTTCTACACACACCAGTAGACTTCTTCTACACACACACCAGTAGACTTCTTCTAAAGACACCAGTAGACTTCTTCTACACACACACACCAGTAGAATTCTTCTAAAGACACCAGTAGACTTCTTCTAAAGACACCAGTAGACTTCTTCTACACACACACACCAGTAGAATTCTTCTAAAGACACCAGTAGACTTCTTCTACACACACACACCAGTAGACTTCTTCTAAACACACCAGTAGACTTCTTCTAAACACACCAGTAGACTTCTTCTACACACACCAGTAGACTTCTTCTAAACACACCAGTAGACTTCTTCTACAGACACACCAGTAGACTTCTTCTAAACACACACCAGTAGTCTTCTTCTCACACACCAGTAGACTTCTTCTACACACACCAGTAGACTTCTTCTACACACACACCAGTAGACTTCTTCTAAACACACCAGTAGACTTCTTCTACACACACCAGTAGACTTCTTCTCACACACCAGTAGACTTCTTCTAAACACACCAGTAGACTTCTTCTACACACACACCAGTAGACTTCTTCTACACACACACCAGTAGACTTCTTCTCACACACCAGTAGACTTCTTCTACACACACACCAGTAGACTTCTTCTACACACACCAGTAGACTTCTTCTACACACACCAGTAGACTTCTTCTAAACACACCAGTAGACTTCTTCTCACACACCAGTAGACTTCTTCTCACACACCAGTAGACTTCTTCTAAACACACCAGTAGACTTCTTCTCACACACCAGTAGACTTCTTCTAAACACACCAGTAGACTTCTTCTCACACACCAGTAGACTTCTTCTCACACACCAGTAGACTTCTTCTAAACACACCAATAGACTTCTTCTACACACACCAGCAGACTTCTTCTAAACACACCAGTAGACTTCTTCTCACACACACCAGTAGACTTCTTCTCACACACCAGTAGACTTCTTCTGCACACACACCAGTAGACTTCTTCTACACACACACCAGTAGACTTCTTCTCACACACCAGTAGACTTCTTCTCACACACCAGTAGACTTCTTCTCACACACCAGTAGACATCTTCTACACACACAAGTAGACTTCTTCTACAGACACACCAGTAGACTTCTTCTAAACACACACCAGTAGACTTCTTCTACACACACCAGTAGACTTCTTCTAGACACACACCAGTAGACTTCTTCTAAACACACCAGTAGACTTCTTCTCACACACCAGCAGACTTCTTCTATACACACCAGTAGACTTCTTCTACACACCAGTAGACTTCTTCTACACACACCAGCAGACTTCTTCTACACACACCAGTAGACTTCTTCTAAACACACCAGTAGACTTCTTCTAAACACACCAGTAGACTTGTTCTACACACACACCAGTAGACTTCTTCTAAACACACCAGTAGACTTCTTCTCACACACCAGTAGACTTCTTCTACACACACCAGTAGACTTCTTCTAAACACACACCAGTAGACTTCTTCTAAACACACCAGTAGACTTCTAATCACACACCAGCAGACTTCTTCTACACACACTAGTAGACTTCTTCTACACACTCCAGTAGACTTCTTCTACACACACCAGTAGACTTCTTCTACACACACCAGTAGACTTCTTCTAAACACACCAGTAGACTTCTTCTCACACACCAGTAGACTTCTTCTCACACACCAGTAGACTTCTTCTAAACACACCAATAGACTTCTTCTCACACACCAGTAGACTTCTTCTAAACACACCAGTAGACTTCTTCTACACACACCAGTAGACTTCTTCTCACACACACCAGTAGACTTCTTCTACACACACCAGTAGACTTCTTCTACACACACACCAGTAGAATTCTTCTAAACACACCAGTAGACTTCTTCTACACACACACCAGTAGAATTCTTCTACACACACACACCAGTAGACTTCTTCTACACACACCAGTAGACTTCTTCTAGACACACACCAGTAGACTTCTTCTAAACACACCAGTAGACTTCTTCTCACACACCAGCAGACTTCTTCTACACACACCAGTAGACTTCTTCTACACACACCAGTAGACTTCTTCTACACACACCAGCAGACTTCTTCTACACACACCAGTAGACTTCTTCTAAACACACCAGTAGACTTCTTCTAAACACACCAGTAGACTTGTTCTAAACACACACCAGTAGACTTCTTCTAAACACACCAGTAGACTTCTTCTCACACACCAGTAGACTTCTTCTACACACACCAGTAGACTTCTTCTAAACACACACCAGTAGACTTCTTCTAAACACACCAGTAGACTTCTTCTCACACACCAGCAGACTTCTTCTACACACACTAGTAGACTTCTTCTACACACTCCAGTAGACTTCTTCTACACACACCAGTAGACTTCTTCTACACACACCAGTAGACTTCTTCTAAACACACCAGTAGACTTCTTCTACACACCAGTAGACTTCTTCTCACATACACCAGTAGAATTCTTCTAAACACACCAGTAGACTTCTTCTACACACACACCAGTAGAATTCTTCTACACACACACACCAGTAGACTTCTTCTACACACACCAGTAGACTTCTTCTCACACACACCAGTAGACTTCTTCTCACACACACCAGTAGACTTCTTCTCACACACAACAGTAGACTTCTTCTAAACACACCAGTAGACTTCTTCTCACACACACCAGTAGACTTCTTCTAAACACACCAGTAGACTTCTTCTACACACACCAGTAGACTTCTTCTACACACACACCAGTAGACTTCTTCTAAACACACACCAGTAGACTTCTTCTAAACACACACCAGTAGACTTCTTCTAAACACACCAGTAGACTTCTTCTACACACCAGTAGACTTCTTCTCACACACACCAGTAGACTTCTTCTAAACACACCAGTAGACTTCTTCTCACACACACCAGTAGACTTCTTCTAAACACACCAGTAGACTTCTTCTCACACACACCAGTAGACTTCTTCTAAACACACCAGTAGACTTCTTCTCACACACACCAGTAGACTTCTTCTACACACACCAGTAGAATTCTTCTAAACACACCAGTAGACTTCTTCTACACACACACCAGTAGAATTCTTCTACACACACACACCAGTAGACTTCTTCTACACACACCAGTAGACTTCTTCTCACACACACCAGTAGACTTCTTCTACACACACCAGTAGACTTCTTCTACACACACCAGTAGACTTCTTCTCACACACACCAGTAGACTTCTTCTACACACACCAGTAGACTTCTTCTACACACACCAGTAGACTTCTTCTACACACACCAGTAGACTTCTTCTACAGACACACCAGTAGACTTCTTCTAAACACACACCAGTAGACTTCTTCTACACACACCAGTAGACTTGTTCGAAACACACACCAGTAGACTTCTTCTAAACACACCAGTAGACTTCTTCTCACACACCAGTAGACTTCTTCTACACACACCAGTAGACTTCTTCTACACACACCAGTAGACTTCTTCTACACACACCAGTAGACTTCTTCTAAACACACCAGTAGACTTCTTCTACACACACCAGTAGACTTCTTCTCACACACCAGTAGACTTCTTCTACACACACCAGTAGACTTCTTCTAAACACACCAGTAGACTTCTTCTACACACACCAGTAGACTTCTTCTCACAAGCCAGTAGACTTCTTCTACACACACACCAGTAGACTTCTTCTACACACACCAGTAGACTTCTTCTACACACACCAGTAGACCTCTTCTAAACACACCAGTAGACTTCTTCTCACACACCAGTAGACTTCTTCTCACACACCAGTAGACTTCTTCTAAACACACCAGTAGACTTCTTCTCACACACCAGTAGACTTCTTCTCACAAGCCAGTAGACTTCTTCTACACACACACCAGTAGACTTCTTCTACACACACCAGTAGACTTCTTCTACACACACCAGTAGACCTCTTCTAAACACACCAGTAGACTTCTTCTCACACACCAGTAGACTTCTTCTAAAAACACCAGTAGACTTCTTCTCACACACACCAGTAGACTTCTTCTCACACACCTGTAGACTTCTTCTACACACCAGTAGACTTCTTCTACACACACACCAGTAGACTTCTTCTAAACACACCAGTAGACTTCTTCTCACACACCAGTAGACTTCTTCTACACACACCAGTAGACTTCTTCTACACACACCAGTAGACTTCTTCTACAGACACACCAGTAGACTTCTTCTAAACACACACCAGTAGACTTCTTCTACACACACCAGTAGACTTGTTCTAAACACACACCAGTAGACTTCTTCTACACACACCAGTAGACTTCTTCTACAGACACACCAGTAGACTTCTTCTAAACACACACCAGTAGACTTCTTCTACACACACCAGTAGACTTCTTCTAAACACACCAGTAGACTTCTTCTCACACACCAGTAGACTTCTTCTACACACACCAGTAGACTTCTTCTACACACACCAGTAGACTTCTTCTAAACACACCAGTAGACTTCTTCTCACACACCAGTAGACTTCTTCTACACACACCAGTAGACTTCTTCTAAACACACACCAGTAGACTTCTTCTAAACACACCAGTAGACTTCTTCTCACACACCAGTAGACTTCTTCTACACACACCAGCAGACTTCTTCTACACACACCAGTAGACTTCTTCTACACACACCAGTAGACTTCTTCTACACACACCAGCAGACTTCTTCTACACACACCAGTAGACTTGTTCTACACACACCAGTAGACTTCTTCTACACACACCAGTAGACTTCTTCTACACACACACCAGTAGACTTCTTCTAAAGACACCAGTAGACTTCTTCTACACACACACACCAGTAGAATTCTTCTAAAGACACCAGTAGACTTTTTTTACACACACACACCAGTAGACTTCTTCTAAACACACCAGTAGACTTCTTCTCACACACACCAGTAGACTTCTTCTCACACACCAGTAGACTTCTTCTGCACACACACCAGTAGACTTCTTCTACACACACACCAGTAGACTTCTTCTCACACACCAGTAGACTTCTTCTCACACACCAGTAGACATCTTCTACACACACAAGTAGACTTCTTCTACAGACACACCAGTAGACTTCTTCTAAACACACACCAGTAGACTTCTTCTACACACACCAGTAGACTTCTTCTAGACACACACCAGTAGACTTCTTCTAAACACACCAGTAGACTTCTTCTCACACACCAGCAGACTTCTTCTACACACACCAGTAGACTTCTTCTACACACCAGTAGACTTCTTCTACACACACCAGCAGACTTCTTCTACACACACCAGTAGACTTCTTCTAAACACACCAGTAGACTTCTTCTAAACACACCAGTAGACTTGTTCTAAACACACACCAGTAGAATTCTTCTACACACACACACCAGTAGACTTCTTCTACACACACACCAGTAGACTTCTTCCTACACACACCAGTAGACTTCTTCTACACACACCAGTAGACTTCTTCTAAACACACCAGTAGACTTCTTCTCACACACACCAGTAGACTTCTTCTAAACACACCAGTAGACTTCTTCTAACACACACCAGTAGACTTCTTCTAAACACACCAGTAGACTTCTTCTACACACACACCAGTAGACTTCTTCTCACACACACCAGTAGACTTCTTCTAAACACACCAGTAGACTTCTTCTACACACACCAGTAGACTTCTTCTCACACACCAGTAGACTTCTTCTACACACACCAGTAGACTTCTTCTACACACACACCAGTAGACTTCTTCTAAAGACACCAGTAGACTTCTTCTACACACACACACCAGTAGAATTCTTCTAAAGACACCAGTAGACTTCTTCTAAACACACCAGTAGACTTCTTCGAAACACACCAGTAGACTTCTTCTACACACACCAGTAGACTTCTTCTAAACACACCAGTAGACTTCTTCTCACACACACCAGTAGACTTCTTCTAAACACACCAGTAGACTTCTTCTACACACACACCAGTAGACTTCTTCTAAACACACCAGTAGACTTCTTCTAAAGACACCAGTAGACTTCTTCTACACACACCAGTAGACTTCTTCTCACACACCAGTAGACTTCTTCTACACACACCAGTAGACTTCTTCTACACACACACCAGTAGACTTCTTCTAAAGACACCAGAAGACTTCTTCTACACACACACACCAGTAGAATTCTTCTAAAGACACCAGTAGACTTTTTTTACACACACACACCAGTAGACTTCTTCTAAACACACCAGTAGACTTCTTCTAAACACACCAGTAGACTTCTTCTACACACACCAGTAGACTTCTTCTAAACACACCAGTAGACTTCTTCTACACACACCAGTAGACTTCTTCTCACACACCAGTAGACTTCTTCTACACACACCAGTAGACTTCTTCTACACACACACCAGTAGACTTCTTCTAAACACACCAGTAGACTTCTTCTACACACACCAGTAGACTTCTTCTCACACACCAGTAGACTTCTTCTACACACACCAGTAGACTTCTTCTAAACACACCAGTAGACTTCTTCTACACACACACCAGTAAACTTCTTCTACACACACACACCAGTAGACTTCTTCTCACACACCAGTAGACTTCTTCTACACACACACCAGTAGACTTCTTCTACACACACCAGTAGACTTCTTCTACACACACCAGTAGACTTCTTCTCACACACCAGTAGACTTATTCTAAACACACCAGTAGACTTCTTCTCACACACCAGTAGACTTCTTCTCACACACCAGTAGACTTCTTCTAAACACACCAATAGACTTCTTCTCACACACCAGTAGACTTCTTCTAAACACACCAGTAGACTTCTTCTACACACACCAGTAGACTTCTTCTCACACACACCAGTAGACTTCTTCTACACACACCAGTAGACTTCTTCTCACACACACCAGTAGACTTCTTCTAAACACACCAGTAGACTTCTTCTCACACACACCAGTAGACTTCTTCTACACACACCAGTAGAATTCTTCTAAACACACCAGTAGACTTCTTCTACACACACACCAGTAGAATTCTTCTACACACACCAGTAGACTTCTTCTAAACACACCAGTTGACTTCTTCTCACACACCAGTAGACTTCTTCTACACACACCAGTAGACTTCTTCTACACACACACCAGTAGACTTCTTCTAAAGACACCAGTAGACTTCTTCTACACACACACACCAGTAGAATTCTTCTAAAGACACCAGTAGACTTCTTCTAAAGACACCAGTAGACTTCTTCTACACACACACACCAGTAGAATTCTTCTAAAGACACCAGTAGACTTCTTCTACACACACACACCAGTAGACTTCTTCTAAACACACCAGTAGACTTCTTCTAAACACACCAGTAGACTTCTTCTACACACACCAGTAGACTTCTTCTAAACACACCAGTAGACTTCTTCTACAGACACACCAGTAGACTTCTTCTAAACACACACCAGTAGTCTTCTTCTCACACACCAGTAGACTTCTTCTACACACACCAGTAGACTTCTTCTACACACACACCAGTAGACTTCTTCTAAACACACCAGTAGACTTCTTCTACACACACCAGTAGACTTCTTCTCACACACCAGTAGACTTCTTCTAAACACACCAGTAGACTTCTTCTACACACACACCAGTAGACTTCTTCTACACACACACCAGTAGACTTCTTCTCACACACCAGTAGACTTCTTCTACACACACACCAGTAGACTTCTTCTACACACACCAGTAGACTTCTTCTACACACACCAGTAGACTTCTTCTAAACACACCAGTAGACTTCTTCTCACACACCAGTAGACTTCTTCTCACACACCAGTAGACTTCTTCTAAACACACCAGTAGACTTCTTCTCACACACCAGTAGACTTCTTCTAAACACACCAGTAGACTTCTTCTCACACACCAGTAGACTTCTTCTCACACACCAGTAGACTTCTTCTAAACACACCAATAGACTTCTTCTACACACACCAGCAGACTTCTTCTAAACACACCAGTAGACTTCTTCTCACACACACCAGTAGACTTCTTCTCACACACCAGTAGACTTCTTCTGCACACACACCAGTAGACTTCTTCTACACACACACCAGTAGACTTCTTCTCACACACCAGTAGACTTCTTCTCACACACCAGTAGACTTCTTCTCACACACCAGTAGACATCTTCTACACACACAAGTAGACTTCTTCTACAGACACACCAGTAGACTTCTTCTAAACACACACCAGTAGACTTCTTCTACACACACCAGTAGACTTCTTCTAGACACACACCAGTAGACTTCTTCTAAACACACCAGTAGACTTCTTCTCACACACCAGCAGACTTCTTCTATACACACCAGTAGACTTCTTCTACACACCAGTAGACTTCTTCTACACACACCAGCAGACTTCTTCTACACACACCAGTAGACTTCTTCTAAACACACCAGTAGACTTCTTCTAAACACACCAGTAGACTTGTTCTACACACACACCAGTAGACTTCTTCTAAACACACCAGTAGACTTCTTCTCACACACCAGTAGACTTCTTCTACACACACCAGTAGACTTCTTCTAAACACACACCAGTAGACTTCTTCTAAACACACCAGTAGACTTCTAATCACACACCAGCAGACTTCTTCTACACACACTAGTAGACTTCTTCTACACACTCCAGTAGACTTCTTCTACACACACCAGTAGACTTCTTCTACACACACCAGTAGACTTCTTCTAAACACACCAGTAGACTTCTTCTCACACACCAGTAGACTTCTTCTCACACACCAGTAGACTTCTTCTAAACACACCAATAGACTTCTTCTCACACACCAGTAGACTTCTTCTACACACACCAGTAGACTTCTTCTCACACACACCAGTAGACTTCTTCTACACACACCAGTAGACTTCTTCTACACACACACCAGTAGAATTCTTCTAAACACACCAGTAGACTTCTTCTACACACACACCAGTAGAATTCTTCTACACACACACACCAGTAGACTTCTTCTACACACACCAGTAGACTTCTTCTAGACACACACCAGTAGACTTCTTCTAAACACACCAGTAGACTTCTTCTCACACACCAGCAGACTTCTTCTACACACACCAGTAGACTTCTTCTACACACACCAGTAGACTTCTTCTACACACACCAGCAGACTTCTTCTACACACACCAGTAGACTTCTTCTAAACACACCAGTAGACTTCTTCTAAACACACCAGTAGACTTGTTCTAAACACACACCAGTAGACTTCTTCTAAACACACCAGTAGACTTCTTCTCACACACCAGTAGACTTCTTCTACACACACCAGTAGACTTCTTCTAAACACACACCAGTAGACTTCTTCTAAACACACCAGTAGACTTCTTCTCACACACCAGCAGACTTCTTCTACACACACTAGTAGACTTCTTCTACACACTCCAGTAGACTTCTTCTACACACACCAGTAGACTTCTTCTACACACACCAGTAGACTTCTTCTAAACACACCAGTAGACTTCTTCTACACACCAGTAGACTTCTTCTCACATACACCAGTAGAATTCTTCTAAACACACCAGTAGACTTCTTCTACACACACACCAGTAGAATTCTTCTACACACACACACCAGTAGACTTCTTCTACACACACCAGTAGACTTCTTCTCACACACACCAGTAGACTTCTTCTCACACACACCAGTAGACTTCTTCTCACACACAACAGTAGACTTCTTCTAAACACACCAGTAGACTTCTTCTCACACACACCAGTAGACTTCTTCTAAACACACCAGTAGACTTCTTCTACACACACCAGTAGACTTCTTCTACACACACACCAGTAGACTTCTTCTAAACACACACCAGTAGACTTCTTCTAAACACACACCAGTAGACTTCTTCTAAACACACCAGTAGACTTCTTCTACACACCAGTAGACTTCTTCTCACACACACCAGTAGACTTCTTCTAAACACACCAGTAGACTTCTTCTCACACACACCAGTAGACTTCTTCTAAACACACCAGTAGACTTCTTCTCACACACACCAGTAGACTTCTTCTAAACACACCAGTAGACTTCTTCTCACACACACCAGTAGACTTCTTCTACACACACCAGTAGAATTCTTCTAAACACACCAGTAGACTTCTTCTACACACACACCAGTAGAATTCTTCTACACACACACACCAGTAGACTTCTTCTACACACACCAGTAGACTTCTTCTCACACACACCAGTAGACTTCTTCTACACACACCAGTAGACTTCTTCTACACACACCAGTAGACTTCTTCTCACACACACCAGTAGACTTCTTCTACACACACCAGTAGACTTCTTCTACACACACCAGTAGACTTCTTCTACACACACCAGTAGACTTCTTCTACAGACACACCAGTAGACTTCTTCTAAACACACACCAGTAGACTTCTTCTACACACACCAGTAGACTTGTTCGAAACACACACCAGTAGACTTCTTCTAAACACACCAGTAGACTTCTTCTCACACACCAGTAGACTTCTTCTACACACACCAGTAGACTTCTTCTACACACACCAGTAGACTTCTTCTACACACACCAGTAGACTTCTTCTAAACACACCAGTAGACTTCTTCTACACACACCAGTAGACTTCTTCTCAAACACCAGTAGACTTCTTCTACACACACCAGTAGACTTCTTCTAAACACACCAGTAGACTTCTTCTACACACACCAGTAGACTTCTTCTCACAAGCCAGTAGACTTCTTCTACACACACACCAGTAGACTTCTTCTACACACACCAGTAGACTTCTTCTACACACACCAGTAGACCTCTTCTAAACACACCAGTAGACTTCTTCTCACACACCAGTAGACTTCTTCTCACACACCAGTAGACTTCTTCTAAACACACCAGTAGACTTCTTCTCACACACCAGTAGACTTCTTCTCACAAGCCAGTAGACTTCTTCTACACACACACCAGTAGACTTCTTCTACACACACCAGTAGACTTCTTCTACACACACCAGTAGACCTCTTCTAAACACACCAGTAGACTTCTTCTCACACACCAGTAGACTTCTTCTAAAAACACCAGTAGACTTCTTCTCACACACACCAGTAGACTTCTTCTCACACACCTGTAGACTTCTTCTACACACCAGTAGACTTCTTCTACACACACACCAGTAGACTTCTTCTAAACACACCAGTAGACTTCTTCTCACACACCAGTAGACTTCTTCTACACACACCAGTAGACTTCTTCTACACACACCAGTAGACTTCTTCTACAGACACACCAGTAGACTTCTTCTAAACACACACCAGTAGACTTCTTCTACACACACCAGTAGACTTGTTCTAAACACACACCAGTAGACTTCTTCTACACACACCAGTAGACTTCTTCTACAGACACACCAGTAGACTTCTTCTAAACACACACCAGTAGACTTCTTCTACACACACCAGTAGACTTCTTCTAAACACACCAGTAGACTTCTTCTCACACACCAGTAGACTTCTTCTACACACACCAGTAGACTTCTTCTACACACACCAGTAGACTTCTTCTAAACACACCAGTAGACTTCTTCTCACACACCAGTAGACTTCTTCTACACACACCAGTAGACTTCTTCTAAACACACACCAGTAGACTTCTTCTAAACACACCAGTAGACTTCTTCTCACACACCAGTAGACTTCTTCTACACACACCACCAGACTTCTTCTACACACACCAGTAGACTTCTTCTACACACACCAGTAGACTTCTTCTACACACACCAGCAGACTTCTTCTACACACACCAGTAGACTTGTTCTACACACACCAGTAGACTTCTTCTACACACACCAGTAGACTTCTTCTAAAGACACCAGTAGATTTCTTCTACACACCAGTAGACTTCTTCTACACACACACACCAGTAGACTTCTTCTCTCACACACACCAGTAGACTTCTTCTAAACACACCAGTAGACTTCTTCTCACACACACCAGTAGACTTCTTCTACACACACACACCAGTAGAATTCTTCTACACACACACACCAGTAGACTTCTTCTACACACACCAGTAGACTTCTTCTACACACACCAGTAGACTTCTTCTACACACACCAGTAGACTTCTTCTCACACACACCAGTAGACTTCTTCTCACACACACCAGTAGACTTCTTCTCACACACACCAGTAGACTTCTTCTCACACACACCAGTAGACTTCTTCTCACACACACCAGTAGACTTCTTCTAAACACACCAGTAGACTTCTTCTCACACACACCAGTAGACTTCTTCTAAACACACCAGTAGACTTCTTCTCACACACACCAGTAGACTTCTTCTACACACACCAGTAGACTTCTTCTCACACACACCAGTAGACTTCTTCTAAACACACCAGTAGACTTCTTCTACACACACACCAGTAGAATTCTTCTACACCCACACACCAGTAGACTTCTTCTAAACACACCAGTAGACTTCTTCTACACACACCAGTAGAATTCTTCTACACACACCAGTAGACTTCTTCTAAAGACACCAGTAGACTTCTTCTACACACACACACCAGTAGACTTCTTCTAAACACACCAGTAGACTTCTTCTAAACACACCAGTAGACTTCTTCTACACACACCAGTAGACTTCTTCTACACACACAAACACCAGTAGACTTCTTCTACACACACACCAGTAGACTTCTTCTACACACACACACACACCAGTAGACTTCTTCTACACACACACCAGTAGACTTCTTCTAAACACACCAGTAGACTTCTTCTACACACACCAGTAGACTTCTTCTACACACACCAGTACACTTCTTCTACACACACAAACACCAGTAGACTTCTTCTACACACACACCAGTAGACTTCTTCTACACACACACACACCAGTAGACTTCTTCTACACACACACCAGTAGACTTCTTCTACACACACACACCAGTAGACGTCTTCTAAACACACACCAGTAGACTTCTTCTAAACACACCAGTAGACTTCTTCTACACACACACCAGTAGACTTCTTCTACACACACACACCAGTAGACTTCTTCTCACACACCAGTAGACTTCTTCTACACACACCAGTAGACTTCTTCTACACACACAATAGTAGACTTCTTCTAAACACACCAGTAGACTTCTTCTACACACACCAGTAGACTTCTTCTCACACACACCAGTAGACTTCTTCTAAACACACCAGTAGACTTCTTCTACACACACACCAGTAGACTTCTTCTACACACACACCAGTAGACTTCTTCTAAACACACCAGTAGACTTGTTCTAAACACACACCAGTAGACTTCTTCTAAACACACCAGTAGACTTCTTCTCACACACCAGTAGACTTCTTCTACACACACACCAGTAGACTTCTTCTAAACACACCAGTAGACTTGTTCTAAACACACACCAGTAGACTTCTTCTAAACACACCAGTAGACTTCTTCTCACACACCAGTAGACTTCTTCTACACACACCAGTAGACTTCTTCTACACACACACCAGTAGACTTCTTCTAAACACACACCAGTAGACTTCTTCTACACACACCAGTAGACTTCTTCTACACACACACCAGTAGACTTCTTCTACACACACCAGTAGACTTCTTCTAAAGACACCAGTAGACTTCTTCTACACACACCAGTAGACTTCTTCTACACACACCAGTAGACTTCTTCTACACACACCAGTAGAATTCTTCTACACACACCAGTAGACTTCTTCTAAAGACACCAGTAGACTTCTTCTACACACACACACCAGTAGACTTCTTCTAAACACACCAGTAGACTTCTTCTACACACACACCAGTAGACTTCTTCTACACACACACACACCAGTAGACTTCTTCTACACACACACACACCAGTAGACTTCTTCTACACACACACCAGTAGACTTCTTCTACACACACACACACCAGTAGACGTCTTCTACACACACACCAGTAGACTTCTTCTACACACACCAGTAGAATTCTTCTACACACACCAGTAGACTTCTTCTAAAGACACCAGTAGACTTCTTCTAAAGACACCAGTAGACTTCTTCTACACACACACACCAGTAGACGTCTTCTACACACACACCAGTAGACTTCTTCTACACACACCAGTAGAATTCTTCTACACACACCAGTAGACTTCTTCTAAAGACACCAGTAGACGTCTTCTACACACACCAGTAGACTTCTTCTACACACACCAGTAGACTTCTTCTACACACACCAGTAGAATTCTTCTACACACACCAGTAGACTTCTTCTAAAGACACCAGTAGACTTCTTCTACACACACACACCAGTAGACTTCTTCTAAACACACCAGTAGACTTCTTCTACACACACACACCAGTAGACTTCTTCTACACACACACACACCAGTAGACTTCTTCTACACACACACACACCAGTAGACTTCTTCTACACACACACCAGTAGACTTCTTCTACACACACACACCAGTAGACTTCTTCAACACACACACCAGTAGACTTCTTCTACACACACACACCAGTAGACGTCTTCTAAACACACACCAGTAGACTTCTTCTAAACACACCAGTAGACTTCTTCTACACACACCAGTAGACTTCTTCTACACACACACCAGTAGACGTCTTCTAAACACACACCAGTAGACTTCTTCTAAACACACCAGTAGACTTCTTCTACACACACCAGTAGACTTCTTCTACACACACACCAGTAGACTTCTTCTACACACACCAGTAGACTTCTTCTCACACACCAGTAGACTTCTTCAAAACACACCAGTAGACTTCTTCTCACACACCAGTAGACTTCTTCTCACACACCAGTAGACTTCTTCTACACACACACCAGTAGACTTCTTCTACACACACACACACCAGTAGACTTCTTCTAAACACACCAGTAGACTTCTTCTCACACACCAGTAGACTTCTTCTACACACACACCAGTAGACTTCTTCTACACACACCAGTAGACTTCTTCTCACACACCAGTAGACTTCTTCTCACACACCAGTAGACTTCTTCTACACACACACCAGTAGACTTCTTCTCACACACCAGTAGACTTCTTCTACACACACACACACCAGTAGACTTCTTCTACACACACACCAGTAGACTTCTTCTACACACACACACCAGTAGACGTCTTCTAAACACACACCAGTAGACTTCTTCTAAACACACCAGTAGACTTCTTCTACACACACACCAGTAGACTTCTTCTACACACACACACCAGTAGACTTCTTCTCACACACCAGTAGACTTCTTCTACACACACCAGTAGACTTCTTCTACACACACAATAGTAGACTTCTTCTAAACACACCAGTAGACTTCTTCTACACACACCAGTAGACTTCTTCTCACACACACCAGTAGACTTCTTCTAAACACACCAGTAGACTTCTTCTACACACACACCAGTAGACTTCTTCTACACACACACCAGTAGACTTCTTCTAAACACACCAGTAGACTTGTTCTAAACACACACCAGTAGACTTCTTCTAAACACACCAGTAGACTTCTTCTCACACACCAGTAGACTTCTTCTACACACACACCAGTAGACTTCTTCTAAACACACCAGTAGACTTGTTCTAAACACACACCAGTAGACTTCTTCTAAACACACCAGTAGACTTCTTCTCACACACCAGTAGACTTCTTCTACACACACCAGTAGACTTCTTCTAAACACACACCAGTAGACTTCTTCTAAACACACCAGTAGACTTCTTCTCACACACCAGTAGACTTCTTCTACACACACCAGCAGACTTCTTCTACACACACCAGTAGACTTCTTCTACACACACACCAGTAGACTTCTTCTAAACACACACCAGTAGACTTCTTCTACACACACCAGTAGACTTCTTCTACACACACACCAGTAGACTTCTTCTACACACACCAGTAGACTTCTTCTAAAGACACCAGTAGACTTCTTCTACACACACCAGTAGACTTCTTCTACACACACCAGTAGACTTCTTCTACACACACCAGTAGAATTCTTCTACACACACCAGTAGACTTCTTCTAAAGACACCAGTAGACTTCTTCTACACACACACACCAGTAGACTTCTTCTAAACACACCAGTAGACTTCTTCTACACACACACCAGTAGACTTCTTCTACACACACACACACCAGTAGACTTCTTCTACACACACACACACCAGTAGACTTCTTCTACACACACACCAGTAGACTTCTTCTACACACACACACCAGTAGACGTCTTCTACACACACACCAGTAGACTTCTTCTACACACACCAGTAGAATTCTTCTACACACACCAGTAGACTTCTTCTAAAGACACCAGTAGACTTCTTCTAAAGACACCAGTAGACTTCTTCTACACACACACACCAGTAGACGTCTTCTACACACACACCAGTAGACTTCTTCTACACACACCAGTAGAATTCTTCTACACACACCAGTAGACTTCTTCTAAAGACACCAGTAGACGTCTTCTACACACACCAGTAGACTTCTTCTACACACACCAGTAGACTTCTTCTACACACACCAGTAGAATTCTTCTACACACACCAGTAGACTTCTTCTAAAGACACCAGTAGACTTCTTCTACACACACACACCAGTAGACTTCTTCTAAACACACCAGTAGACTTCTTCTACACACACACACCAGTAGACTTCTTCTACACACACACACACCAGTAGACTTCTTCTACACACACACACACCAGTAGACTTCTTCTACACACACACCAGTAGACTTCTTCTACACACACACACCAGTAGACTTCTTCAACACACACACCAGTAGACTTCTTCTACACACACACACCAGTAGACGTCTTCTAAACACACACCAGTAGACTTCTTCTAAACACACCAGTAGACTTCTTCTACACACACCAGTAGACTTCTTCTACACACACACCAGTAGACGTCTTCTAAACACACACCAGTAGACTTCTTCTAAACACACCAGTAGACTTCTTCTACACACACCAGTAGACTTCTTCTACACACACACCAGTAGACTTCTTCTACACACACCAGTAGACTTCTTCTCACACACCAGTAGACTTCTTCAAAACACACCAGTAGACTTCTTCTACACACACACACCAGTAGACTTCTACACACACACCAGTAGACTTCTTCTCACACACCAGTAGACTTCTTCTCACACACCAGTAGACTTCTTCTACACACACACCAGTAGACTTCTTCTACACACACACACACCAGTAGACTTCTTCTAAACACACCAGTAGACTTCTTCTCACACACCAGTAGACTTCTTCTACACACACACCAGTAGACTTCTTCTACACACACCAGTAGACTTCTTCTCACACACCAGTAGACTTCTTCTCACACACCAGTAGACTTCTTCTACACACACACCAGTAGACTTCTTCTCACACACCAGTAGACTTCTTCTACACACACACCAGTAGACTTCTTCTCACACACCAGTAGACTTCTTCTCACACACCAGTAGACTTCTTCTACACACACACCAGTAGACTTCTTCTACACACACACACACCAGTAGACTTCTTCTAAACACACCAGTAGACTTCTTCTCACACACCAGTAGACTTCTTCTACACACACACCAGTAGACTTCTTCTACACACACCAGTAGACTTCTTCTACACACACCAGTAGACTTCTTCTAAACACACCAGTAGACTTCTTCTCACACACCAGTAGACTTCTTCTCACACACCAGTAGACTTCTTCTACACACACACACCAGTAGACTTCTTCTACACACACCAGTAGACTTCTTCTCACACACCAGTAGACTTCTTCTACACACATCAGTAGACTTCTTCTAAACACACACCAGTAGACTTCTTCTACACACACCAGTAGACTTCTTCTACACACACACCAGTAGACTTCTTCTACACACACACACACACCAGTAGACTTCTTCTAAACACACCAGTAGACTTCTTCTCACACACCAGTAGACTTCTTCTACACACACACCAGTAGACTTCTTCTACACACACCAGTAGACTTCTTCTACACACACCAGTAGACTTCTTCTAAACACACCAGTAGACTTCTTCTCACACACCAGTAGACTTCTTCTAAACACACCAGTAGACTTCTTCTACACACATCAGTAGACTTCTTCTAAACACACACCAGTAGACTTCTTCTACACACACCAGTAGACTTCTTCTACACACACACACCAGTAGACTTCTTCTAAACACACACCAGTAGACTTCTTCTAAACACACACCAGTAGACTTCTTCTACACACACCAGTAGACTTCTTCTACACACACCAGTAGACTTCTTCTAAACACACACCAGTAGACTTCTTCTAAACACACACCAGTAGACTTCTTCTACACACACACACCAGTAGACTTCTTCTACACACACCAGTAGACTTCTTCTAAACACACACACCAGTAGACTTCTTCTACACACACCAGTAGACTTCTTCTACACACACCAGTAGACTTCTTCTAAACACACACCAGTAGACTTCTTCTACACACACCAGTAGACTTCTTCTAAACACACACCAGTAGACTTCTTCTACACACACCAGTAGACTTCTTCTACACACACACACCAGTAGACTTCTTCTACACACACACACCAGTAGACTTCTTCTACACACACCAGTAGACTTCTTCTACACACACCAGTAGACTTCTTCTACACACACCAGTAGACGTCTTCTCACACACCAGTAGACTTCTTCTACACACACCAGTAGACTTCTTCTAAACACACACCAGTAGACTTCTTCTCACACACCAGTAGACTTCTTCTACACACACCAGTAGACTTCTTCTCACACACCAGTAGACTTCTTCTACACACACACCAGTAGACTTCTTCTACACACACACCAGTAGACTTCTTCTACACACACCAGTAGACTTCTTCTAAACACACACCAGTAGACTTCCTCTACACACACCAGTAGACTTCTTCTCACACACCAGTAGACTTCTTCTACACACACCAGTAGACTTCTTCTACACACACCAGTAGACTTCTTCTACACACACCAGTAGAATTCTTCCTGGTTCTGGTCCTGATGGAAGTTTTTCTTCACAGATCTCTCATTATTTTATGAACTTGTTTGTAAGAACCAGTACAAACTGGACTGGTTTTAACTCTATTCCCATCAGACTGTTTTTTAGAAGGGACTTTGTTGTTAATCCATTTGAAGAATGAAGCTTAACTGAAAGAATTTATAGTGGAGAAGAACTGAAGCTAGTCAGACGTATGGATATGGGAAATCTTCTTCTTATGTGAACAGTTCTGGTTTCGGTGGCACTGCTTCTGTCCCAGACACAGGGAGCGACTTCAGCTGGTATTATCCACACTCGCTGAGCAGACCTGCTGTAGGTTACAAACAATAAATGTCACAATTTCTCTGGCATTTTGCAATTAAAATGCCAGCAAAGCATTTCTGTTCTAACTGGGTTCTCCTGAACACAACTGGGAGGAGAACTGGATATCCTGAAAACCATGAAGCAGTCCACTGGAGCTGTAACCATCATCAGACTTAACCAGAAGTTAACTGGAGCTGTAACCATCATCAGACTTAACCAGCAGTCAACTGGAGCTGTAACCATCATCAGACTTAACCAGAAGTTAACTGGAGCTGTAACCATCATCAGACTTAACCAGCAGTCAACTGGAGCTGTAACCATCATCAGACTTAACCAGCAGTCAACTGGAGCTGTAACCATCATCAGACTTAACCAGCAGTCAACTGGAGCTGTAACCATCATCAGACTTAACCAGCAGTCAACTGGAGCTGTAACCATCATCAGACTTAACCAGCAGTCAACTGGAGCTGTAACCATCATCAGACTTAACCAGCAGTCAACTGGAGCTGTAACCATCATCAGACTTAACCAGAAGTTAACTGGAGCTGTAACCATCATCAGACTTAACCAGAAGTTAACTGGAGCTGTAACCATCATCAGACTTAACCAGAAGTTAACTGGAGCTGTAACCATCATCAGACTTAACCAGAAGTTAACTGGAGCTGTAACCATCATCAGACTTAACCAGAAGTCAACTGGAGCTGTAACCATCATCAGACTTAACCAGCAGTCAACTGGAGCTGTAACCATCATCAGACTTAACCAGCAGTCAACTGGAGCTGTAACCATCATCAGACTTAACCAGCAGTCAACTGGAGCTGTAACCATCATCAGACTTAACCAGCAGTCAACTGGAGCTGTAACCATCATCAGACTTAACCAGCAGTCAACTGGAGCTGTAACCATCATCAGACTTAACCAGCAGTCAACTGGAGCTGTAACCATCATCAGACTTAACCAGAAGTCAACTGGAGCTGTAACCATCATCAGACTTAACCAGAAGTTAACTGGAGCTGTAACCATCATCAGACTTAACCAGCAGTCCACTGGAGCTGTAACCATCATCAGACTTAACCAGAAGTTAACTGGAGCTGTAACCATCATCAGACTTAACCAGCAGTCAACTGGAGCTGTAACCATCATCAGACTTAACCAGCAGTCAACTGGAGCTGTAACCATCATCAGACTTAACCAGAAGTTAACTGGAGCTGTAACCATCATCAGACTTAACCGGAAGTCAACTGGAGCTGTAACCATCATCAGACTTAACCAGAAGTTAACTGGAGCTGTAACCATCATCAGACTTAACCAGCAGTCAACTGGAGCTGTAACCATCATCAGACTTAACCAGCAGTCAACTGGAGCTGTAACCATCATCAGACTTAACCAGCAGTCAACTGGAGCTGTAACCATCATCAGACTTAACCAGAAGTTAACTGGAGCTGTACCCATCATCAGACTTAACCAGCAGTCAACTGGAGCTGTAACCATCATCAGACTTAACCAGAAGTTAACTGACAAACAGGATTGTGATCGATTCTTCATTTTTATTATTTGAACAATAGAAACAAAGAAAATCTCTGGAGGTTTTCTGTTGTTAACATGTTTTTACTAGTTGTGAGGTCATAGCTCAGAACAACTTTACGTGCTAGAAGCTAACTGTCAATCATCCATCCTCTGCCGTTTCAGGGGCTTTTAATTTAATTGAATTTATAAATAAATGCTGTTGCAGGTTATCTTGGTTTTAACTGGGACATAAACGGATGAGTTGTTTGGTAAACTGTGAAACTTTTCAGGTAGTAAAATAAACGGCGTTGGAGTCTGTTGGCATGGTGGGCGGTGTCTCTACCTGCAGGGAAAAGCGTCTCATCCTGAACGGGGAATCATAAACCAGGAGAATCATAAACCTGCCCGTCCAGCAGGTTTTCCACGTTTCCCTGCTCCAACACAGCTGGCTCACATTACATGGATCCAAGAGCTGATGAAGTTCTGCACAATGAATGATTCATCTGAGCCAGGTGTGTTGGAGCAGGGAAACATGGAAAACCTGCAGGATGGCGGCTCTCGAGGACCGATGGAAACCATGAGACTGTCAGACATGAAATAAATAAAAGAGAAACATGGATAACAGAATAACAATCGAGAAGGAGGAAGAAGAAAAAGTTATAAGGTAAAAAATCAAACAAAACAAAATAAAACACTAAAAACATAAATAAATTAAACAAATGGGAAAAGAATTTAAATGCTGAAAGGAAACAACTATATTTATTTAAATAATGCAGAAACTAACTTTATCTTGATTTATTGATCGTTTCTACATTTTTATGAAAGTATTTTTTTATTATTAGTGTTTTTATGATCTGCTGTCTGATTGGTGGGGAGGTTGGGGGTTGCCAGTTCTTCCAAAGAAACGCTTCAGGTCTCCGCGTGAGATCTGCAGCTCCTGGCCCACTGCATGGTTTCTGATGCACCAGCAGGTTAACTGGTCCACCAGCAGGACCAGTCCCACAGGAACCACTCCTCCATCTCTCTGGCTAACTTTCTCCTATCCAACCTCTGATCCAGGCCCAGTGGGGCCCGGAGGACCCACCCGGGCAGGTGCTGTCCCCCCATCAGCTCTAATGCAGCCTGAGAGGAAGAGAAGAGACTCACCATGAGCTTCAGTGGAGCTGCTCTTCAGGTGAGAAGGTCTGCGCTCTGGAGGAGAAGCTGCGCCACCCTCACTGTCCTGCTGCCTCCATGCAGAGGATGATGAAGCTGTCCAGATAAGTCAGCCAGCTCCAGGTCCAGGTCCAGGTCCAGCTTCAGGTCCAGCTCCAGGTCCGGGTCCGGGTCCAGTAGGGGGGTGATGTGCTCACAGGCGTCTCTCCGGGAGGCTGCTCCTCCTCCGGCACGGCGGCTCCCAGATCGCCGCTGAACTGCGTCTCCGTCCCGCCTCCATCCGAACTGAGATCTACATTCAGCTGGAGTTGGTCCAGCTCTGCGTGACACGTGCGCGTGGGCGGATGCAGGGACGATGGTCACGTTGAGGAAGCATCCAGATGGCAGGAGGTGTACAACTGAGGAGGGGTGGAGATGGACCAGCAGCTTCCCCACATGGATCCACAGATCCGGATCAGAACGCTCCGGGATGAGGAGCAGAGAGGGTTACCTACGGAGGAGGCGCCTCCTCCTCCTGACAGACATGCAGATCCTCCGCGATGCAGGTCACTGGAGATACAGGCTGCGCTTCATTTGCTCCCAACGATGTGCCGCATGTGACGCAGGGGCGGGGATAGAGGGGAGAAGGGCAGGGGGGAGAGAGTGGAGGAAAAGGAGGAGGAGGAGAGTGAGGAGGAGGAGCAAGGCAGAAGGGAGATGATGAGGAAGAGGAGGAAGAGCACAGAAAAAGAAGAGTAAGGATGAGGAGAGGCAAGTGTGAGGAAGATAAGAAGGAAGAGGAGGAGCAGGAAGAACAGTGTGGAGAGAGAAGGAGGAGAAGGAAGAGGAGGAGGAGACAGATGAAGAGGAGGAAGAAGAAAGTAGGAGGGAGAAAAAGTTCTTTAGTATTCATGTTTTTGTAGGTTGATGGGAGGAACGTTTGTTTTCACTCTGAATCAGATGAGTTCAACTAAACTAAACACAAAGTCAGATATGGTGTGTGTGTTTGTGTGTGTGTGTGTGTGTGTGTGTGTGTGTGTGTGTGTGTGTGTGTGTGTTCGTTTTATGTTGGATAAAGTGTCTCTAAATAAAGTTTGATTTGACCAAAGCGCTGTCTACGGAGGAGTAGGAGCATCATTATTAGATCATTACATCTTAAAGAACCTAAATGTGACATTAAAGGCAGAGTATGTAAGATTTCAAGACGATTCTTTCCACCATCAGGTGGCAAACACCGGGTCGTGAGCAAAACCACAAAACTGCTACCTCCACAAACGTAGCAGTTTGTGGCGGTACTGCCAACCACGGTAATGAGCAAAACTCAACCCTCCTCCTTGCCAGCT